>NC_051270.1:16340414-16652080 GCF_015220745.1 Sebastes umbrosus
AAAAACGGAAGAGTTGAGCAGGAAGGAGAGGAGAGATAAGGAGTCAGGAAACCAGAGAGAGAGGGAGAGAGAGAGAGGGGTTGCTACGCATTCCCTCAACACTCGTTCCGTCCTATCCAGAGAGCAGTAAAGCGTCAGTAAAATAAAAAAAGGGAAAAAGCATCACCTGCATCTTAAATGAAAATTTCAATTGAAAAACTTAACAGCCCTTCAAATTGCAGAATTTTACACGCGCCAGTAAAGCCTAAATAACACTCAACACTTAGAGGGAGAGGGGGTGGGGGGGAGGGGAGGAGAGAGGGAATGAGGGAGGAATGGGGGGTGACAACGAGGGTTATTTTGGGTGGTTGACGGGGGCTGGATCAAGGTGACTGGATTGTGTTTTTGCACTTGAGGACTTTCTAGCTGCGATCTTCTTTTCGGTGCATCTCTTACCTGTGTGTTTTCTCACGTGTGTTGGAACACTTTGATCAGACAGACAGAAGGAAATACAGCAAGGCAGATAAGAATATAGTCAAATAGACGGAAGGATGCAGAATGTCTAATTAGACAAACAGGTAGAGAGACACCTCAACCCTCCGCAAAGACGGACGAGAAGGCAGTGAGGCGCGCAGACAGGCCGGCACATAGGCAGACAGGGAGACGGGCTCCTTGGTTATTCGTGGGGTTCAGTGGACCTTTGGTGGTAATTGAATCAGTGTGAGTGCTGAGTAGAGCTAGCATAAAAACCTGTTAACCCAAAAGGTCAACTGTCTGCATTGTTTATTTAGCAGGGAGACCAGAGAGAGAGACAGCGAAAGAGGGAGAGAGACCGCGAGACAAAGCACGAGTAACAGAGAGACAGAAGAAAATGAGAGAGAGGTGTTGGGGGAGAGGGGAAGGAAGGGGTCAGAGAAGGGAAAAGAGAAGAAGGAAGAGACAGACAGACAGGAGGACAGATGTAGATGGAAAGAAAGATGGGTTGTTGGTGGGACAATTTGTGATCTGTTAAATCAGCCAAGCTTTACATCACCATTTTTATCCTGTTGTTTATTTGTGTGGGAGATTAAAAGAAAGTGCATGTGTTTGTGTGTGTGTGTGTGTGACTTTCTGGCCAAATGCCATTTTAATGTATCTTTGAATCTTTACTTGTGATGTGCCTCTCTCTGTGTCTACCTGTACATTATATTGTGTGTGTGCGCACACATGGTCAAACTCCGCCAGTTTTTTTTTTTAATGTTGACTAATTTATCATCACGATACAATATTATATTGATTATTTGGACAACGATACGATATTTGTTGATATCACAAAGTCTAACATTTTAATTTGATTCAACTCAGGGGCCTGCGATCAACATAAGACTATATCAAATGCCTATTTAACCCAATCATTTACATTTATAACCTGGCAAAAAGAAACCAAAATATGATTTGACAATTGTATTACTGTGCTCTGTTGGAAGGAGGTGTGCTTGGACGGAAATTGTGACATAGACACGCCATGGGAATTTCAAAATAAAGGCGAATCTTACAGATGATATGCATCGATGTTTTCACTTTGCATCGATGATATTGGATCGTTTATCATTGAATCGATGTATCAATCCAGATGGATGGGTCGTTACACCCCTAGTAAATACATAGTTGCTTTTATAAATCAATGGGATTCATCAGTAAATTCACCAAGAACAAGATTTTCTGAAAGATTTAAATTTTTTAAAAGGGTTTGCCTGCTTTCCTTTGTTGTTGTTTGTAATAAAAAATATGTATTAGTTGTAAAATATTACTTGTTATATGCTAAATATACCAGCAACCTCAGAGACATCATAGTATCCAAATTAAGTATGAGGCAAAACATTTGAATTGTAATTAGCATTATACTAATTAATACTACATTTTAAACTTTTAGAAGAACTGGAAGATCCTGGGCCAAACACTGAATGTTAGTTGGCATCTCAGTCTGCGTGAAGGTCTATCAGTTAGATAGTCTACAACATACGCACATTCCTACACAACCGCTGTCTTATGTGCACGCATGCTGACATACACATATACATGCTTGCACACTTTATCTCTCACACAGTCATGCACGCATACTCTCAACCGCTCATCTCCTTTCACCCTCTCTCTCTGTCTCTTACACACACATACACACACACACACCGCCATCTGGGAAAGCCGTTAGCGGTTAGCGGTAGCACTTAGCGACGCAGCACGCTCCCTCAGTCCGCTCAGTCACCTTGATCTGCTTGCCCTTCACACAGCAACCATTACTGCTATACTGCATCACTGTGGGTGTGGGCATGTGGGTGTGTGTCAGGAAGAGT
This sequence comes from Sebastes umbrosus, assembly GCF_015220745.1. Taxonomy (NCBI): domain Eukaryota; kingdom Metazoa; phylum Chordata; class Actinopteri; order Perciformes; family Sebastidae; genus Sebastes; species Sebastes umbrosus. The sequence goes on from NC_051270.1 coordinate 16,342,724, forward strand.
GTGTGTGTCTACGTATATGGACATGCATCTGTGTGTGTGTCCATTATGGAGCAGTACAGTGGGATGTAAATGCTGGGGGAGGAGGGGGGGAAGGGGCATTACCTTCAAATGAGCTACCGTGGAGTGAAATATCCCTCAGACTAGTCTTGTGTAGGTTCTTATCTGTGCATGGACATGTGCAAATCATGTGTGTGCCTGTGGCCTTCTCATGTGCATCTACTTCTAATACTAGTGAGGATCATTTCACCTTCTGGACATAAGACTTTAAGGCACTCCCAGGCACTGAGAATGGCAGTGAACATGAATACACAGTAGACCCAAATTAGACATCTACTCGCTCTCTGAGACCACAGCTGTGGATCTGCAGAAAGATGTGTTGTGATACATTTTGGTCTTCTGACCTGAAATGCTACAAGTTCTCCTCAATTTACAGTTTTTCATATAAATTTATCTCATCAAACTTAAAGTATATCACTTATATATATTATGCCTCACTTGTTTCCCTCTTTGAAATTACCAATTATGGGTCAAATTAAACTTACAAATTAAACTTCAAAAAAGACTTGCAACTCAACTTGGACTTTAACACCAGTGACTCGTGACTTCACCTGGACTTGAGCCTTTCAACTTGAAAATACTTGATGCCTTCCCACGAGCCCAAAGATGAAAAAGTATGTTATTTAAAAGGTGTGCCACGAATCAATTCATTTCCCTTCATTTCCTGAATCAACTAACGTTGACGCTATTCATTCCCAGCAGGTCGACACTTCCCCAGATCTTTTTTTATGATGACGTTCATTCGTACTTGTTTTTAACAAAAAAGTACAAATTTTAAAACACATTCATAATTTTTGTAAAAATAATATATTATTACTCTGTTGCGAAAATGTCATTACGGGGTGAAGAGCGCATTATGACTTGTTTAGGACTTGTCAGTCTTGACTTGGGACTTGTCAGTCCTGACTTGGGACTTGACTTGGGACTTGCCTGGTTTGACTTGGGACTTGACTTGGGACTTGTCAGTCTTGACTTGGAACTTGATTGCAAAGACCTGAGACATACTTGTGACTTGTAAACAATGCGTTGGCCCCACCTCTGTGTGTGTTTGCATACATGTGTATGTCATATATTTGCTGGACTACAGTATCTCCAGCAGTCCAGCCTAGCCTACACATCACCTCCTGAATCCTCTGCTGAAGGATGCACAGACATTCAAACAGTCACAAGTACAGCATAAATCCATAAATACAATCTGGGTTTGCTCAGGGGGAGAAATTGAGAGAGAAAGAGAGTTTCCGTGTTAATCCCTTGGATAGGGATGGCAAAATCACTCTTTGTCCTTCTGATGTCATTCTTGATGTTACTTGTCAAATAATTCTTTCTAACAAATCCCCCTCCTCTCTTTTCTCTCACTCTCTCATAAGCACACACACAAAGAGTATATTTATCTCTTGCCTTTTTTCTCCTTGTCTCTTTATCCATTTCTTTCTCTTTACCCCCAGGTCCAGGACCAGTGGAGGCTCCGGCTGTATCCGGGCTCCATCCGCGAAGTGTAACAATTACCTGGGTTCCTCCCTCCCAACCAAATGGCATTATCACCAATTATACCCTCTATCTTTACCCCAGCTTCGTCTCTTCTTTAGATTTCAAGCCCAGCTCAGTCTCCAGCACCAGCGCGACCCTCGGCTCCAGCTCAGGTCTTAACCCAAACCTATCGCCCAGCACCGAGGGCGCATATCTTAACTCAGGTCATAACCTCAGGCCAACATCCAATCTTACCACCCCCGGCTCAAGCCTCATCTCCATGTCTACTGTCAACACAGGCAGTAATGACAGCTCAAGCACAATCCAATACACTAGACCCAACCTCCTCCCTAACCCTTTCTCCAGCTTGAGGCCTGGTAGCACAGAAGACAACCAGATCCAGTCCACTGGTGTGAGCAATACAAGCCAAGGCCCTGCTTCCATCTCATTCCACTCTACTGAACCAGCCAGAGTAAACCCAAGCCCCAGTCTTTTACTGCCAAACCCAGAATACAATGCAAACAGCTCTAATACTGAACATATTCTAAAACAAGACTCCATCCACAGCGCCGTTTCTGGTTTTTATAGTGCAGCTTCAGATTCAAGTTCATCCCCTTTATCAGTCACTGTTCCAGGGAACACCACAAGCTACACTTTCCTCAATCTACCGCCATACCAGACCTACAACCTCCAGGTACAATATATCATAATGATACTATGGTAGAACACAGTAGTGTATCCCGTATAGCGCGATAGATTAAACATTATATTGTGCAATTTAAAAAAACATGTAAATACAGTTATAGTGTCATAATTAAACACATGATAGTCTTTATTCCTCTCTGATTATGTTATGATGAGTATATACGATAACTACATTTTATTGGCAATTGAATAATCATATGTGTTTCCAGTCACAGATGAGACTGAGTTTGAAAATGTCGATGAACCCTCTATTTTTCTTGTTGTTTCCACTGTAATAGTTATTGTAGCGTGGCAGTTAAAAGTGTCAGAATTAAAGATTATTGACTGAAAAATAACAACAATAAATAATGCTATTAAACTGTTCTTATCACTATTAATTGGTGATTTACTGACTGAATCAAACTTCTAGCCTTACAATGATAACACTAGAAACATATCACATTGTTCTCCTACATCCAGGTGGAGGCGTGCACCAATGTGGGTTGTTCAGTGTCTGGGATGTCTCAGGACTTTCGTACCCTCCCAGCTCCCCCTGAAGGGGTCCCTGCACCTCACCTTTACTCTGACACCCCCACCTCTGTTCTCTTGTCCTGGGGTGCACCGGAGTGGAGCAATGGACCACTGGAGCGGTGAGAGATGATTAAATACATACACCTCAATCCCTCTGTGAAGCTCCTATTTGTGTATAAATTCCATTGTATCTTGTGCCAGGTGGCTGATTGAGCGCAGAGTTGCTGGGACCAAACAAGTCTCCACAGTGGGCCATCTCCCACCAGAGCCACCCCCTCTTTCCTTCCTTGACTCTTCATCGGCCCTCAGTCCCTGGACTACCTACCAGTATCGACTTGTGCTCCATAATCAGGCTGGCAACACCACAGGTAAGGCCATAATAATGGTCTTAAAGGGCCCGTGTGTAACATTTCAGGGGATCTTTTGGCACAAATGGAATATAATATTAATAACTATATTTTCATTAGTGTATAATCACCTGAAACCTCCTCTTCACGGAGTCCGCCATGTTGCTCCGCCATGTTTTCTACAGTAGCCCAGAAGGGACAAACCAAACACTGGCTCTAGAGATAGCCTTTCACGTTTTTACATCATCTGAAGGCCACTGTAGTTCTCCAACACGCTTGTGAAACTGTGGTAAAGTGAGCCGCAGAGTACAAAACTGTGGTACCGCCAGCCGCCGTCTGACTTCCGTTGCTCCTAAAGAAGTGTTACTATGGTAAGGATGACGTCTGAGTGAGGCAACGGCGTTACCACGGTTTTGCACTCGCCGGCTCACGTTACCGCAGTCTTGAAAGGGAGGAGTGAATGGAGGGGTACCCAGTTGGTTGCAATCTGCAACCACACCACTAGATGCCACCAAATCCTACACACTGCACCTTTAACTGAAATTAAATTCAATCTGACCAAGATGTGTATATGTTTCATTTTACATTGTCAAGTGCAAGTTTTACGGAATTCACAGCTTTGTGTCCAACTTAGAGAGAAATGCTTCCAGCCTTTGTTGTTTCTCAATAGGATCTTTGACCACTACTACACATATTGTTATATACTTGCAGGACCCTGGGTCAATATCACCACCAGACCTTCTCGGCCAGCTGGTCTCAGTCCACCGAGGGTGAAGGTCTTGGGGCCAGAGTCATTTCAGGTATGGGTGCCTTTTTTTATTAAAGCTGACTTCTCTCAGGTTCACTAAAAACCTCTTGGATCTACCGTTAGAGCTCTGAGATATGGCTAAAGCACACAAATATAACCCAAGTCAGCCATACTGCTACTGATAGTGAATTACAATATCTCCTATTACATTCAGCTGATTCAGAATCTCAGCGTGAATATTTAGAATTTAACGGGTGTTTAAGTTTCTTTAGATATACACAATATACACACTATAATGCAACTCCAGTCACTCAGAGTAGAAAAGACAAAGCAATGTCACACTCATTCTTCTGTCTTTCGTTCTTGGGATTTAATGAGAAAGAAAAACATTCAACTCAAGGTCCCCTTCAGGAAATGGGAGGGGCTGTGACCCTGTCTGAGGCTGCTTCCTTCCTGTCGGCCATTTTGAAGGAGGGGCCAGAGTTAAGTTCCACCACTGGCTAATCCCACATCAAGGCCCATCAATGAAAGCCACTGAAACAATATTGTATGCATGCACACACACAGATACGCTCGCACGCACACACACATATGCGCTGCACAGCCCTGCACTAATGCTAACTGCAGAAAAATGCTAATGCCTGTCATCATTTCTAAACCGCCCCTGTCATCTCTGCAGCAGCACAGCTTTAGGGGTCATAGGTCCGAGGAGGAAAGTGTTCCTTCCTGGTTGTTGCTAATTGGACAGACAGGCAGGCTGCTTCCTGGTTACCAATTGACCTTGACAACACAGACAGGATTTTGAGTATCTCCCTTCATTCTCTAAATGGTTTATTTTTCATATCACTTCATGCTCATCGAGGTATTCACTTCCTCTTGACCGTTTTCTTTTCAATTTGCTTGTTTTGCATGCGTTCTTTTTATGTACTGATACTCCTGGTGAGGATATCAATACAAAGTATACTGAATGACTGCTTTTCTGAAATTAAGATGGCATCTCTGTTATTCACAGACAATGTCCTTTTGGCTTCATCAGATAGTGAGTGGAACAGTCTGTGATTAGTCTGTGTGATGCAGTGAGGGATGAAGATCGATACATTGATTGTTGTAATGCAGGTTTTGTATTGGACTAAGATGGCAAAACAAGAATGAAATCTTTTTTTTTTGCAAACACACACATCTGTAATGCTACAGATTTGGTGTAAAAGCAATGTCTGAGAAGGTAACTACTCTAAATGTATGTATCTGCTTCTTCGTAGTGTCTGATTCACAGTTAGAATTGATTTGTTTCTCCATCTCACACTCATTATCTCTGCCATGATAGTTATGCCTTTTCCGGTATCTAGTTAGATATTCTGAAGGCATATTTATAAACTTCAAATTAAAGGTATAATATGCAGGAATTTTCCAAAAATGAATGTATAGACTGATACAAAAATGATCCCTCTCAACCATCACTTATGACCAACTAGAAGTGTGTGGTGCTGTCTGTATCTTCAGAGACCCTGCCCTCAGCCTGTATTTTCTCTTCACTTCTTATTTTTGCTGTGTTCGGGACGTTTCTGGGCTTCAGCAATAATGTTTTCAAGTCGAGTTCAACTTTATTGTCATTTTTTATTTCGCTGATTCACTGTTTTGTTCTCAACTCCGCTCCCTCTCTTTATTCACTCTATAGCTTGCTCGACCATCACTGGTCTCTTTCTCTCTCTTTCCCTCGCTCCCTCGTTGAGCTGAGGAGGAGGGGGGCAACTTTGAATGCTGTGTGTTTATAAACAGCAACCGACAACGGTTACATTTTTATACCTTTAAACTCTTTATTTAATTTTGGTCATGTTCGGATCTGGGACGCATCATACATCATTTTTACTTTTTTCACCACAAATCAGAAAAAACAAACTCAACGATTTGGGATTTGATTCCAAATCCTGAGAGTTTGTTTGCAGGATGTCAATATAAATTGATCTTGATATGTAAGCGATAACACTGATGCATGTATGAATAGATTGTAGAATGTATTGTCAGCTGCAGAGGTTGGCACTGTCAGTGCCTTTGAGTTTTTTTCTGAATATAATAGCATAGATGCACAAAGACACACATATACCACATGCACCATGTCCTTTCACACACGCGCACACACACACACACACACACACACACACACACACACACACAAACACACACACACATTCTCTCTCACTACCAACTTTATCATCTGTTCCTCTCTCACTCACTCATATACACATAAACACATACATACAAACACACACACACACACACACACGCACACACACACACTATGCTGGCCTTAGCCCCAGTGCTCTGTGTCAGCCCAGGGTCTCTGCTGTCTTCACCATCTCCAGATTACATCAGGCCATTCAATCTGTAAATGACTTCCACCACAAAGCACACCCAACACGCACTTTGGGAAATGAGCTACCTAACTCAACATGACCCTGCCCATATGTGGTTGTGTGTGTGGCTCAGAGTGTGCGTGTGTGTGTCCTCCTGTATCACCTCACAGTGTCAGTTGTTAAATGAATATCAAGGTTGCATGAGAAATAATTATACTTGACGTTCATTCATAATACTCTCATCAAAATTGACCACTTAATCACCTAAACTGATAAGTCTCAACAAGCGCTGAACTGATCAGTTATTGTACATGACAGTTTGTATCCATAAGTGTGTTAGAACACGGGTGTGTGTGTGCGCATACGTAATTGTTGAATTTAGGTGTAACTGTGTGTTTGTATGTGGATGTATAAACAAAATATTTATTGTATAGATATCTGTATTTCAAACGTGTAGAGATGTGTGTTTGTAAGTGTGTGTGTGTGTGTGTGTGTGTATATTACCATTTGTGTGTGTGCCAGTTACCTTCATCTTCACTCTGAAATGCTGACAGACTGAACTGTTTCCAAATCAGATGCAGCGCTCAACGACAGCAAGCTTTTGTTTTTGCATGCAGCAATTCCATTACCAGCCGTTTTCATTATTTTAGCATGGTGTTTGTGCTTGTGCGCGCGTTTGTGTGTGTGTGTGTACCCTGTTTTAAATTTGATGAAAGGAATCTTCTGCTCAAGTCAAAGTCAGGTTATCTTTCCCCACAAGATACTTTAACAAACACACACACACACACACACACACACACACACACACACACAGTGACCATCCTGACGCTTTACATTCACATGCCCAGGTGACAATGTATGCACACACGGACGCTACCTACGTGATATTGCTGGTAGCACTCAACTGACCACACGTGCATTCACACTGTGATGCAAATATGTTTGCATGAGCACACTGCAAGCTCCGCACATGCACATGCACACGCACTATGCCATGACTTCCTGTAGTTCATTCATCTAAAAGCTTTCTGCCGTCCTCAGCATGCCGAGAACATTTATCCAACCAATGAGAGGACTTTTCTGGGATAATTATAGGACAGTTAGAAAGGATTAAGTGAACTAGGCCTGTAGTTTTCTCTGTACTATTAATACATATTTAATATATTTATTATGAACAACCCAGAACTTAAATCTAAAACACTATGTTTCAGGTCACATGGTCTCATCCTCTTATTCCCAATGGAGAAATCCACGGCTATGAGATCCGCCTCCCAGAACCCCGCATCTTCCATGACAGTGGCAACGCCTCTGAGCTCAACGTCACAATAACGGACCTCATTCCATACACAAACTACAGTGTTACTGTGTTGGCGTGCTCCAACGGTGGCGGACATGTTGGAGGATGTACAGAAAGCCTGCCCACGCCTGCTACCACATTCTCCACACTCCCTGAAGGCCTTGAGCCAATGTCTGTAGTGGCAGTCAGTGAGTCCTTCCTGGCTGTTTCCTGGCAATCACCAAGCAGGCCCAATGGACCCAACATCAGGTAAGATAGATATTACACAGAATCCATACCAAAGATGATGTCACAGTAACATTGTGTGAGTCTTAAGCCTCGGTTATACTTTCCGCAAGGACATGAGCTGACGTGAAATAGTGACGAGGAAAAGTTTGGATCTTTTATACTCCTTTATTCTCCTCGCTGCAAACCGACATTCTCAAAGCTCTTCAAAGTTCTCAATTTTCTCTGGCCGTCTGCGTCCGTGCAGTTAGAAAATTTGGGATGTGCAAGGACAGGCGAAAACCTGCCGCACGGAACCCACACGAAGGGCCGTGTCTGATGGTGTGACATCACTTTGGCCGTGCAGAAACCCTCACGGATGTGGCAAATATAAATCACCCTTCAGACCACTGGGTTTAGATGGCAGTGCATATGGCTGCTTGATATACAAAGTTGCACCATCAGAGACAATTTCCCTTATTTTTCTCTCTCATCAATATTGCAATCAACTTGCTTGTGACCAATAGTACCGCTAGTAATAAAGAATCTCAGTAATTTTAAATGACGAGCTTGAGAACATACATTTGGTTTGTAAAGAAGACACAGCCAGTGATTGGAGTAACATGTTGCGCTTTACTGTAATCACATTACTTTCCCAGGAATGCAGTAATGTAAAACACCACTATTGCTCTTTAATAACTGCATTACATTTACTGGCCCAGTGAAACTTGTGTTAATGTGTTGCGCATAACATTTTAATAGAATTATTTTTAGTCACATTAAATTTAAAATGTTTGTCAATATCAATGGAGGGAAATTATTTTGCCTCGGCTCATTGACCCGTCTGCTGTCTGAACTTGTGTAAACAAGGAAAGAACATAAAGTACAAAGTGGCAGAGAGAGGAGGGGTGATAAGTTGTGTGTCTGTTGAGTGTAGATACTTTAATTATTCAGAATTCACAACTTGTAATTAAAACAAATATCACCATGACGTGCATAGTATCCAGGTCAGATTAACCCGCCCACATCAGCATTCTCAACATGACTCAGTCAACATTCCCACTATGGATCAGCCATGCATAACTGCTTTCCAAATGCACAAACAAATTGCATCTATTGCTTTCTGATGTTCGTAGGAATTTAACCAAGTGAAAGAAAAGTAAGAATTGGAAGGTTTACAATAGTTCAGTACATGCAAATACGCATCCAAATAACTAATTAAGAAGAGCTAATATGAGTGGACCCCAATCTGTGTAACCATCATAACTTTACATAATTTGAAACAACCCTCTGTTTTTATTCGTTATCTAAAACCCAGAGTTTGAAACCAGGCAGCCAAACTGAAATCTACAGCATGTTGTAACTGAAAGACACATTCTGGAGATGTTCAATTGTTGCTGAAAAACTCGAACAAACAAGCAGATAGGAACACGTTAACAAGCTGCTAACATGAGTGCCCTGGTAATGAGCTAAGTGTTGTGCATTTTTTAATCAGTGTTTTCTCAGTCCTAATGCACATTCTGGTCCGTTTTGTTCTGTCCTGTTCTACTCTGTCGGTGATTAGGCCTAAAATAAAGGTCCATTTTACTGGCAGCCGATTAAAATGCATGAGCCCGTCTCTCTGTTCTGCTCTGCTCAGCTCTGTGTGTTTGTCTAAGTGGGTTTGTTAAAAGGCGGCATTAAGCCCTTCTCTTCTGATTACAGCAGAAATTAGCATCACTGTGGGGAGAGGAAAACACAAACCCTGCAGAAAAAAAACAACAGAGGGAGGGGCGTTGGGAGGGAGGGGTGAGATACAGAGAACGCAAAAGAATAGAGATGATGAAAAAAAGCAGAAGAGGAGGAAATGAGCGATAAGGAGAAGAGTCAGTTGAGCATTCATGTGTGTGTTTTTGTGTCTGTATGTATGCATGTGTGGGTACAGTGTGTGTCTGAGTTTTCATATTGGTGCGTTTGTGAACATGTGTCGGGTGTTAATGCATTCCTAAACATCCAACTGTGTGTGTTTTCTTTTATTCAAATTTCCCCTTCAGATACAAGTTGCTCAGACGTAAAACCCACCAGCCCCTGGCCATCGCCACGGTCCCCACGGTAACAGCCATGTCCCCTCCCCCCTCAGAAGATCTCCATCGCTGGCTCCATGTTTACTCCGGCACCAAATTGTTCTACCAAGATAAAGGCCTAAGCAGGTGAGATTACTGAAATGAGCTCTAGAGCAAACGCCGGCGCCGCAGCAAACCGTGTGTGCAGAGCCGATCGGCGAGCTGCCGCTGATGCCGATCTTTTAATACCGCTCAAAGATACATTAAGCAAATATCCCAAAGAATTAAATTGTTTTTCACACAGCGTCCCCTAATCTCAGTTTGGCACTTGGTGGAAGCTAATTTTTTTTTCCCCTCTATGCTTGCTAAACGGCTCTGGGTGTACTCTTTTCGGGTTTGTGTCTCTACTGGGCTTTATTCAAGTAGTAAACTGACAAACTTTTGAACATGTCAGCACTTTTTCACTTTGTAGGAATTTTTTATTTATGTCCTAGAAAATACTTCATGAGAATGTAATTAGTGTTTGTTTAATATAAGTCACCATATTAGCAGGACTAACGGTAACTTTAGAGTGGACAAAGAGATAAAGGTAGACATGACTGAAATTATGATCCCCCATATTCCACCTATAGAGCATCACAATCATATCTGTTATTTCTAGGGATGCACGATTTTCGGCTGGTACCAATAACCGATGATTACCTGCTTCTCGTGGCCGATACCGATACAATAACCGATCATTTCACATTTTTGTATTCTAAAAACTTCATAACCTGTAGTTTATGCACATGTGAGTGTAAGAAAGGCTACGATGTAGTGAGCAAAGACAGATGATTTAATATTCTATGGCTCTGACTTAACCAAATCTAACTGACATCACTATTGTTTCTTCTTAAGTCAATGAAAGCAATTTGGCTTCGTACTATCAGCCGATAAATTATCGGCTATAATTTCATTATTGGAGTTATACATAATAATATAAATTTCCATTATCGACCAATAATTTATCAGACTTGATATATATATATCGTGTATCCCTAGTCATTTCTCTTAATTCCTTCAATGGAGGATTGATTCACAACTCACTACTCGTACCAGGAGCTTGTTTATTTTAGCATTTGTTATTTTTTTTTTCTTGCCCAAGCTATTTTTGAATGATTGCCGAAAAAAATGACTTTTTCAGCCTTTTAATCAGAGTCTTGAAGATATTTCCCAGCAACATTAGTAGCTTTTAACTCAAGGAAATTAAAAAAAATATTGTGGCCCCCTTATCGAAAACACCAATATTGTCTCTCAACAGATTCACCCGTTACCAGTACCAGTTAGTGGTACATAATGACGTGGGCTACTCCTCGGGAGAGATTGTTACCGCGGTGACCATGGCGGGGGTTCCCCACCACCCTCCGTCTCTGTCTGCCCACGCTGTCAATCACACTGCTGTACAGGTCAACTGGACGCAACCCTGTAAGATTACCTTCTCTCTTAAACACACACACACACACACACACACACACACACACACTCAAACACACACATTCTACCCAGCAAAGGTCTGTCATGGCCGTATAGTTTATGAAAATTGTTCTGTGACTTGACAGTTACCAAAAACTGTCAATATAGACTCAAAATTATGTGTTTTTTTTACTGCTCCCTCACTTGTCTCCCTCTCCCTTTGTGTCTTTCTCAGCTTTGCAAGACCTGCAGGGAGAGGTGGAGTCTTACTTTCTGACAGTAGCATCTGCAGAGCCAAGTCAAATCTTGGCTTTCCCCCCTCAGATCATCTCCACAGTGATAAGTGACCTTTGGCCCAGCACCACATATCTGTTGTCAGTACAGGTGTCCAACGGAGCACATAATACAACTAAGGCAACGGTTAACGTCACCACAGAGGATGGAGGTATGTGTATATTTGTGTGATAATTGGCCAACAATTGATCTTAAAAAATTGGTTAAAAATTGACTTCTTACTTTGGATATGTGTGAAGTTGTTATTACACGTACCGTACGTATAGTATATATATGAGTGTGTCATGTAGAGTACGGAAATTCAATAGATCCAAGAATGGGGTCTGTGTTAATGTGCGCTTCTCTGCAACTCTGTGCTTCACAGGAGATGTTAAACACATCATGTAGTGAGGCATGAAATCAATACAAAGTGTGTGTGTGAGGCAGATTTAAGGTGCTGTAAAATGCTTGTTGGCACCGCACGCAGACAAACACACGCAAACTGCACACACAGCCATACACACAAGCAGTGCCCTACCTGTCGAACAAGACCCTTGTCCCATGTCATATGCGGGCTATAATTACTATTCTTTACAATACAGTTACAATACATCACATAATTCCTCAAAAAAATGTATTAAATATTTTTATAATTCTCTGGAAAAATATATATATACTAAAATAAGTGAGATTATATCTGTCCTTTATGTTGAAATGGGAACTTCCACCAACATATGCATTGACATCATTACGACCTCACAGCTTTAGCTGTCTCTGCATAATCTGTTAATATTTGTAAAATGAACACCTGAGGCTCTTTATCAGGATATAAAATCTGGAGCTTTGAGAGGGTGTATTAAATGTAATATGAGCAAAGTATATCAGTTCTCGGATCGACTGGTATTTCCCTTTTTGAGGCGGGGTCAGCTTTCACTATCTTTAGCTATGAATTGCACGGGCTATCCAACTATCATCATGACTTTTCTCTCCATTCCCCTCTCCAACTCTCAGCCCAGTCTCTCAGCATCTAAGAGTTAGCTTTCAAATCACTCTATGTAATCACATGTCAGGGGCCGTCCACTCCGTCTGTTGTTTTCCTTGTGTCTCGATTTCCTTCTCAATCCCTCTTTCTGACCGTCTCTCTGTCTCTTTTTCCCCTCACAGTTCTCTTTCTTTTCCAGTATAATCATATGTCAGAGGCCTCTCTCTTTTCCTCTAATCTGAGCAGTATAATAAAAAGTGCATTAAAAACATTAGAAAATCATTAGGTGCTAAAGGCAAAGCACGGCTCGTTTAACTGAGAGGGCTCTGGAGGTAATTTCATTATTTTACAGCCATAAGAGTGCACACACACACACACGCACACACACACATACAGACCAAGGCCAAATGCAGCTCAACCCTACCAACCATCCTAACATGGCCCGCAATCTATAGGGCAATGCTAACATCAGGACTAATTGGCAAGAAAAATGTGTGTGCGTGTCTGTGTGTGTGTGTGTATGAGTGAAAGAGGCTCAGTGTGCAGTATTGCGTTGATAATGCCATCCTGCAGTAAATGACATGTAGAGCAGTAGGTTGGGTTTAGGTAAGTGCATTGGCAGCAAATGAATTGGGTTAACTTCTCTTAGCTGAGTGCATTTTCACTTAGAATAATAGATGGAGTCTGTATGATTACCTCTCTCACACACCATCTCTCATATTATTTCCCTCTGTTTGGTTCTCTTTCTCACTTTTCTACTCACAACTTGATCTCCATGTACAGTTAAATTAACAATATTCTGTGATCTTTAGTGTGTGATTCTTTCTTAAAGTTTGCTCACTGTCTGTATTTTCTTCTTTTACAGATTATCTCTTACTTGTCCTCTATTTGTCAGATTTGTCCATGTCCTTCACTGTCTCTGTCATTCACTCCTTCCTTTTTCCTCTGTATCTGCAACTCATTTTCTATAGGTTACCATATTATATTAATCACCATAGAGGTTTTAGTTTAATATCAATGTCCTTTGTGGATGTGCTGAAAGAGGATTTCTTGGAGTGAAATAAGGGATTTTGAAGACAGAGAGAATATAATAACACAACACAGTCTTTCACCTATAAGACAGACAAAAAGTGAGGGAGTGAGCTGATCATGCAGAATCTATTGCTCTTAGTGAAAATGCACTCAGATAAGTGACGGTAACCCAATTCATTTGCTGCCGATGCACCTACCTAAACCCAGCCCACTGCTATACATCTCATTTACTGCTAGATAGCATTATCAACGCTATACTGCACACACACGGACACACACACAGGTGGTCTCCCTCCCTCACTAACGCACAGTCTCACAGTCAAGGCCTTATATGCACACCGACACACAAAATCTCTGTTTCTATGTCACACACACAAACACATTCTCTGTTGTGATGTACACACAATCACATGCCTATAAGCTCCGTGTGTCCATCTCTTTCCCTCTCTCACACACTCATGTATATGCATCTTTCGAGTGAGGGATGGTTGAAAGTCTATGCCTAGATTGATACTTGTCTGTTATACAAATGTCATCATACTGGGGACCCCATAGTCACAACACATACTGTAGTTTTATTTCTTTATGACTTTTACAAGCCTGGCCTGATGATCACTATTGCATAACTGTTAAAGGACATTTACATTTTTAGTGGTGTGGTTTTTATGTTAAAAAAAATTACAAGCAGTTATCAAATGAATTTGAGGGAAAATGTGCCTCGGAAAACCTTAACACCAATCCTTTCTTGCGCTGTTCTTACTTTATTGAAACAGTCGAGGTAGTCCATATGTAAAAGCTTACATGTGATGCTGAGAGCACTGGTTTCATCTCACAACTCAAACATGCATGTTTGAAGATGACCATGTCTCATATCTTCGTCTCTTCAAGCTGTAAAACATTCTGTTGTTCTTCAAAGGAACAATATGTGGAACTGACAGCTAATGTTTAAAATGGGTTTCCTAATTTGTGTGCCTTAGGGCGTTGTATGTGGGTTTATTTATTTATTTTAATTATTTATGTTTTCGTGTTTGCTTGTCTCCTTTTTTGTCTTGTTTTGCCTTTAGTTCCTAGTAATGTCGGTTTTTGTTGCTATATATCTGAAATGAGGCATGATACACACTTCACCGAAGTCTGTGCTACTGATATGCACATGCTTCCTATTCCTAATACAAATATTTGAAACATAGTGTTTAAAATGGGTAACGACAGTCCAAATTCAAAACATTGGAGCCGTGGCCCGTCCGCTCCTCCGGTGTGACTGATAGCAGTTAGCGTGAATTTTTGCAATTTGAAGGTTACCTTCTAGACACGACCGCGTTAGCCACTGGCCAACAGCAGTAGTAGAATCACTTCAGCGGCTGTGTGTCTCAAATACTCGGTGCCTTGATAATCCAGCTGCACATGGACCACAGAGAGATGTGCCGAGGCTTTTCAGGTCGATTCGAATCTAATGTTAACGTTATCTCTGTTGATCCGGTTTGTTTGCGTGCTTCCATTGCTGCAGAAGGCTGTGTTTGCGTGCTAGTTTGTTTCATGTGTGGCAACGGGGTGTTGAAATAGTCAGTGGACGGGATCACACCGGCCAAAACAAAAACAGGCGTTCCGGACCGTAATGGAAATTTCAGAGGAGAACATGCTGGCATTGTTGTTGGAGAAGCCAGTATTTCTATTCAGCATGTTTGCTTAGTTTCTGATGACATATCATGGCCTTTTTATGATTTATTACAGTAAATATATTACATATTGTAATATTTTAAGAACACTTTTGGGTCTCCCTACTCACATGTGCCATCCTCAGAGCCAGAGGGGATGTCCGTCCCAGAGGTGGTTCCAGTTAACAGCAGCACAGTACGTGTGCTCTGGTTCCCTCCTCTACGGCCCAATGGAGCAGTTACTGGTTACTACATCTACCTTAATGACCGTCTTCATGGCAGCGTAGACAACAGCTCAGGCTCCTACCTGCTGGGGGACCTGCTGCCTTTTACTGTCTACAACGTACAGGTACACACACACACACACACAAACACACACACACATAAAGCAGACACACAAACATGTGCATTATGTTTTTGTCTGCTGCTGTGATTGTGTATTTCAGGTGGAGGTGTGTACTGTGTATGCATGCGTACGGAGTAATATTACTCAGACAACTACAGTGGAGGACCTGCCTGCCGACCTGGCCACGCCGCACGCACAAGTGATCAGTCCCAGGTAATACAGAGATGTACTGCAATATTGTTTTCAGTTATTCTTTAACTTTCTGCATTTTCTCTCTACTATTTTTCTGATTGAAAATATTTCATCTTTTAACCAGAATGTGGCCATTGTTTGAGGTTCATGAAACTTTATAGCCTTTGGTTTGAGTGTAGTAATCGTTAATGTTTATCGGCAGCACAAAAGGTTGGTTTGCATGTTTGACACAACAGAATCAATACAGCTGGCATTAACAGAGTAAATGATGGAGCTATTTTGTTTTGTGATGGCAGCATAAGATGTGGGCTAGGTACAGCTGGACTCTATGAAAATGTAATTTTACTCAACACTAGTAACCTGTATATCAATAAAGAATAATATTATTAAAATATTTTTCAGTATACAATTTCAGTTATACTTTAAAACTAGATTCTGTGGGCAAAGGGACTACAGCTATATGTATTCCTGCTGCTTTAATGCCTACAGCCCTTGAAGACACTGATTGTTGCATGTATTCATCTTCAGTAGTCTATCAAGACTGAAATACTGAATACAGTATTCATTACCTTAAAGTTGGAACCAAAATTAATACAATTTGATGGTAAACTGACATTTTATTTGCACTCACTTGAATTTAATGACATTTAAAATGATCTGCTTCCCATGTTTGACCTAAATCTCAATGTAACAAATCTTAGAGTTGCCGAGGAGGAAGTGGTGATTTGTGGGTTATTTCCTGTCTAGGTGACTGTGGAAGTTGTAACTCTGTGTGTTACTACACAGGTCTTTCCCCTGCCAAAGATGTCAGAGATAAAAAAGAGGAAAATCAATAGTGAGAAGTGTATAAAGACACACACACCCTGACACTGTAACTCAACTTTGTCAGGCATTAACCATGCATGGATGCATGTGTGTGTGTGTTTGTGTCTCCTGGTAGTGTGAAAGGAGTGTGAAGTAGAACATACCCCATATCTCTCTCTCTCTCTCTCTCTCTCTCTCTCTGTACCAGGATGGTGAGGTTGGACTGGTCCCATCCAGGCAGACCCAGTGGGATCATGCTGGGTTATAATGTCTTAAGACGGACCCTGAGGTCATGTGCCGTTGGGTCAACAGGGGTTACATCCTCTGTGGGTGAGGAGTCAGGTGGTGTTAGGTTCAGATGTTCGTACCTGCAGTGTCCTGCCAGGCATGGTGTGTGTGGGATGTCCTGCTTCCATCCTGACATTCAGGTGATTATGTTGTGGTCATTTGGTACTTATTTGATTTGTTCTGTATTAAGACTGCTGAGCTGAAGGAAGGAACAACATTTGCCGGTTAAAACAACACAATAATAATTGTTCTAGACGGGGACTGCTATCTATTTTTTGTCAAATCAAGAGTATTGCCTGGAACAACACACACGTCCATGTGCAGCATGTAATGCAGCTGTGTTTTTGACATATGTAATAAATTACACTGTTTTGATAAGCAAGACATAACACAAATGTAGATTATGGATGTATTGAGAAGATGCATTCTGGGGGTTAATATTTCTCCTCTCTCCTGCTCTGCTCTGCTATGTTCGGCCTTTCATCTTTCTTCTGCTATAATCCTCTCTCCACTGCCCTTTTCACCTGAATGCGAGAGCCTCTTTTAACTAGAACTTGTCATGAGTAATCATTAAAACCTCCACTGTACAACAACAACAACAGCAATGTGTAAAACAAGATAGAAGTCCAGGGTCTTTGCTTTGGCTGCTGATCTGAAGTGGAGAATACTGTGTACTCTCTCAGGATATTAGACACCAGACCCTCAGATACACACACACAAAAGCACAAAAAGATACACAAAGACAAATACACACTCTCACATTTCCTCTTCCGAGTGCACGCTATTCAAGTGGGATGCACGGTCATCCTCGCAGTGATTAATTTCTCTAAACAGATTAACTTGTCATCTGCGTTCACTTCCATCCTCGTGTCATTGAATGCCAGCCAAGTTGGCACAGTGAAACCGCCCGCCATACATTTACCCCCACAGCACTCGATGGCACAATAACATTTAAGCTCACAAAGTACAAATACACACATACACACCTACTTAAAGGCTTTTAAACACCGGGGGGGCGTGACCATGCAGTCTATAAGCGAGACAAATAAACAACATAGAAATGTGAAATACTCGCCTGTGAATGTCTAGCACTTTTATTGTGAAAGGTAAGAACAGAAGGAGTGGATCTGGTCTGCGCTGCCTTTGTTGAAAGGAGTAATACATTTTGCCATTCAGGTTCGGACTATGGATCCTCCGTGGTGTTGTTTCATATTTAGGCACAACTCAGCCGGTTGCACACAATGTGATTGGTTTATGCCTTTATTTCGCAATGCAAAAGATCAGAAATTCGACTTTGTTCAGAAAAAAATGGTTGCTTTTTCACTGCGTAATATTCGCATTCTGTGTGAAAGTACAAAAAAAGGGCAAAAACAACAGTTTGAAAAAATATATTAACATGCAAATTAATGCCACGAAAAAAATGCTGCCGCTGTATAACAGCCTTAAGAGCCACACTTGTGTAGCTAGAAAAAAATCTCCTATATCACAAACATTTACAGACACAAACATCCATTGTGTATTGGTATTGTGGTTTTGGTATATATGAAGAAAGCCCATAAACAATATGTTTAAGGAGTGTGGCCCCACATAGGAACATTCCCCGTAATGATTAAATGGCCTCCTCTTTGGCAGATAGTCCCCTTACTTTCAGTGCACACACATAACTGTCTGTGTGTTTGTGTAGATTTAGTTTACATACTTTCTCATATGTGTGTGTATGTCACCCAGGTTTGCTGCAGTGGGCTATTGTACACTAAGAAACCACATCATCATTGCTGCGAGGGCAGTTACCTGAGTTTGAGTAATTCCTCCAATCCGGCCTGCTGCAATGGCAAACTGCTCCCAGCTCTCCCTGACCACCAGTGCTGTGGAGGATACTATGTCCACATAAAAACCAGTGAGTGTCAAATCACCTCATCTGTTTACACTTACATTTGCTCTTTTCTACTTGACTCTGAGTCTAATATTTTCCATGTTGTTCAAGTGTTTTCCTTCATCTGTCCTTGTAGATGAGAACTGCTGCCCTGACCACTCGCAGGGCCGGGTCTCAGTGGGGCCGGGTGACAGCTGCTGTGGGGGGGTTCCTTACTCCATGAAAGGCGGCCAGCTCTGCTGTAGTGGGAGCCTCCATGATGGCTACGGGGTCCGATGCTGTGGAGGCCGGATCGTAGACGATACGCTGGTGTGCTGCGGTGGTGCTGAGAGGGGGGTAGTGCATACATTTACCTCAGGTGAGTGAAGGAAACACACACAGATACAACACATAAACATCCACTGCCAAAACGGGGGAAATGAAAAGAGTCTGCACTGGATTCGTTTTTTTGCCCAACAATGAAAGCACATTTGGGTGAAGTTTGATGGGCTGCTGAGCCTAAATAACTGTTTTTGTCTTGAGAAAATCCTTTATTGTAAAATCCAATCAACAAAAAGGCCCTTTGTTTAGAAAACTAGTTACTCTGACCCAAAAAGGATTTTAGGGAGTTTAGTCCCCGGTGACGTGTTTTAATGTTTCTGGGGGGAAAAGATAGAAAATGATAGGACAAGAGAGTTAAGCAAAGAGGGTTGAGGTAGACACATGGTGCAGGAACGCGGGGTCGTTTCCCTTTCTTCCTCTCCCGCAGTGTCCCAAAGCACCCGGATACCGTGGCACAGATGGGACTGTGCATGTGTGTGTATGTGCGGGTGTATGTGTGTGTCATTAGACATCTTTGTCATGGCAGATGATGATGAAACACACTCGGGATGGCACCGTTGAGGGCACTGCCAAGCACACAGCAGGACAAATACACACTCATTCTCTCTCCTTCCCATACACACACACACACTTTCACACATATAGACACATTACATGCACCCACACATACACACAAACACACACACACACAGAGTCAACAGGGTGCCCTCGGCAGGGTTCGCTTAGTGTTGAGTGCCAGAGACAGACACGTGGACTCTATTCATCACACATAAACAATGGCCCATATGGGCAGGCCTATAGTACTCCATTAGCGTATCCGCAAACACAAAGACACACACTGACATACACACAAGATCCCTACCCACACATAAATACGTGCATGCTGACAAAAAAGTTCCTAGAAAGCAGAAAAAAATACTTTTTATTTTATGGCTGTTAACATTTGTTATTCTCCCTTATTATAAAAACTATTTTCTTGCTTTCTTTTTTTTCAACATGTTGTCTTTTCATATTGTCAATAAGACTCTCTTTTTTAGTGTTTTCACTCTCAAACACTGATCTCATGTACAGAGTAATGCTTCTTAATTTGTTTTGAAATGTAATTTGAGAGTATTCTAGTTTCCTTTTCGTCTCCTTCACTAGATCCTCTTTTCTCTTCCAACTGAGCAGGCTATATGGTCATCCTTCACTCGAGGAGCCCTCCCAAGGAGTGCATATGCTCCCCACCTCCTCTTCCTCTCCATCTCCTTTTGTTATTTATTTCACATCTCCTCCGCTCCTTTGTCATCTTCTTACTTGCTTGCTTTTCCTCAACTTGTTTCCCCATCACCTCTGCTTTTTCCTCTGGCCTCTTGCTCCCCCTCTCTCCTCCCACCTCCTTCTCTTCCTCCTCATCCTACTCTCCCCCCCCCCCTCCCTTCCTTTATGTGCCCCCTTCCCATCCACTCATCAGTCATTAGCGTTAGCTTCCCCATTGAGAACATATGGTATGATGGATCGCAGGGCTAGCGGCGCTAGCAAGGCTAAGGGCCATTTGCCGGGTGCACTGCGCTGTCGGGGAGCCCTGGGGCCGGCTATGCAACCTCGACCCCACACGTCTGTTTCAAGACACTCACACTAACACACACAACATGCACACAGCAACACCTATTATAGGATATGCTACTTAACCTTGGCACCACTCACTCTCATCACTGCCTCTCCCCATGTCCAGGGTTTTGTATTTTTAATGATAGAGTGAGAGACAGATTTGTGAAAGAAAGACAAATAGAAAGAAAGAATGAAAGAAAATGCAAGTAAGAGAAGACTACAGATTGCATGCAATTACACTTAAAATAAATGATAAATAAGTTAAATTGTAAAAATGTATATAAAATAATGAAAAATGCAAAAAGGTCACAGAAAGAAATAGAGAGAAGACTACAAAAAAAGTGCAATTTATTACACACAATAGAAAACATTGTAATCAAAATTGACATTGTAAGAAAGAATGTTAAATAAAACAGAAAGAAAGAATGAAAGATAATTTAAAATTAGTAAAATATGCATCAAATAAAGGAAACTGAAAAGCAGAAAGGGGGAAAGTAAGTGAGAGAAAAAAACGCGGAGCGAACCGAAGAGTGGTGAAGAGCTAGATGGAGCAGATTAAAGGAGGAGTGAAGGGTATCCCATTGTGCCCAGCTGATAGACTAGGTTAGGCTGATGTGATTATGGGGTCCCTGAAGTGCGATCTATCACACATTACCGTCCACACTGTCAACAACCATACACACACACTGCAGGGGAACAGCAATGCCAGGAGACAGCCGTCTGGCAACAGATACACGGACCGGCTTGCGTGCACATGAGCACATGTAGACATACACACAGGCATCCACTCACAAATACAACAACCACACACACTCACGTAGTATGCATGTGTATATATACACAGAATTGCATCCACATGTACACTCGTACAAAAATATGCAACACACATTTGTATGAGCACTCACACATACCCACACAGACTATTTGAAACAGGAAACCAGTGTGAATCAGGTAAAATAGAATCAGGGTCAGAAACATCACCTCACCCAACCTGTCACACAAGAAACAAACACAAAGCTGAGCTAGTGGAAAGTGCTCTTCTAAAGCGTTTCTTTGGGTTTAACTAGTTTGATATTATTCCTGTCCACTTTACCCCAATTATAGAAATTAGTTTCTCGTTTATAGTACTCAGTTATCCACATCTGACAGAACAGATCTCAGTTTAAATCAGTACAGTTGTCTACACCAGCCACGTAATGGTTTGCACTTGCGCTTTTGGCCTAGAAGTGCTCTTTTTAGGCTTCAAATCAGTGGGCAACCTCCGAGTCTGAAAAGTGAAGCCAATACGGAAGTGCCTTAAACTAGCATTCTTTCTAATAGCCAGCAGGGGGCGACTCCTCTGATTGCAATAAGAAGTCTGATTGTATAGAAGTCTATGAGAAAATGACCCTACTTCTCACTTGATTTATTACCTCAGTAAACATTGTAAACATGAGTTCATGGTCTCAATCGCTAGTTTCAAGTCTTCTTCAATACAGCATGATGTTCATTTAGTAAATTATGGTCCCATTTAGAGTCAAATAGACCATAAAGGAGGGTATGCTTTAGGGCGTGGCTACCTTGTGATTGACCGGTCGCTACCACGGTGTTGTCCAGTCTGGGAGTTGTCCGTGTTTTTGTGTTACAACTTTAACCCTTTCACGGTGTGTTTTCAGATCATGAAAGTTAATTATAACCTTTTTAATCGCCTAAAATGTCTTATTCAGCGTTCGGTTGTACTTAGCTCCACACTCTCATGTCACTTCTGGTTGCAAAAAAACAAGATGGCGACGGCCAAAATGCCGAACTCGAGGCTTCAAATCGGCAGTCCCAAAACCAATGGGTGACGTCATGGTGACTACGTCCACTTCTTATATACAGTCTATGCTTCGAATCTATTTTCCTCCAATTTACAAGACTAATTGTGTATAAGTTCCCGCCTACATGTGTCTTTATTCAAACTTACCTGATGAATATAACACTAATACACCCTCTTAAATGACAGACTTTGCTTCTCTGGCCAGTTTTGGGGGTATTATTGAGATGGTCTCTATAATCCTTTCCTCAGCATTCTCTAGTTGTTACAATATCACAAAGTCTCCATGCTAAATCCCTCCCTTCCAAATCTGCCAGTTTGTTTAAACAGCTTTCATTTCACTTTCAAGTAGATTAAATACTGTTTGTTTTTGGACAGGAGTGCCTCAATTTTCTTGCAGCATTTCCTCCAGTGCTGCAGGTTCGAGACCAACTTTTAAGCCCTTCATTTGCTCCTCTTTTCTTCTCTCTCTGAGTTTGTATGTAAGATGTTTAGCTAAGACTTAGGTGAGATTAGATGGTGTTTAAAGGAACGTGTGTGGTGTCTTTGGCCTCCCGTTGCTCCCTGACTCTCCCAAAGTCCCCTGCCTCACTGTGCTTGCTCCACTAATCACTTCCCCTTCACACTTTTTCTTTATAGTGTACAGTTCTTTAACTCTTCCATCTGCCCTTCAGCCCCACCGTCCCCATTTCTCACTGTGGGTGCTACCACAAATGCCCTCCCCACCTCACTTTTTTCTTAAAGTAAGTGAATCTTAAAAATGTATGCGTTTCTTTAACTCCTTCCCTTACTCCCTCCCTCTGTCCCAGCCCAGCAGGCCCCATCCAAACGTTCAAGGACAAATCTGAATATCCCTTTTCACCGTTTAAGTGTTAAAAGCCTGGCGGTGCCGGGGTGTTATCTTAACGCGCCTTGCCGTGCCATCATCAGAGCGCGTGATGAAAATGGCTGTGATGATGCTAAAAGAAAAAAAGAGGAGGGGGAGAAAAAGTAATAATCAAATATGTTTTTCAAGGGCACAGTGACCATTTGCTGGAGGGAAATTATCCCAGTAGTTAAGCTAGCTCACTCAGAGGCTGGCGGAGTTGTGAGAGTGTGTATAAGTGTGTGCAAGAGTGCATGGTTTATTACTTCAACTCGGTGCATGCACGCTTCACTTTCTGTATGTTTCTGTACAGTATCTGGATGTGTCTGTATTTTACATGTTTCTTTATGTAGAGAAACACACATCCTTTACTTATCCTTTCATTGTTTCCGCCAAATGATTCTCATCAGTTTCTGAGTGTGTTTGTCTCGCTATTTGTGTGTGTGTTTGCGTGTGCGTGTGTGTGTATGTGTGTGTTTATCATTGCCAAAAGCCCCTCATCAATGATGGGTAGCAAATGGCCAACAGTAGTGCATTCCAAACAGCAGCGTCTGGCTGCTTTAGAAGATCGAGTACTCTCTGAACACAGGAAGACATTTCTCTCTCTGTTAATGTATTTATGATGATGGCTTTTCTATTAGGTTTACTTTAATGACTGGCAAGAATAAAACCAGAGGCTGTCAGGAGCACAGAGATGAGGACAGTGTGCTGTGGGTGTGTGTGTATGTGTGTGTTAAAATTAAACGACATGACTTCCAGGTAGGGGGCAGAGAGCAAATTGAGATCACATGCACAAGAACACACACAAAGAGACCCAGACATTTTTCTGCTTTGCTATATGTGACTACTACAGGATGAAGTTGCAATGGAAAATTTCAGTTGCGCTACATACTTCTGTATAAATGTGTTTTACAATCATTAAAACCTTTTGTTCCTATCCGACTGTTCTCCCTACACCACAGTGGCACGTGGTTTTAGTTACCCTTTATTCAACTAACAGTTGTGTCATGCCTCTGTTAAGGTCATATGACAAAAGTGCTCATTGTTGTATTTAAAATTGTTTTTGTGCCTTTGTGTTAAACCAGTTCATTTGAATGGTGAAGATGCATTCCCAATACTCATTAATAATTTAAAAGATTGCAGTTCTTGCATTTGCATTGACAAAGAAATGTCAATGCTTTCAAAATACAAAAAGTGTAGCTTCCCTTAACTTTATAGAGTGTTTGATGCAGATGGAATTGAGGCTTTTTTGCACTGAAACAAACAAAAAGTTAGCCAAACTATAAAAAATCAGTGCATCTCAGTGCTTCGTGGAAATTCCCCTTTTGAATTCTGTCATTTTGTTTACGGCGAAAAAAAGACTGAGTCATCTGACGTTTCTTTACGTCATGCTTTGCCTCATATTGCCTAACATCTTCTGCTAAAAGTTGCACTTAAATTCAAGAGTTATTTATTCTGACACTTAGGCCAAATTCACACCAGAGTAACAGGGAGGTGCTGGCTGCACTCCCAAGCTCAGCGAGCTGCGGCCGTTTGGTTCTGCGGTGAAGTGCGGCCAATCTAAAAGTTGGCAAAAATGTTACTTTTAGCTGCGAAGTGTGGCCGGAGAGGACCCGCAGACAATCAGTAAACAGATCCTGTGACTCCTGTGATATGTTGACCTATGTTCAGAATATCTTCCCACCTGAAACACATGAACACGCCTCCCGGCCACAGAAAAATGTAGGCAGGCCGCCTGGTAGGAATTTGGCGTTACCGTCCCATCACCCATCAGGAAGTTCTGTCCACTGGAAATGCAACCAATACTTGGAAGCATTTATGTGGACATATATGTACTAGACAACCTCTACTTGCTGGCCATCACATGATTTGAGCATCCTGGTGCTACATGGGGCCTTTGCCACACCCCTAACTCACCAACTCCCAGATCACATTGATGACAGTGATGGATAACCTGAAGGATGTGGGCCATGGGTCATTGTATTGTCAGCTACAATGTCTCTGGGAGGGTTGAGGCCAGAATGTGTAAGGGTTGAATAGTTGAAGGCATGTAGGATTACCTGTGAGGTGATTGCATCTGCTCTGCTGTAAAACATGTAGAGCTCATTTAATCATTTTACATTTCTGTAATTGATAAAAATGTTTATGTTTGAGTAATTGAAAAAAAGGGTTATGTCCCTAATCATGATATACAAATATAATCTTTTTCATCCGCCCTAAACTAATGGTATAAATCTCTGTGCCTCAGGGCACATGATGGATATGTACTTGATAAGCATACAAGCAAAACACAGGATTTTCACACATAGCCCTCCACAGTAGACTATAAAATACAGTGTGTTACGGTCTTTATTTTAGCTAATCTAGCTCCTCCCATCTCAAGTCTCTTAATAGTTTTTTTCCTGTCAAACTCTTTCAACTCTGTTCATTTCTTTATCACTATTTCTGTCTTCGTCTCACTTTAAACACACACATGAACAGCTGCTTGCTGTGTCTCAGGTTTTAGTGAATCCCTGTAGAGTGGTGAAAATATAACTGCCACCAAAGCATATCCCCAAGCTCAATGCGCGCGCACACACACACACACACACACACACACACACACACACATACATACATGCCTACACTAAAAGACGCACGTACTGTACACACAAATGCACACAATGTCACACACATGCCCAGCTGGTAATGTAGTTGAGATGAAGAGAAAAAAAAAAGACGTCAGAAAGACAAGAGGACAACCAGTCAGCTGGGAAAAGAGTAGGTGTGTATGTGTGTGTCTTTGATTATGTGTGTGTGCCTGCTGCCCCAACATCCACATGTGTGTGTGTGTCCACGGGGGAACACTGTGCACTGTGTGAGAAAGTCAATCCACTGCGATTTCATCTCTCGACATGGCATATAGTCTGGCCCCTCTGGAGCACAAAGTGCACGCGCGCACACACACACACACACACACAAGTAGAGACACTCCTTCCTGCAGCGTGTGCACATGTGTGTGTACTAGAGTCCAACCAATACTGGATTTTTGAGGTTGATACCATTTATTGATGAGAGCTGATGCAGTTTTTTTTTAACAAATGCATAACAACAAACATATTTGAAAAGGATCCCTTAAAGCTAGGGTTGGTAATCTTCAAAAACATTTGTTATATTAGTTGAAATTCTCATTACATCCTGACAGCGATCAATAAAGGAAATGCACTGACAAAAAACACAAAAAATCTGGTATCTGTGGCTGTTGCAGGACTGTAACAAACCTGTCCAATCATTTCATTTTGGGCAAAATGAAATGATTGGACGGGCTTACTACAGTATTACACTACCCTAGGCCTGAAGCGACGGACTGTCAGTGTTGCCGACTTGGCGAATTTCTCTCCAGATGTAGGGACTTTTGGAGCTAGTGCTGCTAGCTACTTTCATTGGGAAGAAGTTGGCAACATTGGGCTCGTTTTTTTGGTTGGATCATTTTTAAAATCCAGCGTACTCTTGCTAGTTTCTCAACATTACCAACCCTAGATTTAAATCAAGTTATTTAAGATTTGTGACCAAGATATTGAGCAGGACTTCACTGGAATTACATTAGTATCAGAAATCATTATATACAATAACTCACATACAACAAAAATACATCAGTAGTAGAGCTGACATTAAAAATGGGAGTCAAATTTATAAAAATGCACCCCATAGAACATCCAAACTATGAAAACAATATTCA
Organism: Sebastes umbrosus; assembly: GCF_015220745.1. Lineage (NCBI taxonomy): Eukaryota > Metazoa > Chordata > Actinopteri > Perciformes > Sebastidae > Sebastes > Sebastes umbrosus. Next base: position 16,369,635 of record NC_051270.1, read on the forward strand.
GAACTATAATAAACATTAAATGACGACGGTTGTACGGTGTGTACGAGCCTGTATCATGAAGATTTAATTATCTTTGATCGTTAAAATAGCCTGTCACAGATGACTCACTGATCTTTATGTGTATGTGAATATATAGAAATATGTCATTTGCTTGTACTTGTTTGTTTCTATCAGATGCGATATTCAGTAAAGATTTCTCCAAACAATATGTCAACAGATTAAATTCAAATCAAAAACACATTTTCAAACATATCTTTAGTGTTTCTTCTCTGCAATCTCTTGTAACTTACTGGCTGACATATACGCCGATACCAATACACTCTGTATATCTGTGATAAGCTAAAGTCACCCAAAGTGTTTGTTAATGTTAATATTAATAATAACTACATCAGCTTTTCTGTGCTTCTTCCTGTGTATGACTGTGTGCCACCAGTCTGTGTCTATGAAAGCTTCTTCAATGTTACTGTGTGTGCGCGCCGGTATGCATGCACGCAGACCGAGTATGTGTGCACTTGCTCTGCACTTTGTGCCAAACCCCTTGTAATATATTCAGGTATTTAAAAGTGTTTGGTTTGTTTAAAGTTGTGGAGGGGTTTTGGTCTCCTAGAGAGCTCGGATAACCCTAATCCACAACACACATTTTTATCAGTAGTTCATTGGCTGGGCTAAATATTGACTTATCATTAAGTGGAATGACTGAAACCCTAATAATAATTCACGTTGTCTAAGCACCTCGTGTTGACGCGGCGCTCCCGATGCTATTAACGAATGTATGCAAATCCAACGTAAATCTGAAGATTAGGGCTGAAGCATTCCGCGATGCAAGAGAGAAAACAAGAGGTGTGTGATAAAATGTTGTCAACACATACACACGCACATGCATACGCATGCACAAACACACGCGGCTTACAGAGAGGGAGAGAAAATAGTGTGTGTGTGTGTTTCAAAACGTTAACACAAATGTACAAGCATGTCACACACACCCATACACAGATAACGCTTACAAAGACAGGGATTGGATTTCTGCTGAATGGGTGATAATACAATAGTGAAGTTTAGCTGCAGAACAGTAAACAAACGATGTAGACCTATGAACTGAGTGGATGCAGAGAGAGAGAGAGCAATAGTGGAGGGGAAAGGAGGTGGAAATGAGGAAGATGATGGGGAGAAAATGGGAGGAAAGAGGAACAAGTAGAGTCATGGAACAGAGAAATGGGAGGATGAAGAGTATGAAAGGAAAAGGAGTTTAAATAAAGCATCGAGGTAAGGGATAAGGATGAAGTAAGAGAAGGTAGAACATGGACTAAAAAAGGTAGATACAGAAGACAAATGGAGTTGTGGAGATGATGAGTTATACAGTCGGTTGATATAGAAGTTAGAGATGCAGATAAAAATAATGATCAGAGGAAGAACAGATGGAGGGTGGAGAAGCAGCAGGAGATAACTTCAGGTCACAGGTGATAAAGTTGGTATTTCCTAGAGTGAGAAAAAGCATGAGAGAGAATCAAGATATGCAAAGAGTGTGAACAGAGCCATGTTGAACGATACGTGGAAAGACAATCGGACTGCTAGGGAGTAAATGGAGGGGAGGCAAATTGTGAGTCGCAGAGGGCCTGGCGCGGGACGGAAGGGAGGAGTAGAGGTGAGGATGCCGAGAGGACGAGGGATGAGCGGATGGAAGCTATTTTGGAAAAGTGTTGAGCTGTTTATTTGCGCGTCATTGAAGCTGAAGTAAGGCGCTGGGGGAATTGGCCACCAAGCCCCCGCTCCGCAACAGCTGCCGCTGCTAAGTGAGTTACTAGCCGTCAGACTGCCTTTATGTCACACAATCACACACACATACACATGCATTCTCCTGTCACATGTTGCCCGTGATGGATGCGGTGAGGATATAATGCACTGGAGGAAATATGTGCCATCCTCCACTTTTGGCCTTTAAGTGAAATGATTGCTTAAATGAGCAGCGTTTCATGCGCGCAAAGAGTGAACGCTGATTGGGTTGTTAAACAATAAGTTATTTATCACTCCACAACTAGCTGCAGCGCCATTAAAGGGCGAGGCCATGATACAAAGCAATGACTTAGTGTTTAATGTCTGCTGTCAAATGAAATGGGCAACACAGCTGGGGGTAGATAGTGCCACAGATCAGCATGTCATCAACTGTTAGGATGAATTGGCTAAATACCTCATGAAAGTTAGATTATTTTAAAAATAAACTAAATAATCACAGAAGGCCGAGGGGTTCTTATAATATTTCAGTCTGATTCAAAATGAGAAGCTTTCTTCAATTGGACTCTCATTAAAATACGATTTCCATCAGCTCAGTTATGATATTTTAGTTGAGCCGTGCCATGCCATGCTCATTTGTATTTCCAATGCATCCTCACAGCAGGGGGTTACTTTGCTGACTCAGTATTATAGCAGGACAATATTATAGCCCTAATCCATTGCAAGGCCAAAGCTTGACAGTCCTCCCCCTCAACTGAGCTAAGACGTCAGAGTAACCAGATTGGCTCAATTTGTGTTATTAGGAGAGCCACTGGGGAGAAGGCGCAATGTTTACTCTCCATAATCTGCAGCTTTCATTAGTTTTGTAGCTCCTCGGTGAGAGCTGCCGCCAGTTTTGTTTCACCCTCATGTCCATGACCAAACCTTAATATAACACACTGAACTTCTCTTCTATGTTTGGGTATCACATTTGTATGGTTTAGGAAAACCAAGTGGAAACAAGTTCATTTTGTCAATATGGTATTAAACATGACTGTCAAATTGAGTATATGGCTGGACTGTGTGTGGTCAGTCTGTGAATTTGTGGCTAAATTGCTACACAAATAGTCAGTGGTCATGTCTATAATGTTAAGTCCAACGCTGTTTCAAAGCTTGGTCCACATTTCGTGAGCCGTACGCATCACGCTGGACGGGTCATTTGCATAAATCCCCTCCCCCACATTGGAGTCATTGGGGTCTATGTTTTCTAAGTTTTGCATTCTACATTGAAAAGTATCTTTTGTAGACAAAATTACAATTTTATTGAAGAATATTAATTAAGTAGAGTTATAAATATAACCTTAGTCGTTCAACTAGAACGACATTCTATGCCAAAAGGCCTTCACACACTGGGGGCGTTTTTTTGTGTGTGATTAATTCGCACGTCAATATATTTTTATTTGAACCATTGTTTTTGTCATGAGTACTTTAACACAGAATGCGAATATTATGCGCAAACAAGGTTGACTTTCTGAGCTTTTGCACCACAAATAAAGGCATCAACCAGTCAGGTTGTGCAGAACGCATTAAGTTGCGCCTATATTTATGAAACAACGTGGAGGCTCCGTTAGATATTACTCCTTTCAACCTTGACAAAGGCAGCGCAGACCAGATCCACTCCTTCTGTTATTACCTTTCACAATGAAAGCCCTAGACATAGGCCTATAATATTCACAGGCGAGTATTCGCATTTTCATGCTGTTTATTTTCCATGCCATGGTGTGGAAAGGCCTAAAGACTTGTTTAGCAGCCTTTCTAACCAGAATAAAGTAGAACCTTTTACAGGTTCTGTAGACCAAAACGTTATTTCTACCTCAAATGTGCAGGCATTAAAACATTTTTAATGTGTCAATCATTCAAAGTGACTCAAGTTATTTGAATTTGAAATGCGAAGCGCTGGAGAATGTGAAGAAACACGGCTTGAAATTTGATATTCAGCTGCAAAACATTTACAGGGAAATGGAGTGATATCATGTATTTTAAATGTCACCTTGCTGCTGAAGGTGAAGTGGTAGCAGAAAGACATCACCTATCACTGTCAGAGATGGCAGCTCTCAGAAAAACACACTTCCTCTCCCCCTGCACTCTTTCGACAGCGTAGCCTGAATATTACTGCTGTACGAAGAGATGAATACAGGAGAGGAAAAGAGGCATGCAGGGGAGGAGAGGAGGAGAGGAGGATGTATATAAGAGTTGATAAGAGAAGATGCACACTAATATTCAGAGCAGCGTAAATACTGTTTCTGTGCAGATGGGAAAATAGGGGTTGAAGAGGAGAGGAAAAAGGAGTTTGGGAAGTGTAGAGGAGGGACAATACAGTTCAGCATGGCCTGGATCTCTCACAGTATGGAGAGAAGAAGAGCATAAAACAAGAGGAGGTGAAAGGAAGGAATTGAGGAAGGAGGAGAGGTTATGGAGGGAGGAGGACAGGAGAAAAGACAGAAAAGGGTGAGGAGATGGAAGAGGAGGAAAGAGTAATAGGATGAGTAGTATGTGAGGATGCCCTGCTTAAGTATGAAGAAGCAGAGGACAAGAAGAGGTGATGGAATAGAAATGATGTTTGTAGTAAATTTGCAGCAAAATTAAATTTCAAGAAGTTAAAACTGATTCATTAGAGACTTAAAACATACACTCGTCAATCTTAGTCTGTAAATAAGCAGTGGGAGGTCTTCCATAAAAGATCATTTCCTGCTACAGTACGATCAAAAATGAGAATGTATTTAAAACAGTAATATGATGCATGTTTTCTTGTGTTTAGGTTTCATCTGCTGTGGTCAGGAGTATATCAACTCTTCAACCTCTCTTTGCTGTGTGGGGAATGATGGATATCCCACAATGCACCCTGCTGGCAATGCCACAGTGACACTGCAGTGCTGTGGTTCAAAGGTCATACATCAGGAAGAGGAATGCTGCAACGGGATTGGCTTTGACCCTCAACGACACGTGTGTGCTGACGAACCCACACCCGGCCTGTTGATACAGGTGTGTGTACAGTATGTGAGATGATGTGTGTGTGGTGTGCACATCTACAGTATACGTGTCTCTATTTAATGTAATGTCTTCTCAAAGATGGTAAGATCTCTCTGTTGTTACTGTGCTACTGTATATGTTGTATTTGGTTAGAAGTAGATGTACCATAGATGAGGTAATCTGAAGCACACGTCATATCTTATACTTTCTTTGTTATGTTTCATGTGTAGTGTTCCAGTTGTGTCTTTCACATCTTCTCTGTGGTTTAAATGTCCACTAGAAGTGCTAGTGTTTCTAGCAGTCTGTTCTTCAGCAGCCACATTTCCAATAAGGATAGCATTGTTTTACAAGCACTGTTGAAAAAACATTTTTAGCTAATTTATGATCAGTCTGGTAACAGATATTTTGAGTAGGGCTGAAACTAAAATTTATTTTCATTATAGATTAATCGGCCGATTATTTTTTCAATTAATCATTGGTCCGTAAAATGTCTGAAAATAGTGAAAAATGTCCATCCCGGTTTCTCAAAGTCCAAGGTAATGACTTTAAATGTCTTGTTTTGTTTAAATGACTTCAAAAATGAATAGATTATCAAAATAGTTGGCGATTATTTTTCTGTCGATCGATTCTGTATTTTGTATCTGTATTTCCAGCATAGTGTATATTAGTGGAAGGAAAAAGAGGAGAAGTGACATAAATTAATGAGAAAAAATACATTATCTACAGAAAGGCAAAGTCAACAACAATTAAAATGCACCTATGAATATGAAACTTTGCTCAATTGCCAATAAATGGCAGACATTAAATTCAATGTGAGCTACTCTGGCAGAAAAAGGAACCGGCCTTTACACGTCCAGTGGATATTGGTAGATAGAATATCTCTCTCTCTCTCTCTCTCTCTCTCTCTCTCTCTCTCTCTCTCTCTCGCTCTCTCCCAAACTCATTGTCACATCAGGAGTTGGGGACTGGGCCATCTTCCATTTATCAACTGGGGTCATGTGGTGTTTGTGTGTTCCTAAGTCAGCATGAGACAGGCACACGCATACACACATACACAAACAGAGGCACGCACACACAGGGATAAAGGGTAGGAACTCTCATTAGCTCTAATGATGCCATTAAGGACCATGCTTACCACACACACACACGCACACACACACACATAGCTACGTTCTGTATGTATCGTGTGTTAGAGATAGAGAGACGCTTCAGCATTTATATAAGATAATAGTAAACTTCTATAAGATAAGTTTCTGTGCCTGTGTGCGGTGCAATCATAGAGACGAATCACTTAAAGAAAATAAAGATTATGCACCTCGTAGTTACACTTTTTCTCTGTCTCTCCCTTCCTTCCCCTGTGCAGCACCAGTGTTTGCAGGGCGCTGTGTGTCCCGTAGCTGCAGCATCTACAGCTTACTGTGGCTCCTGTGACCTCGATCCATCCACGACCGCCTGCACATGGGTCCTGACTGCACACCTTGATAAACCCTCCACAACATACTCACCTTCCATCAACACCACTCATGAAACAATCACTGATAACACATACAAAATGGCAGACGCATACAGTCACACAGACACTGAGAACCTGCAATTCGAGGGAATCCTGTGCTCGTCGCATGAGGAGGTAGTGTACAGCGGAGATGCCAACAGATACACCTATACAGGTAATTTGTGTGTTTGAGTGTGTTCAGTGGAAAAAAAACATTCTGTAGTTTAGAGGAGTTACCAAAACTAGTACTTAGTAGTTAGTTAATAGTTTATTTTTATATACATTTCTTTTTTCTTTAACTTTATTCACCTAACTATTGAGTGTCTTTGGTAACAACCCTGCTTTTCTAGGAGACATAAGGGGACAGCTACTGCATTTGATACAATTGTTTTGCCACCAATCAATTTCCCTGTCATCATCTCTCTTTAAAACCCAATGTTTTTACCCCTCAATGTAAGCATGTTTGTCAGCCTCCTTTTCCAATCACTGCTCTTCACTCTACTTCAAACATGTAGGCTTATTAGCACTTGGAAACTAAAATTTGAGTTGGGTGTGTGTCAATTTGTGATCTGAGCAGCTAGACAAATTTCTTTCCTGGGAACGAGGAATTGTAGTTTTAGTCAAGTCAAGTTACACGTTACAGAAGTAGTTTCTCAGACTTTCAACAACTTAACATGTTGTTGTAGTTAAAATATGTAGACAAAGTGAATGCCTAAAGTCAGCAGCAACACCATCCAGCTCAATTCTAATGTCTCTTTTAAGGGGACACCCCAGGTGAATAAGGTAGAACATTTAACTAATCGATATTGCCATGAAACTTCCCCAGTTGATTACTTACATTAAGACATTAATTATTTTCTGCATTACAAGTTTTGTGAAAATGTGTGTGTAAATATGCAAATGAGACATTATCTTATCAAATATGTGCTAATTTGCATACATTTCCAGAACAGAAATCTGAATATTGGATAAAGCCAGGTTCAAAATTCTTGTTTCATTTTGTTGACATATTAGAGTCAAAAGTTTTCACTGAGAGGATTTGGATATCTCTTTGTATCACTCCATAAATCAGAAAATACTGTCAACAGCCATAAAGGATGTTCTTAGGAATACAATGTTCTATAAATCAGGCTATGAGACAAAGTAGTAGTAAAATAAACACCTACATGTGTAGTTTGAATGTTTTCTTCCCAGTAGTCTGAAAGAAGACCAAAAACTCAAAATTGACCATGTGCATGAAAAACAATGTTTTTGCATGTGGTGTCTCCTCTACTCACATAATCTTTTCTTGTTCTCTCTTTGCCTAATGTATTTGAGTTTTAAACATTTTGACCATTCATAATATGTTTGCATCTCTGCTTCTGACCTATGACTGTGTTGGAAACTGTGACTCTCCCTTAAGTCCTCCGAGTCACTCTGAAGAATAACTAATACAGAATATAGCCATCTGTGAAACTCACCGCTCATAGAAATTTTCTAGCCTGCGGAAACCAATTCTGCATTTACTCTAAATGTGTCAGCCGCTGCAATCAACGGGCTTTAGAGACAGATGCCCTTCCACACGCTCACACACACACACGCACGCACCAAGACAGCTGTTGCAGTGTACATTGATAGCTGTTAACGTGGTAACTCTCTCTGCGCTGTACACTTGTGTGTCATTAAAACTTAGAGATGGGCGTTTAAATGCCATTTCAACATTCTCTACTATTTATCAGCCCAAAGGGAGTTGGAGTGTGTGTGTTGGTGTTTGTGGGCGTGTGTGTCTGTCCACACATTATTTATCTGGGTAGTTACGTCTGTTTAATCAAGACTAATTGTGGTTGCGGATGTTATGTGTGTGTGTGGGTGGTTGTGCAATAATTACATGTTTTTAGTGTGTGTTAGTGTCCTGTTAGTTACCATTTAAGTGTGCTTCTGTAGTGAATGTGGTTTTGTGTGTGTGTTTCTTTTACTTTGTGTGGCGTGGGGCGGTTAGGATAAGAGTTTCTAGGCAATGCTGTGACACCATCTGGGCAGAGGCACATAAAGCTGTCGCCACCCACCATACACCAGATGTTTCTCATGCACACACACACACTCACACACACGCAGGGTATCATGCTATACTTCTCTAGGTAGATCACACACAGATAGCTACGCATGTATATATACTGTATTGTCCGCACACAATTTATATTTATACTTTTTGGAAGTAATCATACACAGAAATTCAGTTTTTAGGCATGTATCTATGCACACACATTCAGTGTTTTATTTACATGTGTGTGTCACTGTGTGTGTGTTTTCCTGCTTCAGTTATCACAGTAGTAAAGACAAGAGTCCCAGACTGGCGGTTAAAACGTGGTCTCATTTACAGCAGCAGTCCCTTAACACTCCTAAAAATAATGCACATGTGCATGTGAGCGTGTGGAAGTGCATCTGTATGTATATATGCTCCTGTATGTATGCCTCAACAGAAGGGTTGTCACAACCCGTCTCCCAGAATGCTTCAGTAACGGCCCGACATTTACAACCATGCACCAGTGATAGTGCGTACATTTGGTATATGTTCATCATATAACGTGTGCTTACATTGCCTATACAACTCCCAGTGCACACAATTTTATAAGATGGAAATATTATTAGTACAGGTTATTTTAGATAAACATATCTGCCATATATTTCATACTGTGCATGTTGTACAAAAGGGTCTCAACCTGTGCCCTTTTGTATATCAGGTAAAGATTTGAAGGCACAAATCCATCAGAAATACGTTGCATGCAGTCTTTACATTTGTAATCTGCTTAGTGAGGAGTACACAGTATATTTGATTCCCTTATCTTCATTTTTCTAGAGCCACATACTATTGCAACTTAATCCCATTTACAAACTGTTCAGTAAAATTAAAGTAATGCGCCCAATAATTCAAATCAGCAGATGCAAAGTGTATGTTGTATTTGATTTTTTTATCATTTTTGCTAACTTACTGATTTTTTTTAGATTTTCTATTAACCACAATGGATAGACGTCTCTTTTCTGTCAATCCCCACATTTTTTACATATCATTAAAATATTAGCTGTTTCTGATAGAACTGGCAACGAATTGACAACATGATTGTTTGCATACTAGAATTAGAGCTTAGACTATGTGCGCACATACAGTATTAATCACTTGTAAGTGCAGCAGTGTTGGTAAATGATTCGTTAATCAATGTATTGATAATCATTCTGACAGATTTGTTGATAATCTTTTCACTCCCTTGCTCCCCTCCTTCTGTCCTTCCTACCTCCCTTACTCCCTAACAGACTCTGACCTGGAGCCCTTCACCACCTATGAGTACAGAGTGAGGGGCTGGAACAGCTTTGGACGAGGCTCCAGCGATATTACAACGGTGACCACCAGTGAAGACAAACCGTGGGGAGTGGCACCGCCCCGCTGGAGCTGCTTAGGTGAACGAGATGACATCATCCAGTTGCTATGGCAAGCACCCGCCAGGCCTAATGGTACATATAGCACTAAAAATCCCTTTCTCTGTAGATGTGGTACAGTTGAATTAACTTCAGTAGAGAGGTATTCGTGATTAATGATAGGACATTTTAAAAGCTTTTGAATATTGAGAAAATCTGACATTGGGACCGTTTTCCATTTTACCAGGGGACATCACCCACTATGTTATACTGCGGGATGGACAAGAGCGTTACCGTGGTGATGAAAACAGTTTCACTGATGTGGGTGGGATCAGGCCTTTCCAGGAATACAGTTACCAGCTGAGGGCCTGTAACCGTGCTGGTTGTACCGACAGTACACAGGTAAGACTACTGTTTGTGTCGTTGCTATTACAGTCCTGCTGTGTCAGACTAACATTTTCTATGTTGCATCACAGTATCAGCTCATTACCAGCTTCTGTGGCTAACCTTATGCTAACCTGTCTCACAAATATAATATTAAGTCTGCATCAGTATTAAAGTTTTTAAGAGTCTAAAGTTCAGGGGGTGCTGGGTAGGGCTGCAACTAACAATTATTTTCATTGTCAATTAATCTGTCAATTATTTTCTCGATTAACCGATTAGTTGTTTGGTCTATAAAATGTCAGAAAATGGGGAAAAATGTTGATCAGTGTTTCCTAAAGTCCAAGATGACGTCCTCAAATGTCTTGTTTTATCTACAACTCAAAGATGTTCAGTTTACTGTCATAGAGGAGTAAAGAAACCAGAAAATATTCACATTTAAGAAGCTGGAATCAGAGAATTTTGACTTTTTTTTCTGAAAAAAATTTACTCAAACCAATTAATTAATCATCAAAATAAATTAGTTGACGATCAATATGATAGTTGACAACTAATCAATTAATCGTTGCAGCTCTAGTGCTGGGAGTTTGGAGATTTCAAAGCGAAACACAGAACTGGGCTGGCCTGCCTTTTCATAAAGCTTGAAATATCAGCAGTAGCTGTTGAGATAACCAATAAGTGATAAGCAACACTTACTGTATATTGTATTTATTTTGTACAAAAAGACCTAAATTATACTAAATATAACCGATTGCCCCTACAAATGGAAAGGGAATGTCTGTTCTATGCTATTTGATTGTCTCTGTCCTGCCAGCCCTCCATGTAGAGCTCTCTCTCTCTTTCACACACCAACACACACACACACACGCTCACACTTTCCAAAACCTTACTCTGTTGTAGCACCCCATTTCATAAAGACATTATTCCCCTGTATGATTATCTAATGGCTCCTCTAGAGATGGACTGAGCTTCACTGAACTAAGTACCACTTTACTCCGTAGTTCAGTTCATTCCTTTAATTTAGGCTGAACAATTAAAGGAAAAGAAAGGTGTGTAAAAAAAAAAGTGCATTGGTGTGTGTGTGATAGTGAACATTGCTTTGAGAGAAAATACATATGTGTGGGTATTTCTTATTGTTAATCAGTGTTGTTGTTATCAGTGGGGTTTTTTCAGTCAAGAAACAAAAATCTTCTTCGTAGCTAATCAATACATTTAATAGTCAGCGGTGTGCAGGAGCTACTTTTTAGACTTAGACTCGTACCTTTTTCTCCTACACACCTGAAGTACCTCCTACCTGTCTGAATACAAGTGTGCAAAGATCACTTTTCCTGTTTTGTTCTGTCAAGGACAAATTGTCTGGACATGCAACCCCCTGCTTCACGTTGGGTAAACTTACAATAGTAACCTTGCAGTGCAGCTTTAGTCTTCTGCAGTTGGCCGCTCATCTGATCCGTTGTTTGGCCAGTGGCCTTTTAGCTAAATGCCCTTTTACCCTCTCGTAAAAGCCTCTTCAGATGCTGTTTTCTAGACGTTGTTTACATCGTAATTCAGGTGCTCAGTTGTTCTGCAAGTGATATTTTACACATTTTAAACCTGTGTCTGACCTTTGTTGTTACGAAATTACAGTGTGGGATGTTGTTCCATGTCGGAACAAGTTTTTATTTAGCCTCGTTCCCGCTCTCCCCCTGTATGCGAGGCTCTGGATTTGCTGAGCCTCCCTGATGTTTGTGATAGCGTCCATAATAGCTTCACACAGAACTCCCCCCTGCTATCTCTCTGGCTGTAGCAGAGCTGATATCACCACAACAATTAATTTCTCCGGCTTAGGGGTGATGAAAGCTCACGTTGAAAACTGTCTTTCTGGCTTTTTTTTAAAGCTAATTTAACGTCTCATTATTTTGATGAGCACATTGTTACGTAAAGACGAAGCCTGTAGATGTGTCACTGGAGGGGTGGATGGACGAGCGAGGGTGAGACGGAGGTAGAGTTGGTTGAACAGGTTGTGAGGGGTTGATAGATAAATAGATGATGGATGGATTAATGTATACAATAAATGAATGCTGGGGAGGATGATGACATGGAGGAAATAGGAATGAATGGATGTAGGACACTGATAAAGGACGGAGAGATGGAGAGAAAGAAACAAGAAAGTATCAACATTTTTGTATGCTTTCTTTCCCATTATGTACATTCTGATTCTGTTATTGTTTTATGCATTCATTTTTAAATTGTTATGCCTCTGTGCCGGAGACAGCCATGGCCGGAGACATTATGTTTTTGGGTTGTCCGTCCGTCCATCTGTGCGATATTCCAGAAACATGTTAAGTGAATTTCTTCAAATTTGGCACAAAGGTCTACTTGGACTGAAGGATAAGCGATTCGAATTTGGTGGTCAAAGGTCACTGTGACCTCACAAAACACACTTTTGGCCATAAGTCAAGAATTCATATGCTAATTATGACAATTTTGCACAAATGTCTAATAGGATGAAATGATGAAGTGATGAACTCTGGTTTGTTCAAAATAAACCCTGAATTCACCAATTTAAATATGAAAATATGCTGCCTGTACATGCTGTCTCTCTCTCTCTCTGCCTGCTGAGCAGCGGCTGAGCGGCTCTCGTTCTTTGGAAGCAGCTAACTAGCTGTCCTCCTGCCGACATTAAAAGACGTGCTTAGTTGTAGTCAGCGCTCGGTTCAGTTTATCATTTGCTAAGCGATAGTGAACACATTATCATTCCCGGGACATCGTTAGTCTCGAGCCCTGTTTTAAACGACCACTGCTGTAATGTTTGAAGCAGCAAACTGAAGCAGTTGTCGATCACTTCTGTCCCCTACCGGCCGGTTAAGTCAGAGTCAGCAGTCAATGACGGTATAAAACAGTTGACAAAATGTGTTTTTCAGAAAGTGTGAATCACTGCAACCACGAGAGGTCCTTGCGCATACAGTCATAAATGAGCATAAAAAATATTAGGCTGATGGGTCCAGCAGTATGCGAGATTAGCCGTGGACAGACAGACACAGAGATGCACAAACCCACGCAAACACACATGATCAAATAGGAAGAAGAAAGTCAACAGCATGATGCAAATGATGCACCAACTTGACCTCTCATAGCAAAAACATTTCTCTATGGAAGCAGGCTCCTAGATCATCCTGGCTGGTTTCCATTTAGCTGAAAACTGCATGACGAGGAGAACATGCAGAGACCCTCCTAAAGCCATACGCAGTTACACTACAAACTCATTCTCTTTCTTCCATGCTCTCTCTGTCTACCTCCCTCTCTCTCTCTCTCTCTCTCACACACACATACATATGTTCACACAAACAAGCACACACACTCCCAGCACAGGGTGGAAAGGGAGTGAGTTGGATTAGTTTGTACACCAGTGAAAATTGGCCAAACAGTCCCAATTATGGGATAACTTGGGCTAACCTAATACACCACTGCAATTACCTGGCATCAGCCCCCGCACATTTCCACACACACACACAGGCACAGACAAACAAACACAGGCGCACACAAACGCACACCTGCTGTGACAACAGAAGGTGCTGATCTAATACGGTTGGTCACTTAGAGAGGGAGGAAGAGCGATTGGTCCTCCTCTGTCTTCGAATCCTTTTGTCCTGTTCTCTCTGCTATTTGTCTCCTGTCATTCCCCCGATCCCAACGCCGCACTCTTCAGTTTCTCCCAAGTGTTGTCTCTTTCGTCTCTTAACTGCTCTCATCCTCGCTCGTTTCCACTGTCCAAACACTAGTTTCTCTTTTACAACAACTGTCATCTATTTGTCTCTCACAATCCCATTTTCCTTTTTCCCTCCAAGTTTCCACTCCTTTGTATACAGGAAGAAGTGTTGGATGAAGAGTACCCTAGTGAGGCATGCTTTCCTGTATGTGTGCAGCTTTTTATGACATGCGAGTGCAATGTAAGCATCTATATTCTATTTATTATCTCTATGTAAAAACTTACATATTCTATCTACCCTATAAATAAACTACAAGATGCATGAATCAGTCATTTCAAATCAAACAGGTTTAAATAGAGATATGTAGTATCACTAGTGAGTTAGTCGCACCTCAAAGGGAACCTGGATTACCCAGGTACTTCTGTCTCATTAGCTCCCACATTTGAATTTAATGTCTCTGTATCAATGAATACTAATTTCCTTAAGTCAGAGTTAAAAAGGACCTTTAATTATTCAGGAGCATACTTGTATTTCAAAAAACGCTTTACTTTTCTCATACCGGCTGTGCTGCAGCACCTCTTTTCACCCTCTGTCTAAAACACTCTGTTTGACCCCCTCTCCTCTCGAAAAGCCAAGTCTGCCCTGATTGGTCAGCTGGCCCACTCTGTTGTGATTGATTATTAGAACCAAACTCTTCAGACTCAGCTCCAGCTCTGCTCTTACTAGTTTTGTTTGAGGGTGTACCAAACTAGCCACAAGGCAGGTATTATGCAACTGTGTTACTTGGTGACATCACCACGTTACGGAAGAAAAGGCGGGACTTCAAGCAAGGCGTTTCAGGCTGTTCAGGAGCAGTGTTTCTGTGGGGGAGAGTAACTCTCTTTGGTGTGGATTTGGGGATTTGTTACTTGCAAACCTTTTACATGCCACAACAAAAACTATATAACACACAAAAGAAAAGGGAAAAAGCACAAAAGCATAGTGGTTCCTCTTTAAGTTGTCCACCAAAGTTAAGTGAACTTTATGTCAAATTTACTGTATGTAGGGTACACATACATACAGTAGGTGGTTTTATAGCTTTTTTTTTCTTTACATTTGAGCAAAATATTGACAGACCTCTGAGTTAACAGCCCACTGAAGCACTCACTGATTGATACTACAGTTTCCCTGCATCTTCTTCTCTGCCTCCTGTTCTGTTTCCTCTCTTCCACCTCTTTGTGTTTGTGTGCGTATACCTGCATGCACCTGTGTGTTGGTGTGTGTGTGTGTGTGTTTGTCTGCGTGCACATGCGTGTGTGTGTGTGTCTCCTTAGTTGCAGTAGCAGTCTTCTAATTGCATAGCACTGTGTGGGACAGGTGGGGGAAGTGCTAGTGACAGTCTATTAAGGCAGGATATCCCTGTTGCCATTAGCAGCAGATTGCCCTGTGATTCTGTGGTCTCCACATTCACCCAGCGTTCACAGGGACCCACAGATACTACACAAGGAATTCACAATAGAATGGTCACTCACAACACTGTACTGAAAGCAGTGTTTTTTTTTCACTTTGCAGGTTGCACCACTGAAGCAGCTATTAGTTAGCTTCTTTGCCATGCAGAAATGTTAAAGCGGATGGAGTAGGTCAACTAAGACACGATATCCATGTTGCCATCAGAATGAGTTGCGTTCTGGAGAGATAATCCTTAAACTGGAAACAACAAACTCTTAGACTCCAGTATTCTCTCACTGGTACACTGCTCTCATCTTTTTTTTCCCATAATGCAGGTTGTGGATAGTTTGTTGTTTTGGTTTCATTTGTTCCCGGTTTTGGCCGTATATGGCAGCAGGTTATAACATAAAAATGTGTTGCTGTCCATATTTTACCTTTCTGTTTTATTTTTTGGGAAATAAATTAAATCACCAGCAAATGTCTTTCTCTGTCGTCAACAAGACTCTTTATTACCTTAGAAAGAGAAGCCCTGAATTTGGATGCAGTTTTTTATTGGGTTGTGATCGTGTTAATTACATTCATAAATGGTTGCAGCAGAAATCCATCTGTTATACACACCTTTTATATTCTGTAAAATATCACAAATGTGTTAGATTTTATATTTATATTTTTTTGTGTGTGTTTCCTTCTCTTTGTGCGTATGTCTGTGTCCATGTGTGTGTTTAGGTGGTGGCAGTGACAGTTCAGGGAGTCCCAGAGGGCGTGCAGCCTCCAGTGGTAACAGCTTTAAGCCCTTCCTCCCTCCTTGTGAGCTGGTCTGAACCGACTCGTCCCAATGGAAACATACAACGGTACCACCTGAACCAGACTGGTGTTGGAACCATATTTACACACATTGATGGGCCCAGAAATTATACTGTGACTGGTAAGATTCTCCGATTATCAAATGCCTCACTTTTCCTCCGTTCCTCAAGTCTCTCTCGCATTTTACTTCCTGGCCCTCTCTCCTGTCTCCCGTTTTCTCGCCTCCTCACCTCAACCTCCAGATATTCCTCCCTGCGCTCCTTTCCTTTGTCATCTCTCTCCCCTTCCTTCTCCTTCTCTTCTCCTCTCGTACCCCTCTCCACTCCTCCTCATCTTCCTCTCTGCTTCTCTCCTCCCCCTCTTATTGTTTCCCTTTGTCATATATTTATTTATGTATGCTGGTTTCTGGAAGCCGTCTAAGGACTGAATTTACACCCGATTCCCTCCACGCTCTCTTTGGTCCAGCCCCTTACACAGACACAAACAAACTCACAGTAACACACACAAAAGAAACAACAACACAACAAACACAGAAGCACCCTCAAACATATCAGACAGGCACACAAGCTCAGGCTCACATGCCTAGAAACACACATGAGAAAACTCAAATATAAGTACAAAACAGCACAACAAGAGCAGTTTGGGACCTAGTGCTAAAAATACAGCAAGTACTCAGAGACAAACAGAAGTGTTGGCTTGACATAATATTGTAGATCTGCACGCAAACATGGTGGTGTCAGGACTGGGTGATTTGTGGGTCTTGTTTTATCTACCCTGAGGAGGAGCTGTGTTGCTGGCCCTCTGCCATCAGTCACAACACACACGCATGCAGACACAAACACCTGCATGAAGCATTGCAAAGCTTGTTGTCTGTATAAAAACTGAACATTTTAGAGACACAACAGAGAAATACCAATGGTATATAATCCTAGTAGACATACTTGCCTACTTCTGCAAATGGAAAAGTTAAACTAACTTCAAATTTAAACATTTAAAGTGTCTAAAAGCTGATTTGATTTTTATTCATTAAACGTTTCTGTGTAAGACCCGAGTGCCAACATCTTTTGAAGCTGGATTTCAGTGGCATTTTCCCCTCACAGCTCTGCTCTCTGCTCTGTCTTGGACTCAGACCAGGAATCAGCTTTGCCAGTAGCCAATAGACTATTCCCATGGTGCCTGTGGTTGGCTTGTATGGTCAGGAGTTGTGTGCGCACGAGCATGTGTGTTTGTATGTGTAGGCATGAGGCAAAGCAAACAATGCCAAATAGAGATGGTAATGTGCTGTAATACTGTACCAGCCCCATGTGCCAGTGTAAGCAACCAGCATGCGTGTGTGAAATTCCCCCGTCCCCCAGTGAGACACTGGAAAACCCTGCGTATTCAGCCAAAAGCACTACTGGGGCAGTTTCTCTCTTCCTCTTTATCTCTCTCCCTCTCTCTCTCTCACCCACTCCTGTTTCTTCACATTGCAGCTGTCTTTGTTACAACACATGTATGCATTAGGAATAGCTTCCTGTGTTTTAATGTATTGCAGTCCTGTGTTTTGACAGCAGACTGAATCACAGTTTTTTACATAACAAAGGATCAGAAATGGATCAACTTTTTATTGCAGATTAATTTTATAAAAGGCTTGAGTGGTCCCAAACCAGTTCTGCATATCAGCTCAGAACAACCCTTCTATATATGATTATTAACTGTAAAAAAAGAAAAACAACTTTGTTTTTCATTCTTCCTTTATTATCTGCTCTTTCTCCTATATTTTATATAGTTTGATTCAATAGAATAAATACTAGGGTTGTCAAAGTTAACGTGATAACGGGTTAATGCAAATTTGTTTTAACGCCACTTATTCCTTTAATGCATTAACGCAATTTGCAATTTTTAGGTTGTAGCGGGCTCCGTTTTAAAGCTAGAGTGAAGATACTGTTATCATATGAAACTACAAAACCTAAGGAATACATTGGTACCCACCATGTCATACTATCTTGTCGCGAAGGAGGTTAAATAACACTCAAAACGTACACAAAACTTTGGCGAGGAAAAACTGGCATGGCCATTTTCAAAGGGGTCCCTTGATCTTTGACCTCTAGATATGTGAATGAAAATGGGTTCTATGGGTATCGACGAGTCTCCCCTTTACAGACATGTCCACTTTGTGATAATCACATGCAGTTTGGAGCAAGTCATAGTCAAGTCAGCACACTGACACACTGACAGCTGTTGTTGCCTGTTGGGCTGCAGTTTGCCATGTTATTAGAGCATATTTTTTATGCTAGATGCAGTACCTGTGAGGGTTTCTGGACAATATTTGTCACTGTTTTGTGTTGATAATTGATTTCCAATAATAAATAAGTACATACATTTGCATAAAGTATATTTGCCCACTCCCATGTTGATAAGAGTATTAAATACTTGACAAATCTCCCTTTAAGGTACATTTTGAATAGATAAAAAATGTGCGATTAATTTGCGTTTAATCACGATTAACTATGGACAATCATGCGATTAATCACGATTAAATATTTAAATTGATTGACAGCCCTAATAAATATACATGAATACTATTTCATTTATATTTAATATGAACTTCACAACATTATTGATATTGTGTTTTTCGGCAATATTCGTCTTCTACTGTGTTTTTTACACACTCATCCCTATGCAGATGAGTACACAAACACACAGTACATATACAGACTCAAGTGTTCCTCTTCTTACTGTATACGTGCTGGAGTTGTAATGAGAAACTGCCGTTAAATCATAGCTGTTAAAGCGGTTTCATACCACCATGTGCACCTGCAAATTGAAAAACAAAAGCAACGCAGTAAAAAGTAAAGCAGAGAGGTAGAGGGTGGTCGGAGGAGTGAAAGGTGCACAGAATGACACTTTTGAAACGGAGTGAAGGAGAAAAGAAAGAAGGAGTGGGACAGATGAAAAGATGGATGGATGTATCTAAGTGTTTTCAGTGAAATATGAACAGAAATAATTGCCACGGTACTCCCTCATCCTTAATGTTTAATATGCCATCATTCATCCTCTCTGCGTCTCTCCGACGATTCTCACCGCTGTCAGAGACAGACGCTCAAAGAGCTCACTCAAACCACAGAAACTGGAGAAATGAGCTTTTTTTAGCTACAAAAATGTCGATTTTAGATTGAATCACTCTTGCTGCGATGTAACTTATTTGATCTGAGTATTTTCTATTAAAATCACTTAAGAAAAGTTCATATAAATTCACTGTTGTAATCATAATCATAATAATAAGAGTACTATTGTTTTTAAATTATGAATCACTGAGAGTACCTGTTGCTTTATGATAAAGATAAATGATAAAAATACAGTACTGTATACAAAAAGGCATTAAATATAAGAACTCTTTTAGACATTTGTGGTTTGATTCTCTAACAATGCCCAACTACATGTATGAATGGCATTTTGTCACTCCTCCCTAAATAGTTAACAGTGGAGGAGAGGAGCTTCAATAAAGCGCTGAATCATTCTTCTGTAGTCCTAAAATCAATGTTAATGTTAATAGTGTTGCTTCTAACTGCTTTGCACTGTTAGAATAAAAATTCCCAAAGTAAGCAGCTGCGTCTCTGATTCCTGAATCTAAAATTATAAAAACTAATTTGTGGCTTCTACCATTTCCTGTTCACGAATGATTTGCCTTAGGAAAAGCAAGAAATAGACTCTTATTAATAGTGTTTTTAGCAGTTCTGAAAAGTGACACTTCATAGAAAGAATTAAGCACTACTGTACAAAGACACCCCATGTGAATCGATATTAAGTATTGCTATCATTAGCTCACAATGAATTATTGCCTGCAATTATATAGATTATGGCATTAATCATGTGTTTAATTGGTCGTTTGTAGGCTCATTATTAATTCAGAACAGCAGGGAATAGAGTATGTTCTTTTATTTATTAATGCGTTCCCCCCGTAGTCCATGCTCTGATTGGTCCGTGCTATAGGTACAGGCATGTAGACACAGGGGAAAGGAGGAGAAGAGGTAGACAAGAACTTTTCTTTTCATGTAGCCTGAAACTGTCTTTCATGAGAAGTGTCAACGTTACAGTCTGTGGAATGAGTCTTTCATCTAGCTAGTTCTCAAACCCACCCTTTAGCTTCATGACTTCTGCTTCTAACTTGGTGGAAGTCAATGGGACAGTTGGCAGTAAAGGAGGATGTTCTCTGTGTTGTTACTCTGAGATGAGGGATTTTGTTTTTTCTCAGGGTCAAGCAAAATGAGTACACATTCAAATATTTACTTCAAGCTAAATGTATATAAATGAAGCTCTACTATTGCTTCAGTGGGAGTGATACATTCATGAATTACTGATTTTCTTTTTAGTTTCAAAATGTTGCCTTTTCAAGATATTGTTATTTCAGAATCAGGTTTTGCCAAGTACATACATACAAGGAATTTGACTCCGGTTTTGTGCATCTCTCTAAACGTACTTACACATAAAAAGAAATAACAGTCAGGAACAAGGACAACAAAGCTGGACAAATAACGGTGAAGAATAGACAGGACTGTTACGTACACAATTCGTGAAAGAATAGGAGTGTATATCACGATATTAGGGCTGTCAATCAATTAAAATAGTTAATTGCGATTAATCACATTTTTTATCTGTTCAAAATGTACCTTAAAGGGAGTTTTGTTAAATATTGAATACTCTTATCAACATAGGAGTGGGCAAATATGATTTCTCTATGCAAATGTATGTATATATTTATATTGCAAATCAATTATCAACAAAAAACAATGGCAAATATTGTCCAGAAACCCTCACAGGTACTGCATTTAGCATAAAAAATATGCTCTAATCA
Source organism: Sebastes umbrosus (assembly GCF_015220745.1). Lineage (NCBI taxonomy): Eukaryota > Metazoa > Chordata > Actinopteri > Perciformes > Sebastidae > Sebastes > Sebastes umbrosus. Next base: position 16,390,390 of record NC_051270.1, read on the forward strand.
TAACATGGCAAACTCAAGCCCAACAGGCAACAACAGCTGTCAGTGTGTCAGTGTGCTGACTTGACTATGACTTGCCCCAAACTGCATGTGATTATCATAAAGTGGGCATGTCTGTAAAGGGAGACTCATAGAACCCATTTTCATTCACATACCTTGAGGTCAGAGGTCAACAGACCCCTTTGAAAATGGCCATGACAGTTTTTCCTCACCAAAATTAAGCACAAGTTAGGAGTGTTTTTGAACATGGTATCTTCACTCTACCTTTAAAACTGAGCCAACTACAACCTCCGAAAGATCTATATTATTGTTATAACTTTGACAGCCCTAAAATATATATATAAAAAGCACCAATGACCAACAATAACATTTAGATTTAAATAATAAAATAAAACAAAACATATATGAGTCAAGTGTTGTGGAAGTTGTAAACAATACAAATAATGCAAAGAAATAAATACTGAATATATTTCTCAGAAATCAAAAATAAGCGAGCAAAGTAAGAACTATCCTTGTCAAAAGATGAATTAAACCTTTGCAGAACAAATGAAAAGATATATATGTAAAAAATGTATAGATTCTTCCAAGGGGACACATTTATACTTCTTTACCTCTCAACCTCCTGGCCTTTTCTTCCACACTGAGATTTGTGTGTGTTTGTGCAAGTTAAGTCTGTATGTTTGTTTGTCCATCTTGCATACTTTGCCTACAATAAGTTTTACCTGCATGCATGGGTTTGCTTGCAGGGGATCTGTGTGTGTGCTTGGGTGTGTGTGTGTCTGTGTATGAACCTGATCTCATTGTTCCATCCCAGACGGTCTCTGCATTAGGGAGCCACAGACAGGAAGTCAAACTCTTAATTATTTAGGAGAGGTGTTATCAAAGCTCTCCTCTCTTTCTCTCCCTCTCTCTCTCTCTGTCTCTCTCTCCCTCTGTTTTTTTCTTTAATTTTCTTGCTTGTTCTCGATGCATCATCTATTCTTTCTGCTCCTCATGCAAATAAAGCAGATTTTGTTTTTATTTTTATTTCTTACCCTTCCTTATATCACCCCTCCCGTTCCTCTCTTTATCTTTCCATTTCAGCCTTTCGTGTCTTTTCTCAGCCGTCCTCACATTTCTCTTTCCTCGTATTCTCCTGCCTGGCTTTCCCACCTTCTCTCCATCTTCTCTTTCACTTCAACATCTCTCTCTGTCTCTCTCTCTCTCTCTCTCTCTCTCTCTCTCTCTCTTTCTCTCTCTCTCTGTCTGTCTATGTGGTGTATCAGGTAACTTGCATGGTATTGCGGCCTGTGCCCATCATCCTATCATATTCTCTAATGCAAACAGGGAACGGCAACCTGTCAATAAAATGCCGTTTTAAATCAGTTATTTTTACTGCAACACACACGCACACACACACACACACACACACACACACACACACACACACATACTTAAGAGAAATCCACAACAACAGTCTCACAATCCCGTCTCTTGTTTGTTCTCTTTCTCACATGCACAGTCTCTCTCTTTGACTTTTTACTTGAATGTAAGCTTCAACTCTTTACTCTGTCTTACTGCCAAACACTCTCCTTCTGTTTTTCTCTCTGTCTTGCACAAACACAAACTGTCCACTGTGTCCAGATCTCACGATGACAGTTACAGCCTTGTCTCACTCTGTGTTAGTGAGCCGCTGGCTGCTCACATCAAAACGCCCTCCACCCGTTTTTCACTTCCCGGTGATCACTGTTAAAATGATTGAAGCTTCCTCAGTCTTTCCATAATCAAGCACATAAGCACACATGTGTATGCACTGGTACGCGCACATACAGTGCAGGTATGCACACACACACACACACAAACATACACACACTCTCTTGCTCGTTTTCTGTTGCACACACACACCATTGTAGACATGGTGTAAATTCTTCAGCAGACCAACACTGCCCTCTTCAGGCTGAGTGTTAAAGGTAATTTGAAATACACCAAGAAACATCAAAGGTGTGTGCGTGTGTGTGTGGGGTGTGTGTTTGCATCCATCTGCACATGCACGTGTCGAATGAGAAGTATAATTGTGTTTGTTTTGTGTTTGAAATAGCGTGAGAGAGAGTGGTTGGAGAATCAGGTGATGTTTGAGTTTTTTGGCCTCATGGTTCTTTTAGTTTCTGACTGTTTGCTCCTTTCATAGAGTGTAGAAATGATAAATCAACTTTTACAAGCGTGTTCTCTGATCAGTCCACTCTACTTTCTGACCTGAGTTTAGATTGTAACTAATAGGCACAGGAAACACTTTAAAGCATTTTTGATTATTAAGGTTTATGCACACAGATTTCACAACCTTTTTTCTAATTCTCATTACCTCTGAAGCCATCACCGCACGTCTTTGTTGCCCCATAAAGTTGTTTCCTTGTGGTCTGCGTTGGATATTATAACACAATCGTCTGTCCATTTTTCGGCCCCATTCTGACCCCCGTAGGGACACTCTGTCTCTCTGTATGTAGGGAAAATGTAGTGAAGGGTTACTGCTTTATTCAGCGTTGCAACAAATGACATCACTTGCAGTGTAGATATCATTTACTATGCTGGAGTGCACACACGCATATACACACGCTTAGTTGCACAGTTAAATAGTGTAACAGAGCCTTACGCTTCAACCCTGGTAGTTTTGTATGGCTGGCAGATTTCCTTTATTTAACCCAAACACAGGGCAACATTGTGAGAACATTTGCACACACACACACACACACACACATTGATCAGAGGTTGGGTTAAGCGTGGCAGGCTGCGAGGCATGTTAAGCAGGCTAAGCAGTAGAAAGAGATGTGAGGAAACCGTGGTGAAGCCCTACGTTGTGTGTGCGTGCGTGCGTGCGTGTATGTGTGTGTATGTGTGTGTGTTCGTGCACATGTTCTCTGCTGTATGTAGTCAACACAGGACGGCTACCAGCATGCATATAGCAGCTGAGACACACAGTAGGGTGTCCCTCTCTGTCTCTAAGCCTCCAAATATACACAGTTGGAAGCACCAATAGATCATTTTGATTATTAGCTAAATTATATTTAAAAAAGATGTTATTTTACACGTAGTGAAATGATGATATTTTTTCACTAAATTACAGGTGTGACATTTGTAAAATCAGTGACATTAAATTATATCTTACATCTGGTGGTTAAGAGTCTCAATGTCTATTTTCCCTGGGATATTAAACATATGGAAGGAGAGCTATTAAATAAAAAAACTTTTTTTTATGTTAAAAATAAATGTCGTTCATAATATATTTGATTTTTTTCAGTCTGTTAAACAGGATTATTTTTAGTTTAAATTTGTTATAATAAAACATAAGCACTTATGATTTTTTTCTCAATATTAAAACATATTTATGTAATTTGTCAGAAATCATTAATGTTGTAAAATATGTATTACTTCACCTAAAATAGGGCAGATTTAAGGCAGATATAAAGATTCAACACCACACTGTATTATGCAATGCCAACGCCTGTTTTTGCATTCATCCTTTTGAAATAAAGTCTTTCATTTTCCCTTCAATTTGATTTGTTGGCTGTTGTATGCTGTCAGCTAAGTGAATGACCATAAAACATCCAGTCAACCCCCATGACAACATTAAGGATTTGCATCCATCCATTAATCCTCATCCATCCATCGTAGATCAAGAACCAGGCAGAAAAAATATAGCCGAAGGAGACAAAGGTTTTCAATCATCAGAAAGTGGTTTTAACTCAAGGATAACTTTGTTTAGGTACATGTGGAATTTTCTTTAGCAACTTCCAGTATTTAAATCATCCAATAAAAGGTTCAATATAACACCAAAAACTGATTTCCTGTGGTTGCAGTTAAAGGACCACTCAGTCGCTATGTGATTTCTTTTAGACTGCATAGCGGCTGCCTATAAATAAATCATGTCTGGACGCTGTAGCCTAAACGCATACCGAGGTATCATAATTATCATAGATCAAAAGCTGATGACATTACAGCGTTGGACCGGTCCTATCCCATGTCAGTTCCGCGGCTGCCCATCTTTACGTTGTTTCATTATTGAGTTATGGCATGCATAATTTAACACCGACAGATATGGATCCATCCGTTGAGAGAGTGTGGAAAGAACAGAGGGAGGGAGAGTGAAATGGATAGAGAGAGAGAGAGAAAACGGTTGGGAAGAGAGCTCGTGATACGGGCCGGGCAAGCTTTCCTCTCTCTCTTTTACTTTTCCCCTATTTTTCATCTAGTTGTTTGTCTTCTGTCCATCTTTATCCCCGTATACTGCATATCCCTCTGTCCATCTCATGTTTTGAAAAACTCATCTGCACAGTTTATTGTGTGTAGAATAAAAAATAATCTGGATATAGAAAATACTGTATGTGTGATTTTCCATCCTTCATGTGCTTATAAGTGTAAGATTCATCATTTGTGATTTTTTTTATCACATATATATAAATGCGTCTGTGTGCTACAGGTCTGCCGCCGTATACAGACTACAGTTTTGTGCTGGTGGCCTGCACAGCTGTCGGATGTGGAGCCAGTTTACCTTCCACAGGACGCACCCTGCAAGCCTCCCCTGCTGGTACACACACACACACACACACAGTACACTTGATTTGTGTATAATTTTTTTGCATTTTGTTGAGATACTGGCAGAAGTAATAATAATATGTTACATTGTTCTAAATATATAATTATTATAAGGATATATAAATATAATTTTTGATAAATACTGATATTCAACATCTCTTGCATTTTGTAAATTGTTTTTCTTTGTCTACATCCTCCTTACTGATTTCAACTTTGAGATAGTTTTTTCTCTTTTCTCCTCCCACTGCTCTCCTTTTTGAATCCTCCCCCACTCTCATCCTTCTTTGGTCTGCCTATACTATATCTCGCTACCCTTCACCACTCTCGCTCTCTCTCTCTCTCTCTCTCTCTTTCTCTCTCCCTCTCTCTCTCTCTGTCTCTCTCTCTCTCTGTCTCTCTCTTTTTCTCTCTATTTCTCTCTCTCTTTTTCTCTCTCTTCTTCCTCAGTGGAACGAAGCCTCATTTTGTTGCCTGGCTAAAATGCCGTCATGGATTTTTATTTATTAAAGATCTTCAATCAGGATGATTTTTTCCTCTCTTCATCCTCTTCTCATTTGTTCATGTTCTCTCGTGTTTCTTCCTCTCCTCCACCTCTCCATCTCTCTTGTCTCCCTTGATCTTTTCCTTCCACATCTGTTTTCTTTTTTCCCCGTCTTCTCCACTCTTCTTCTTTGACATCTTGTTTCTCCTCCTCTTTAAACTTATTGCACATGTATCTCTCCTCCAAGTATCTTCTCCTATTTATTATGTTTCATTTAAATATCTCTTTCTTTCACCTCTTTAAACTGTTTCTCTTACCCATCTTTTGTCTTTCTTTCTATACGTATAATCTCTTTATTTATTGTTTTATATAAATAAATTATATATTTTTCTTTTTAAGCTCCTCCTTCCCACCACTCCCCACACTTATCTGTGTGTCTAAATGTCTACTACATATAATTTTATATAATTTAAAATACATTAATCTGTGTGATTATATTAGCATATCTGCTACATGTTTTTTTATATATATCATTAAACAAATTCAATTTGAATTAAATGTTAATTAAACTCTGCACACAGAGTTTTAGTTTTTGTGTTCCTTTTAATTTTCCAAATAATTAAATTACACATTACAACCACGTCCTGTCTGCCTGTTTCATTATAATCTTATGAAAAAACTCATTTTCCATCATTTTAATAATTCAGTCGTTTCTTGATAATTTGATAATCTGCATCCTTATACAAATAAATGTCACTGTTGTCAGTTACCAGTTAAAAAAAATAGTGTTTCAACCTATCCTCAGTTAATGAAAAAACAAGCTTTTAGATTTGCTGTTGTACACTTTGGTATCAAAGAGGTCTTTCTCAGGAAAAGCTTGTGTACATGGGGTGATGCACTTTTAGTTTGTTTGAAATAAACAGAAAAAGGACTACAAATGAATGATAGGTGCCAGTTAATGTGGAAAACTCTCAATTCTTTCCCTCTTTGCTTCTCAGGTGTATGGTCGAGCCCCAGACATCTGATAGTAAATACCTCTGCGGTGGAGCTGTACTGGGATCAGCCGCCACAGCCTAATGGACACATCTCCCAGTACAGACTGAACAGAGACGGTCACACTATTTTTACCGGCGACCACCGTGACCAGAATTATACCGACACTGGACTCCTGCCAAACCGCAGGTAGAGAGCATGCACTCTCACACACACATGAATGCAAAACGTATGCGCACATATGCAGAAGTCACACATGCATAAACACACTTCACTTGTAGCTTCAGAATTAATCATCCCTTTAATTCCTAAATTTTCCCGTTTGAGTGTACGCGTGTTTATATCGGGGTCACCCTGTTTTTAAAAGCCCTCCTATCGTCCCATCCATGTCTCTCTCTCAGGACCGCACTCTGTATACGTCTGTTTGTGTCATTTAATGAGCAAATATTTGACATGCCAATGAAAGACGCAAACATTACCACACACACACACACACACATTAAAACACAAATCAGATTTGGCTTTTGCTTACAGACAGCACTGGAGCGGAGATTTTATTTATCTGTTTATTTTCATTTAACCTTTATTAATCCGTGTCTTTTTTCTAAGATGGATTTTCTGTTTTAATTATGGGAGTGTAAAATGATATCCCCCCACCCTCTGTCTCCCCCTCTCTCTCTCCCTCTCTCTCCTTGGCCCCATCTCTCCAGAGACTATTTCTCCTTACCCCAAATAGAATTCCTGGGATAACACCCCGCAGTACTCCAATCTCCTCTGTGTGTGTGAAAGAGAAAGAGAAAGGAAGGAAGGAAGAAGATAGGACTGTATGTGTGTGTGACGTTTAATTTTCCCTAATTCCAGGTAGTCTGCCAGAAGGCATTCCTGTCCCGACCCTTTGCTTCTCATCACTTGTCTCGCTTCCTATTCACCCTCCTCCCCCTCCCATCCCATCCTTTCCCTCTTACCTCATTCCCTTCCTCCTTCCCTTCTTTTCCCAATTTAGCCCTGCGCCAAGAATTACACAGGGAGCACCGGCCCCATTATCCAGGCAGTCTTGTGTGTGTTTTCGCCCGCGTGTGCGAGCGTGTACCCACGCATGCCTTTCTGTGTGCGCATGTGTCTGTGCGTGAGACCGCTCAAAGTGGCCATTGATTATTTATGACAATGTTGATTAGCTGTCACTTTGCTTCGGCAGCCCAGGAAGTGTCTAAGATGACGAGAGAATTAACCTATTCCCTCTGGCTGGCCCCGCAGGACACACACACACACACACACACATCCACAACCAAACAGATGCAAATGCCCCACTCACCGATTACCTACCACACACACACACACCATTTTACTTTTGATATCCCAAGGCGGTGTTTACATTTAAGTAAATATCTTCCAGTGATGAAGTGTTTAAATTCATTCTCCCACTGAAACCTTATGCCATGATACAATTCTCCCTCTCCATCACACTCAGGCTCTGCTTCGCTTTCTTCCTCTCACGATCTCTCTCTCTCTTTCTATCTCTCCTCTCCACAGTGTCTCAGTGTATTTATTTATGTTTTTCTCTGTGTGTCTCTATGCTTGTGTCTATGAGAGTAACATATGAGTAGTTTTAATACCTTTTCATGACTGCGTTCTAACCCACTGCAGAAGTGCTAATGGCCTCCTGTTTAAAACGCTCTGCCCAGGAACAATAACCCAACACCACCGCCTATTAATGCATGTGTGCCTGACTTTATAGCAAATTAAAGGCTTTTAATGTTAAATGGTGGCCCACTTACACAGCTAATGTAGGCTTTAGCACCAGCCAGCCACACGCTCTTAAAAGGGAAATCTATCTTATGATGTCATGGGCGAGAGAGGTAGAGAGTGGGACGAGAGAGGCAGCGAGACAGATGAAAGAGAGAGAGAGATAGAGAGGTGTATAACGGAGAGGGAGAAAGAGGAAGAAATGGACCTCAAGTGCATGCACTGTATGAGCTTACACACACAGTCATGTGCACACAATACACATATGTTTGAATCCATTTGCGAGGACTGGCTGCAAGATCAGCAGTTGTTTTCATTTATCAATTAATCACAACTAGAAAACTATGAAAACCCTGAGAGGCAAGTGAGAAAAAATTCTGGTGAGCCATTTTCCAAGTCTGATCCAAACTGTTTTTTTCTCTCTGTGTTTATGAGTTAAGAACATGTGTAAAAACAATATTTCGCCAGGATAATCTTTTCAAACATTTTTTTTTTCATCTGTAAAACAGGTAGGAAAAAGTTTTGGCAGGTGCAACCTGGTTGTTATTAATGCTTTTTTTTTTTTGCACAATTGACATTTTTGCCATGCAAAAAATGTATGTGATGACACAAATTCTGTGTGATAATATTTAGACTTAATTGTACAAGTGACAGAATACATCCATCCCCTAGGGTTGGTAATTTTTTTCAAATACATTTTTTATTATACAGTGTTTGTTGAAATTGTCATTCCATCCCGACAGCAATCAATATATCAGATACTCAAAAAGAAGGAAATAATCAGGTATCTGTGACAGGACTGTAAAAAACCCGTCTAATCATTGCCACTCATTGCGCGTCATCGGAGTCTTCCACAAGCTGCTAGCTTGACAGCTGTGATTACTAACAACAGCCATGTTTGCCGTTCATGTTCATTATGATGAATGAATTTTGGGGGAGTGGCTTTGGAGAAAGGCCTGAAAGAACGAACTGTCAGTGTTTCTCGCTAGATTTAGGGACTTATGGAGCTAGTGCTGCTAGCTACTTTCATTGCAAAAGTGTTGGCAACAGTGGGCTCAGTTGGATACGTTTTAAAATCTAGTGTACTCTTGCTAGTTTCTCAAGATTACCAACCCTAGCTTTAAAGTGTTTTGCACTTAATTACATTTGTGTGCCATTATATATCACTGTTGCATAAACATACAGTATATATCACGTTCAGTTTTTCCTGTTTACCACTCCAAATAAGCCTGTGGCGATAATCTTCATCGACACTGCTGCAACTCAAGCTCTTTCTAATACATAATAACTCGGCGTAAAAAACACCAACAGATTTCCTGTTCAGTGAAACCACTGTGTTTGCACAGCTGGATTGACCTTCCCTGAAAGTATAATGGGCAGCTGAGCTAAGTTAATTCTGGTTCTACATTTTTTCTCCAGAAAAATACGCACAGCATTGCTGAGTGTATGCAAGTTCACAAACCAGAGAAGAATGAATTGGGTCAATTGGGTCAATGTGAAAAACCTGTATTTTCAGGTTGGGTCAAAACGGATTGGACCGGGTAAGAAACTGGTGGAAAGTGCTAAGATATTTTAATATGTATTTGGGATATATTAATAAAACTGCCTTTCATTATTTGACTGTGTAAGCCGTGATCCCGACCAGGTCCTGACGTGTTTGCTGTATACTTTGGTACCGTTTTGTGTGAAACTGCCCTGTTAACACTGTCTTTTTGCATATTCTTTCCCTCTCCCTCGATCCCTCATTTCTCTGTGTGCCTCGTCTCTTTGCTGCTTTCTCCACACTCCTCTTTACTCTACCATCTCTTCAGGTATGTGTATGAGCTGGAGGCCAGTACAGGGGGTGGGACCGGTGTGAGTGACAAATATGTTATACAAACTCCAGTCTCGTGCCCCACTGGGATCCAACCTCCCCACAATGTGACAGTGTCGGGCCCCTACTCCATCTCTCTTGCCTGGACAACTCCTGGTGAGTAGCTATCTAAATGGATGGATGGATGAAAATCATTTTTAGTGGAGAGTATTTAGTTTGAATCACAATGGCATCACCGATAAGACACTGTGTTTTGGTTTCTGATGATATAACTAACTTGTTTATGTTTGTTAATGATGATTTATAGTGTATTCTGTAACTAGTGCTTAATCACGTCTGTCTCTCTGGAAATAATTTCAAAAGCACGTTCAAAAGTCAAAGATGATTTTTGTGTACATTTCCAGAACTAGTGTCTTCTACATTAGCAAGAATTACTAGTATGAGACTAGAGACTACTATAGGTGTATGACCTTACTGCACTACTCACCTGCCCCACAATGCACTGGGTGTCTAGGTGCCTTGAGACCGGACATCAGCGATGTAAGATTTTGAGCCAGGCTAAAGCTGTTAATATATCATTTTATTTAGTTTAAATATGTTTTCAGGTGAGAAAGTAACCCTTTAGATTCCCAATATGTGGTCAATTTATCCAAATAGCGCCTGTTTGGAAATTTATTTCAATGTTTTCGGAGATGTGACAGATGTGGCAGGGTGCCCTGAGACCGGCCTGACCGCCGCTTGAACATACTTCAGTGTGAGCAGTGTACTCACCTGTGTGATCACTTATGGCCCGAACCGGCCGGGGACCGGTTAAGAGTAGTGAGTGAGGAGTCAGCAGTCAGTCAATGGCCGTATCAAAGAGACAATGAAAGGTGTTTTGAGTCACTGTAACCACAAGAGGTCCTTGAGCATGCAGCCATAAATGAGCACCCAAAATATCATGCAGTTTGGTGCAGCAGTATGCGAGATTAGCCGTGGACAGACACAGAGATGCACACACACACACACACACACACACACACACACACACACACACACACGCACACTCATTCATGCACACACACGACCGATCTCGGTATCTCCTGGTGGAGATAATAATAAACCCACAATGAGTAGAATTCCTTCATTCTCACAGAAACTGGGGTCTGAGTTAACATGATACATACAGATTCTTACCACCGTTATTTCCCAGAAAAATAGATTCTACATAAAGTGATTTCCCAATACTCTAAATAACGCTAACCAACATTAAAACTATGGTTGTCGCATTTATTGGAATTAGCTCTATGAGGCAGAATAAAATTATACTCACCATATTAAACTGAGCAGAGAGGAGGAGAGGAGACAAAGAGAGGGGTCAGACTGAAACAAAATCCCTGAGTAGTTTTCCATTCACCTTCTGGCCTCTCAAGACCTGGACACACACACACATACACAGGTTTACATGGGCATACACTCCGGGCTGAGTTTCATGCTTATAGGGCAGTGATTGTCTGCCCTAACCCATCTATCATTGACTATTACTCTCTCATTAGGCTGATTTCCTATCTCAGAAACCGCTTATAGGGCCAACTAGCAAAGACACTTCACTTTGTTGTGTGTGGTTGTTTGTGTGTGTTGTTTCTGTATATTTGTGTCTGTGTTTATGCATGCATCTTTATACATGTGTATTTGTGTGTGGGTGTGTGTGTGTGTGCACGTCACTGTGGAGACATTTCCATAGGCAGGCCTATTCTATCGTCATTACGGGTTGATTTTAAAGGTGAGGAAATATCGGCTGGGTTCTCACGCTTGGTTAACTCCCTGAGCCCAGAGTCTGGAGTGTTTTCGACTCGTGTGTGTATGTGTGTGTATGCGTGCCAGACTCTCTGGCAGTGTGACTGTGGGTGTGTGCGTACATGCGCATGTGTTTGTGTCTTCATATGCATACATTGACTGCAAAAGCACTGACGTATGGCTATTAAAAAGACATTTACTCTAGGATCAATTCCTCCATCGTGGTGTTTGTGTCTGTCTTTGTGTGTTTGTGTGTGTGTGTGTGTGTGGGAGAGCACTTTGTATATGTGCATGTATTTTGCTGTATGTAAGTGTACATGTGTGCATTTGTAATTATGGGCATCATGTATGTGAAATAGAAGATGGCAAAGCAGCTGATTGGTTGTAAATAATAGAACTTAAATATCACAGTGACGATTAAACCTCTATAGCTGAGCAACATACTGATCAAAGAGAGATGCATCATGACCCCTGTGTGTGTGCGCGTGTGTGTGTGTGTCTGCTGAAGTCAGAAGTGTGTGTCTGTGTGTGTGTAGATGCATGTGTGCATATGTGAGTTGGGGGGTGAATAATTGAAGTCTTTCATTTGTCTGGTAATCAGTTCGTTCTCGAGATATCCAGAGTTCATGAATGTTGAATAACCCATCACAATACAGTTGGCCTGAATTATGGAAAAACCTCCGGTGAGAATATTAACAAAGTCTAGGTGCGTGTGTGTATCTGTGTGGGTGTTTCTGTATGTATACATTTGTGTGTTTTTGTCTGGCTGTGAGATCAGGATTGTGAAGGCAAGAGCAGTCGCTTTTAAGACAAAAATGTAGGTGTACTTGTAGGAAATCATATATTGTACAGATAGTTACTTCATCACTTATGTTTGTTCATATCCAACAATTTGAGTACACTTTACATGATCAAATATAAATATTTAGTCTTAACTATATTTTATACTGTATACAATACAATTCTGTCATTATAAAGTTACCTAACATGACTTTTTAAAAACAATTGGCATTATGTAACGTGGAGTAAGACTTCCTTGAGTGAGCCTATAGTGAATTTAAATCAATAATTATGCTTTTATTTATTTTATGAAGCAGAAGCACAATACTTTTTGTAGTATAGTGTTCATGGTACAGCCTATTGTATTTAGGCCGAATGCTTTTTTTGCAATTTCAATTGGACAATGACCTTCAGATGTTAAAAAATCTTACCGATGTTTTTAAAGGGGACCTATTATGCTTTTGTGTTTTTTTCCTTTTCCTTTAGTATATTATATATTTTTGTGCATGTTAAAGTTCTGCAAAGTTACTCTGCCCCACAGAAACACTGCTCCTGAACTGGCTGAAACGCCTTGCTTGATGTCCTGCCTTTTCCTCCGTAACGTGATGATGTCACCAAATAACACATTTGCATAAAACCCGCCAAGCGGGAGCTCAAACAGAGCGTTTCAGACAGAGGGTGAAAAGAGGTGCTGCTGCACAGCCGGTATGAGAAAAGTAAAGCGTTTTTTGAACATTAAAGTATGTAAACATGTTCTAGTAGAAACCCTAAATATGAGTATGTCTCTGAAAATAAGCATAATAGGTCCTCTTTTAACATGCTTTTCTGGGCATCAAGGCAATTGTAGGCCATTCAAGTGTAAAGTATATCACTCATCTATACTTGTGCAGTGTCGATGATTTGGTGGCAATACAAAGGTAAAGCATTTTCTAAGTCCTATCTAATGACTTAAAATAACTACAAGTCACACTTTTATACACTGCTGTTTTGGTCCGTTTGATGCGTCCTTCTGGATTGATGAAATGTGAAATTACATCATTCATCCTGCTTTTTTGTTTCAGGTTTAAATGCATTCCAGCAAAAAAACATAACTTACTAAAGATAATCATATCCCGAGTGTCTTTCTCCTTTTCCACAGCTCAGCTCAACAGCGGCAAGCCTATAAACTACAACATCCTGTTAAATCCAGGAAGTGACGGAGCCATATTGCATCCTGCTGGCCAAGACCGGCACCTCACTGTGACGGGTTTAGAGCCATTCACCGCCTACTACATCAGAGTGCAGGCCTGTCAAATTGGTAAGTATTTGATTATACTGGTTTCAGTTTAAAACATTTACTATCCTTAATAAGACAATGAGTTGTGCACCGTAAAGAAGAAAGTTATGGTAATAAATGGAAGCCTCATACGTTGTTAAACTGAGGAAATGAATGAGTTCAGCATAGAGAAACTGCTGGACACATAGCAGCACTATTTGTGGTTGCCATGCAGTTCTGTTTGATACAGGCTTTGCTCCGTAACAAGCTCTATAATCCTGAACACTGTCCTTTGCAAAGCTGCGCACTTCAAAGTTTCTGATTCAAAGTTTGAAGGTAGTTAAAGCAGATTTATTCTCAGTGGCCACTAAAGATTGCCAAACAAATTTAAATCCTGACAGTGAATAACAGCTTAAGAAACCTTGTTAGATTCATCTGATCATTTTCATCTGCATCACATGATGTGAGGGGTGAGAAGATCTGTGATGCAGTTTGTGGCTAACCAATCATTGAACAGAGATGTTCAACCATTGTTGATAATGACCTTTATCCAGTGGCATGATATAGCCCGCTTTAGCCGTGCCTCACAGAAGGGGATGACCGCACTGACCTGTGATATGCTTCCTTCCGAGGCTGAACAGTCGTCCTAAGCCCTCAACAGAGCTGTGTTAGTAAACGGATTGACAAAAATGTGGCAATTATATTTTGCATTTACCATTTTTTTATTTGTGGTTAGCTGTTGTTTCCTAGTTTTAAAAAAAGACAATTGAATCAGCGATCAACTGTTCCACGACAATGTTCAGAGGCTGATTGCGGCGTGGTTGGAGGAAAGATAACAGACACATTGTCAGCCATGGGGATTGTCTGAACTGCAAGAAAGAATTCAGAAAAGAAAAATATTTACTTTATGTGTGTATGCTCTTTGTGCCCAAACTCTCTGCCACGATTTATCGGCTTTCACTCCTCATGGACAGCCTTTAATAATAGGCCAATGTATGATGAAGACAGAAAAGCTTTAACTTTTGAGCAACAAAAGTTTTACCAAGTATTGCATTAGCATTACATAAAAGTGAACACTCTGGTCAGCAAAATGTTTTCCAAATGGAGCAGCCATTGCTTGTACATCAGCAGTAAATTCTGTTTTAAAAAGCCTCATGGCTTGGCTCAGCACATACACCACCCCAAACACACACCTTTATGGAAAATAAATATAAGTTATCACTATGGTGTTTTTATATACCGTATTTGTTTCACTAATGTAAGAAACTAACCCACTGAAGACATTCGTGTGACAAATTGCTTCTGTTTTGCTTCCTGTAGACGGGTGTGGAGTAGGAGGGGGGGTGTATGTTCGGACTTTAGAGACCGCCCCAGAAGGTCTGCTGCCCCCCACGGTAAAGGCAGCTGGAGCCAGTGTCCTGGAGATCCATTGGTCACCCCCCCAAAAACCCAACGGACTCGTCACATCCTACCATATATACAGGTAACATACACGCACAAAAAACACCACTGCATACATATATACACAAATTTGTAGAGGTATGGCTTCAACAAGGTGTTGGAAACACTCATCAGTCAAATCATCACACAGACCTTGATGATTTCAAGAAATATTTCACCTTATACCAAAAAGGATGTCATGGGTTGAGATCTAAGGAGCAAACAGACACATTTTGTTTGTCCTTGTCTTCCAAAGTTACCCTTATAACCAGGTTCCATCAACCACTTGAGCATTTCCTGATCTGCCACTTCTATTTTTATGTTATGACAACTACTGTATAACCACTCGGTTGAGGTAAATGGAAGAAAACCTTCAAGGTTAAGAGAAGCAAACATGGCCAACCACTCACCCTGACCTCCAAACTAAACTCCAAACTAAATTTTGAATTTGTTAGATTATGTCACATTTTTCAACGTCTCCATTGGTGCTGGAGTTGTGCACTTCGAGATGTGCAGTATTTGTACACAAACATGGATGTAAGCAGCAATTTGTTTATTTGTAGCATAGCCTTTAGCTAAAAAAATCATAGTTAAGCAGCCATTTCAGATAAATGAACATGCAATGTGTTTTATTTACATGTGATTGGCTGTCTGGAGGGGCAAGGCTTTTTGATAATGAGAAAGTGGATTGTGAAGTATAGACAAACAGACATAGAAACAACTACAACATACAAAAAGCAGCTTTCACATTCTCATGTATTCATACAATGTAATAATGTGTTCCCATTATTTACTCAGTCTATCACTACAACACTAATGAACCAGAAGTAACAGACATAAATCACATTCTCTGTGCATACATATAATATACTTATTTATCTTTACATACAGAAAAGCGTAGACGTTTAGTGATTTATCTTCAGGCAACTGTCTGCTTACCAATCTACGTAGTGTGTGCGTGTGCATGTGCGTGTGCATCTACGCATATGTATTAATGCATGCTGAAGGTCGTGGTCTGCTTGTTGACCAAAGAGTGTGTGATCTGTATGCAGGGTCAGACCAGACTAAGCCCTTTAAGTCCTCAGGAAACACACATTAGCATAGCGGCGCACACACACACACTGACACACCTGGCATGATCAGACTCAGGCAGACAGGGACTTGGATAAAATAGGAAAATCTCTCTCTCCCACTCACACCTGAAACCCTAGATAATCACAGACAAAGGGGCTTACCAAGACATCAGGTTGCTTGCATCAGCCAGGGTCTTACTTACACACGATGTTTAAGACGTGATGTTACATTTTTTATTTCAATTCCACACAAACGAAGTTTGCTTATTTTCAGTACACTAAGGTGTACTAACATATACTGAAATACGTTTAGGTCGCTTTCACAAGCCAACATTTAGTCCGCTTTAATCAAACTCTGGTGTGGTTCTTTTGGGCAGTTGTGAATGCATTATTTGCACTCTGGTGCGGACCAAAACAACCGGTCTGAAACCGCTTGTGTGAGGTGGTCTCGGGCCATTTCCAAGCGTACCAAAACGCAGACTGCCTGTGTAGGCATTTGTTGAAATGGACATGTTAACAAGAGTGGGAGAGGACTGACCTGGACTTCTGCAGCAGTCTGATGTTTGCTTGATATCTGGGTCGAAGACAGCGTACAGAATATGCTAAATAAAGTCATTCAAGATAAACTGGAGGTTAAGGGATTCATGCGTACAGTCCATCAGTGTCGAGTCAATGTGAAAAAAACATTACATCGAAGTCTGCGATTCCCTGCATAGAAGCGGCAGGTCTTGAGACAAAAAAGATGAATTCGCTCCTACGTACACGCCTCTCAGCAAATTATTTTTTTTATTTGGTCCGTCTTAATTTGTAAACTGTGAAACCGAACCAGACTAAATAGAAAACAAACCAAAAGTATCAATTTCACTCAGATTTGGACTAACCAAACGGACTATGACTTGTGAAAGTGCCCTTAGGTGACTTACTTGAAAATACCTTTTTTCTTTGATTCAAGCATAATTCAGGTATATGGTTTCAATTTAATTTAAGATAAATGAATGTTTTCATGAATGGCTAATCCAAGTATTTATTCTGTTTTAGGCGTCCAGTAGGAACAGAGGAGGAGCTGCTGGTTTTTATCTGGTCCAGTGGGCCACTTAAATTTGTTGATGCGAGCCCTGCCCTGCGACCCTTCAGCTACCTGCAGTACAGGGTTCACTCCCACAACTCCAAAGGCTCAGTTCTGAGCCAGTGGGCTTTAGTTCAGACTTTACAGGCAGAACCACAAGATATGGCCCCTCCCACTGTCACGCCCACCGGTGAGTTCACCAAGTCGCATGAAAACTGGTCAAAATGTTCTTGTATGGAATGAGTCACTGCAACAGTCCCACGTGCTATGCATTTTGACAGGTGCGTACTCAGCCCATCTGAAATGGAGTGAACCG
Source organism: Sebastes umbrosus (assembly GCF_015220745.1). Lineage (NCBI taxonomy): Eukaryota > Metazoa > Chordata > Actinopteri > Perciformes > Sebastidae > Sebastes > Sebastes umbrosus. The sequence goes on from NC_051270.1 coordinate 16,407,689, forward strand.
GGATGGCCCAACGGTCTCATTTCCCATTATAGACTGGTTTACAAGAAGCACCAACAGGACCCAACGCTCAACTCAACTGCAGTTACTGCTCTCACTGTGGAGGTAAATGCACACATACACATAGATGCACACACACGCATAGTGAATGCTGGATGATGGGAGCACGGAGGATGCATTTATTTTTTTCAGGACTGTCATCTGCTTGATCACATGTTGTTTTCTTATTATCATTTGACCATAGCTGCACACAGCTGCACCACTTGAGACATATGCAAACATGCCTGTAAATGTACATGTATAATATATAATATATAGAGTATGTATGTGTATGTGTTCGTCTATTGTCATTTGTGATGCATGTGAAGAAATTTGGACACTACCTGTGGTGCTGGTACCATCTGTTTGCCAGTGAGGGGCCTGAAGACACACACACACACACACACACACGCACACACTGCCCACGGCCTGCTATTCTCCAAGGCCCTTCCCACCAGTCTGTGCCATGCCTGGTTCTCCAACACAGGAAATGCACAAACACACACACACACACACACACACACACACAGACAGCACAGACACACAAGCATACCCACACATAGACTTGCGCACATACTGTACGTACACACACATACTACTGTCAATGGACGTCATCTAGTCTAAGTGTGAGTTGGCAGCTCAGTAAGCAGGCTTTGCCTTTGTCAAAGTTGAAAGGAGTAATAAAGTTTGCCGTCTTGGTTCGGACTTCGGAGCCTCTGTGTTGTGGTTTCATAAATATAGGACTCAACCTATTCCGCACAAAGTGACCGGTTGATGCCTTTATTCGCCATGCGAAAGCTCAGAGAAATCGGCCTTGTTCAGAAGAAAAGTATGTCGCTTTTTCTGTGTGTATTATTATACACTGCATACTGTGCGAAAAGTACTCATGACAAAAAATATATTGACGTGGGAATTAATTGCAGGAAAAAAAAATAAACACCCCAGTGTGTAAAGGCCTAAGAGAATAAACACAAACATTATCAAAAGAGATAGAGATTCAAAGATTGAGACATGGAGAAAAAGAGGAGTGGAGATAAAAACATAATAGGCAAAAGACAGAGAGATAGATTGGTAGAACAAAGACGGTTAATAGAGAAGGCAAGAAAGATAAAAGAAAAGAGGAGCAAGAAGACCAAAAGAGAGCGTGGGGGGGGGGGGGGGGGAAGAAAAGACAAGTGAAGCAACAAGAGGGGGGCGAGACAGAGTGATAGATAGGGAGAGGAGGGAGGAGAGGGAAAGGGGGAGAAGAGGAAGAAGCATAGATCTATATTCTGTCCATACGAGTGGCCTCTTCTCCCTCGGTGACCTTTGGCTTGTCACTCATAATTAATACAAGATGTAAATGGAGACCTTTCACCTTCTCATTGATATGGAACACTCTGTGTTTGTGTGTGTGCGTGTGTGAGTTTGTGTATGTGTGAGAGGCTCATTGACATGGCATAGACTTATTTCGGTGACGGTCATTTGTCACGCAGGTGCCTACGCCACATGCGCTGCGTTGTTTAGGAATACACAAAGAAACAAAGTTCTGAGCAAACTTGAAAAGAGCAGGATGCAGAGGATTTTGTGATATTTGTGTCTTGACTTTGTGCTGATGATGATTTTTGATATATTGGTTAGATGTTTGACACTTAATTAATTTGAGGTTTAAGAGATAAACAACAGAAAATCAGTTAAAAGGATGATATAGGATAATCTAGGAGGCAGGGAAAGGGACATTTTGATTACAATGTTTAAAACTATTAAAAGATTCTTGTCCTATAGTAGGAACATCTTTCTTTTTTCAGCCGTAAGGAGAGATTTTCCTTTTCTCTTGTATGCTTCGTCCTCACTTCTTCATCATCACTTAGTCAACTTTTTTCTCTCCTTAATGTTCACTCATCCACTCATTCTTTTCTGCTCATAATTTCTTAGTTTGTGGATGTATTGTTTGTTTGTGTGTGTGTGTGTGTGTGTGTGTGCCTGTGTCCATTTGGTATGTGTGTATTTGTGTGTGTATTGATCTCAGGCTGGGCTGGGAACCCTGCTCTGTGCCAGCTTGGCTGATTAATGGGGTCGTCATGGCAATCGGACGGAATGAGGGTACGAAGCGCAGGCGGCCTGCCTCACTAGACCCCTACACGCTGCCTGGCGCACACACAGTCTCTCACACACACACACACACACACACACTCTCAATGCTTTACACATTTCTGACAGACATGTTAGTCACTCACACAACCCTGTCAAGTTTTCTTTCTTACTTTTCTTTTGTTTTAAATTTCTCTTCATTATTTTCTGTCCTCCCTCTTTTCTCCACTTAAATTCGTTCAATCTTTTCTCCCACCTCCTTCCATCCCTCCATCCAGCTCTTTTTTTCCTGCACCGTTAGCATTTTCCATCTTTGGATCAGGATCATTTTGCTCTCACCAAATTCTGGCCAAGGGCTTCAGTGGTCAACTAAACTTCCACCTTTGTCTCACACACCTGCCCTCACCTCATGCCTCCCGACGATCCTCTCCTCTCTTTCATCTTTCACCCTTTTTTCCTTGTCTGTTTCTGCTCACATCGTTCATTACCATGCAACTCTACCACATATTTCGGTCTGTTCTCTCATTTTCTCCCTCCTTAATCCCTCCCTTCTTTGGTCTCTGTCTTTTTTTTCTCTACACCCTCCCATTCCTCTACGTACATCTCCTCACCACACCCTGAATTTCCTCAGCTCCTCTTTTCCGTCTGCCCTCTTCTCTCACCGCTTTTACAACCTTCTTTTACCTCTTCCACCTTTAACCCTTCTCTACACCTCCTCAATCTCTTCCCTTACTCCCTTTGCACCTCCTTTCCCTCTTCCAGTCACTCTTCCCTCCTCCCTTGCATCTCTAACTAACTGATCTTTTCTCCCTCCATCCACTATTTAAATCCTCCTGCCTACCACCTCCCTCTTTCTCCCCCTTTACTCTTCTGTCCTTTCCTCCCTCCCTTGGCTCTTCCAGATGTTACACTGTGGCCCTTGGGATCACTGGTGAAGTTAGACCACGTGCATACATATGTCTGTGCGTGTGTTACTCTATGTGGATACGTATGTCTGAATATGGTTGCATGTGTGCCTGTGTGCATGCATAACATATTTTTGTTTGTGTGTGTATGTGCAACAATGTGCGTGTGTGTCAGAGTGTGTGCGCGTGTGCTGTATTAATACATCCCATTGATCAGAGCAGGACCCCTGACAGTCATCATCCCTGAGAACCATCTGGCCGACGCCTGACGCTCCCTCACCCAAACACAAGCTGACACCCTATTAATCTGCTACCGCCATGCATACATACGTGTGTGTGTGTGTGTGTGTGCGTGTGTTTTAGTGTGTGTGAATGAATGAATCAGTGAGAGTGTGTGGAAGAGAGAGAGTGTGTAATGTGTACGTAAGAGGTTATGTGTAGAGTATGCGTTAACATTTTTGCCATGTCCACGTTTCTGTGTACGTGTATGCGCGCGTGTGCGTGTGTGTGCTCCATCCCCAAACCGTGCACACACATACGAATGTGTACACACACCACTCTGCCATCCGCCAACAACAGCCGGCGCTGAAGGGAGCTGAAGGGTGCTTGGAAATTAAGGTTATTACACAAATTGAGCCATATGGTCTAAATATTTCAGAGCTGAAATTTACTAGGCAATAAAAATGGCCCCTACCTCGGTAATGGTGTAAATTACAGCTTAACCACCAGCGCTAATGATGTCCTTCTGTACACCCCGTAACCAACCGTACATGAAGGACACATTGTTTAAAAAATACCCCAGGAAAAGAGAGAGAGAGAGAGGAAGAGGGAAGAGAGGAAGAAGGGATGGGGATAGAGGAGGAAGGATGAAGTGAACAGGGGTAAGAGGGAAGTGAAAGAGGTGAGAGAAGAGGAGAGCGAGGGAAGAAGAGAGATAGATGGAGGGATAGAGATGGAGGGAAAGAGAGAGAGTGATTAATATAAAGAGTGGAGAAAGAGAGAGAGAGCTAGCAGCATGTTTACAATCTGTTAGTTTACCATTAAGAGCCCGTCAGAGAGTGCGGGACAGCGAGGGCCAGCCGGCGAACTGTGTCTCAAAGCCGACATGAGGTTTCAGTGTGTGTGTGTGTGTGTGTGTGTGTGTGTGTGTGTGTGTCTCCTGCACAGTCCGAATGTGTGTATTCAAGCATGCGCAGTTGGGAGACGTATAAAAGTATGTATGTTATCAGAATATGTGGTGTGAGCTTAGACATGAATGGTCTGCAGGTGCGTCGAATGATTCGATTTGGATAAAAAAGTCACAGTGTTAAACACATGGTGTGAACACAGTATGAATATAGATGCATAGTCTGAGAATACTGTATGATGGCATGTGTTTCAGACTGACACATGGGTTTGCTTGGATTTGGACAGTGAGGATGTGATCAAATAGGAAACAGTTTCATCTGCTCATATGCAAAGTAAAAATGTGAGCATCAACAAAAGGTCTGAGACTAGCTCTGCTGGCATGTTTCCTGGTTGTGAGCTAACCGGAAGTAAAGAAGTAGTTCAACATTTTGGGGAATATACCTAATTTGCTTTCTTGCTGAGAGTTGGATAAAATAGATTGATACTACTCTCTTATCTGTTGCATAGATATGAAGCTACAGCCAGCCGCCAGTTAGCTTAGCTTAGCATTAAGACTAGAAGCAGGGGGAAACAGCTAGCCTGGCTCTGACCAAAAGTAACCAGCACCTCTTAACCCTCATCCTACCAACATATTTGACATACAAGGAAGACCGACTGGGGCCCCTTGAGACCCAAGAATAAACTACTGTAAGAAACAACCATCATAGCAAAATGTTAACTCATTTCTTCTTAAAACATTATTTGTTATCTAATTAATGTCATCTGAAGAAAAATAAACAGATTATTATTTTAGGAAAGTTAGAGTTAATTTGCATATTAGGTAAAACGAAAATAGACAGAGCACATGAAGAAATCTGTGTCTGCTATATCTGTGTTTGATACTTTAAATTAGGACCCATGGCAAACATTTAGCTGTACTTGACCCAGTCGGTTGCAATACTCGACCCAGTCGACCGCTATACTCGACACAGTCGGCCGTTATACTTGACCCAGTCAGTTACTATACTCGATCCAGTCGGCCGTTATACTCGACCCAGTCGACCGTTATACTCGACACAGTCGGCCGTTATACTCGACCCAGTCGGTTACTATACTCGATCCAGTCGGCCGTTATACTCGACCCAGTCGACCGTTATACTCGACCCAGTCAGCCGCTATACTCGACCCAGTTGACTTAAATCTATTTCAGCATTCAGCATCTGATTGAGGGGCCCCGCAGGCTCCATTGTTTCCTCAGAGTTGTTTTGCAGCATGTCATCGAAGAACAACTAAATTGATTATATGTAAAATATTTTCATTGTGTGGGACATACTGTATGTCATAATGCCACGTTTAAAGGGATAGTTTGGGTGTTTTAAAGTGGGGTTGTATGAGGTACTTATCCATAGTTAGTGTATTACATACAGTAAATATTCAGTTATCAATACTTTACATGATGTATTTGAATTAGACTGACCTGCTGGTTAAATCTGTTGTGGCATGGAAACAGGGGCAACAGATTTACTCCTGCACTTGTTGCTTTGCACCCTCTCTTACTTTCTGTTCAGTTATCCTCTTTGCGTCGCTTAACCACCGAAGAGTGGAGGATCGAGGGTGGTCAAAGGAATAGGAATGACGAGGCTTTGCCCTTGCTCTCAGTGACACCCTTTAACAAATGAGGGAGACAAAGGAGTGGAGGCAAGCGAGCAGTGCATAGTTGAGTGCACATAGGGTGAGGAGAGAGGGATGAGGAGGTTGAGAGGGGAAGAGGAGACAGGTGAAGAGAGGAAGGAAGGATCATAGGAGAGAATAAAGAGACTCGGATGCAGAGTTCGTTGGGCTCTCGGCCTATCAGACCCCTTAGTTCGAGGTCTCCAACTCTGATTGGAGGGCTCTCAGCATTCTGCATAAACAGCCAAATAATCAGGCTGCAACACTCCCGCTTCTCCTCAATGCAATCTTTCTCTCTGTCTCCTCGCCTTTTTCAAAGCTCCTCCGTCTGCTCAGTTCTCCCTCCATCACTCAATTTCCATCTGGGTTTTCTCTACCTCTGTCACAAATTACAGTTTTTATGTTATTCTCATCCACAATCTTTACCCCCTCCATTCCCTCTTCTTCTGTCTCCCTCTCCCTCTTTCAAGTGATTTTTTTTCAAGTGAGTTTATATTCTCCTACTTCCTCTCCCTCTCTCTCTCACTCTCTTCCTCTCAGTAATGACAGGTTGTGTGTTATTGTGTGTCTGCCTGTGAAGAGGCCACACCATCCAGTGTAGTGCTCTCCACTTGTCCTAATGGGTGTTTAGTGCAGCAACTGCGATATGATGGTCACCACTTTAGAGGAATGCTGAGTGTGAGTGCTTATAAGAGCAAAGGAAAAAAAGGAGTTTTGTATATTTGTGATGACTGAGTCCATTCAGTGTGCACAAGTGTGTGTATGTATGTGTGTGTGTGTGTGTGTGTGTGTGTGTGTGTGTGTGAACATTTGTAACTGAATCGTTGTCAAGTGTTATCGAGGTGGGCTGTACTTTTGACTGTAGTCTCGAGGAGGCCTTGTTTTTATATTTAGATTTGGCCATTTGCATTATGTTCAACTGGGTGTTGTGTTTTTGTTTCTCTTTCATGCAGTACTCTATATTGGCATCCAGGATAAGCCTCCATCCATTATCTGTAACCGCTTATATTATTCAGGGTCGCGGGGGGGGGGCTGGAGCCGATCCCAGCTGACATTGAAGGTGGGGTACACCCTGGACAGGTCGCAGACTATCACAGGGCTGACACATAGATACAGACAACTATGGCAATTTAGAGTCTAGGGACTGTGGGAGGAGGCCGGAGAACCCGGAAAATCCACGCTAGGCTAGACGCAGACGGGGAGAACATGCAAACTCCACACAGAAGGGCCCCAAGCTGGGTTTGAACCTGCAGGGTTCGATCCCTCTTGCTGTGAGGCGGCAGTGCTAACCACTGCACCATCATGCTGCCCCCAGGATAAGTAGTTATGTGAAACATCTTAAATTCACTGCCCTAAAAGTGTTAAAAAGTGACCTCAGTTCCCCATCTCTACCCACCCAAAGACAGAAAAATGCAAAAATAGAGAAAGAAGATTTTTGTAGTAACAGTGATAGTAACTTATTTTACAGCCCTTGATTGGAAATTGCTTGTACAAAAGATTTGTTTACCAACTAGTCAGACATAGCCATTTTTTTGTAAAAGAAAAACTTGCCCTGCCTGATGAAATAAAGCTTAGATAAAATTGCATGCATAGACACTCATTTCAATTTCAGAAGATATCTCTGGATTTTAAGCATACTGTTCCTTTACTTGCCAGAATTTGACCACTGGTCTTTTGGCCACATCACACACACACATACACACACACACACACACACGCACACACACCCACACACACACACACACACACACACACACACACACACACACACACACACACACTTATATACACACCAAATATGCTGTACCCGGGGTCTAGAGCCGCCAAAGCCAATCATGGCTGTCGGTGTGAAGTGGGCTTGCCTGTTCCAGACCCCTGCAGTCCCTCTCTATGTCTGTGCTGGCCACAGACAAAACACATGCCTAATGGCACTCTGTGTGTTCATGTGTGTGTGTGTTTCTGTATGTGTGTGTATGTGTCGCACAGTCGTCTGTATGTGTCAGGGTTTGTCTAACGCACACTGACTAGCAGGGACACCCACGCAGGGCATTTGCAAACAGACATAGGGCAATTGTTCCAGCAGCATTGAATTAGGCATGCACACATAAATACGTACACACACACACAAACTTGGCTTGAGAGCTTGGCATGGGGCGCGAGAGAGCAGCGTGTGGTGCACTGGCTCACCTCAGAAACCTCCGAAAACAATTACTGCTCTCACAGGGCTGGTCAGGGCACAGCTTGTACTAATAGACTGGACTAAAGAACTGAATTGAATTGAATTCGAGCTGAATCAGATTGAATTGAAGCTTATCTGATCATAGCATGTTTTACCACAGAGTGAAAGAACTAAGGCACATAAAAAAGGTGAAACAGCGGGGTGCTTTATTATCTCTCCAGGACTTAATATGACAGAGCAGAGAGGCCAGAGAAGGCCTGTGAAGAGAAACAACCTGAAGGCAGACCAAGTGGACCCCATTCACCTATCATTAGGCATGCTTCTTTCATGTATGTTCTTAGGCACTCACTTTACTTTTACCTGCGCGTCTAGTGTGTGTGTGTGTGTGTGTGAGAGACAAAGAGAGAGAGTGTGTGTGTGTGTACGTGCATGCATGTGTGTAGCCATATGCTAATGTTGGTCCGTCTCTCTGTCTCTGTCTCTCTGCGGGGCCCAGTGCTGGGGCCTTTGTGAGATAATCAGCATAATTCTTTTGACAAATACACATGGTTATTCTTAATTAGTATCACACACTGTCCCCCCGGCCGCACCATGCCTCTCCACCTGAATATCACACACACACACACACACACACACACACACACAGCTGTGCACTTGCTAGGGATACGTGGGTACAAAACAAGATGCATGCAGATGTGGGCTTGTTAGGATACATGCAAATGCACACAAATAAACACCGATACCATTATATTTGCACAAGGTTCAAGGAGCACACATGCACACTGACCCTTTTATAAAGGCTCCACATGTAGAAACACACACACACACACACTGTCCAGAGGACCCCTGCTGTAGCTCAGCTCACACACCAAAGAGAAGACGGAATGAGGAAATAAAAGATTGAATAAATTGCTTCCTTGCCCTCAATGCTAAGTTGCGTTGAACCATGTAAGATCTGAGGACTCTTTAATATATAAATTAGCGAGACCTCTTCCTGTCTCTTCTCTTCTTTCCCTATCATTGTCTCATTTTCTCTCCCTCTGTCTTGTTTACTCTTTCTTTCCTTTACATCTGTGCAAATCTCTCTGAACCCCCCCACCACCCCATCTCTCTCTCTCTCTCGACTCCTTGCTCCCTCTCTGTTCTTTTGCATTTGGCATGATTAACTAGTGACTTTGATCATCCACACACATGTACACTGAATTTAGGTTGACGAGAACTTTTTTGCTTTCATATTTTACATCGTAGCTCTTCATGTGGTCTTCATAGGTTGGCCATTTTCTTAAAACAGAAACTGTTTTTTGCTGCTACAGTCTTGGACAATCATTACAGCTATCGTTTTGCTGATGCTGCAACAAAAAAATGTAAAATCCTTCACTAGAACCCAGCCTAAATATTACTGTGAAATCATAAATATTTTTAAATTGCACTATAGTGCTATGGTTATGGCTATAGTGCTTTGTGTGTGTCTCTGCACATGTGTATGTATGAGAGAGAAATAGTTATTGAGGGAGCTGTTAATGTAATGTAATAGTAGTGTGTTTTAGTGTTGCACCATTTGATTACTGCCTGTATGCAGAGCTGCATGTGTGTGTTTGTGTGCGCTTAGCAAGCTGAGGTGGTGAATTTCATAGCGCTTGATTGTTGAGTGTGCGTGTGTGTCTGTGTGTCTGTGTGTGTGTGTGTGTGTGTGTGTCTGTGTGTGTGCGTTGAGTGAGTGTTAGGAGGCCGTTTATGTGGTGTGTTTCAGTGATAAAGTGTTTGAATGTATTGCCATCTAGAGGCGTGTAGCAGAGTCTCCATGCTCCTATAAAAGCTGCCAGCGCCAGATGCTGCTATTGACAATGTGCATATGTTAACCGCTTTATAGGCCACATGCCTCACATATTTCACTGGCTTTTAAGGTAGAGAGATCTCTCATTCTCGCTCACTTAATCTGTCTCTCCCTTTTGCCACATCTATCTTTTTTTCTCTCCCACTTTAGCTTTCTTCCATCTTTTTTATGCCTCCGTGCCGGCGACAGACGTGGCCGGGGGCATTATGTTTTCGGGTTGTCTGTCCATCCGGTCCATTCTCATGAACGTGATATCTCAGGAACGCCTGCAGGGAAATTCTTAAAATTTGGCCAAAACGTCCACCTGAACTGAAGGATGAACTGATTAGCTTTTGGTGGTCAAAGGTCAAGGTCACTGTGATCTTATGTCCGTCCCAGTCTCGTGATATCTCAGGAACACCTTGAGCGAATTTGTTCAAATTCAAAAACGGTTTCCAAAAAATGTTTGGCCTTAACTCAAGAATTCAACGCTAATTATGACAATTTCACACAAATGTCTAATAGGATAAAATGATGAAGTGATGACATTTTGGACAGACATGGATGTAAAGATGGATTACCAAAGAAGCTCGTGGGCCCCGAGGGGTCAAGTCATCATTTTGACTATTATATTTTATTCCAAATTATATTTTTCTCTTCATTGTGTTTTCAAATATTCTAATGCATTTCCTTCCCGTAAAACCGTGAATTGCGGCTGTGTTTTGAAAGATGCTGTAACACTAAACAAACCTTCTTGACTTTACTTCTTAAACCACTGGACTTGTAGTAAACCTACAAAATGTTGTTGAAAGAAATGTTCAGGCGTTTTAAATTTAATAATTTTCTTTAGATGACTAACATGTAACTCCAAACAACAAAAACTGTATTTGGACCAACATATAAAATCAGCCAACTTGCTGTATATTTTCAGGCTATATATTCATCAGTGCTTGTCCCCTGATTTATACATAAAATAAAACATTTATATTACACATGACTTTAGTGCAACTTAGAACAACCGACCAACAAACATGACATCATTTTTATGAATTTATTTTTAAGAGATTATTTGTGTAGCAGAAGGTGTTTCAATGGGCCTCATAGAGCCAGCTACAGGTGCCCAGCCCAACTTGAGTGGTTGGTGGAGGCATACAACCACGAGACAGTAATTCTCTCTCTCTGTCTTACTCTCTCTCACACTCCCCCCGCCCTCTGTCTCTCCTTTTTCTCATTTCCTTCATCAGTTATTAACTTACTCACCTCATTCTCTTTTATATCCCTCTTTTCTAATTCTCTATCCTGCATTGCTCTTACTTATGTGTACTTCATTTCATTTCGATCTCTTTATTTCTTTCGGCCTTTATTTCTCACTCCCACCGCCCCTTTCTCTTCCTATCTCCCTCCACCCTTGTCTCTCTCTCTTTGCATCCCTCTCTCTCTCTCTCTACTAAGAAGTGCTGTGATTTGCAGGAGGATTTAGCTTGTGTCTAGGTGTCTGGGGGCTTATTAATCCTATTTTACTGTGGATGAAAAACACGTTGGCTCCCAGACATGAAAACAGTGAATACATGCATTCTGGTTGTTGTTCAGACAGTTCATCCTTGGTGCCACGCTACGGTGATTTGTCAGGGTTTTCATTTGATTCAGTTTGAATTTGAGCCTTTTTGATCCTCTTGCCGCTGCATTGAAGTGGGTTACCAGTTAATCTCTTTACATATGCCTGCTTATGAGAAAGCATACAATCCTGAACAGACAATTAAAAAAAAAAAACTGCAGACTCAACACATGAAAACATATAGCCTCACCAATACATATGTTCACACACAGAGAAACATCACTCTCATAGCTGCTTTAAAGCTCACAGTCATAAACAAACAAACAAACAGGCAGTCATGGAGCCCAGTGCTCCCTGACTACCATGTCATCGCACGCCAGGGCCTTTTGAAACAACAGTGTGTCTCTTATCAATTAGTAAATGGCGTTCCCACTGTATCACACACACACATACACACTGCTCCTGTGTCTGCCAGGATGTTGGGCTGGGTCCCACTGCCTAAAGCTACTGGCAGACTCAGTCCGCCTGTGTCTCTCAGTGTGTGTGTGTGTGTGTGTGTGATATGAAAGGGTGCATGTGTGACATAAACACTCAATCTGGAAGCTTTGAATTCACCCATAAGGGACGGCCGTCTGCCTGCCAGTCTCTCTCTGTCTCTGCCACTTCTCTGGTGTCTACTTACTTTACCATGGCGGAGCCTGTATGTTGAAATGTTGATATCACAAATCCCATGTCATGTCATCTTAGCTCGCCATTGTTTCAGTGTTCCTTTTCATTCCCCATTTTAATGAGTAATGCACTGGTTTTTATTCATGCAGGATTTGTTTGTGTAACTAACTCACTCTCTTCTCTTGCTGTGGCGTGCTACTCACTTTGCCGTTCCCCTTTCAGTCTCTGCTCCTTTTAACTCTTGCCCAATCACTCCTTTGTATTCCCTATTTTCTCTCCCATACCTCCTCCTCCCTACAACTCTCATTCCTCTCTCCTACTTTTTCCTTTTCTTACTTCTCTGCCGATACCGATTCCATCTCTCTATACAGTATATCACACCTTGGTCTCTCTCTCTCTATCAGGGTTCAGTCCTAGAAGCAACAATCTATGGTCTTGGACCGTACCGTCAGTATAGTCTACGAGTGGAAGCTGTGAACGACGCAGGTAGGTTGATTATGATCAGTAACACATTTTAAATATCAGGACTAAATAATATCAGCTAGGGATGCACCGATCCAATTTTTTCAGTCCCTATACCGTTAGCGATACCTGGGCTTTGGGTATCGGCCAATACCGAGTACCGATCAGATACCAGTGTTTAATTAATAAGCTGTACGCCTCACTGTGTGAAAGTGACTGGGATCATTCTTTTATGTGTAAGGCAACATCAGGCTTCACTTATACATTGCTTTCCTAACTTTGTAAAACAAAATGTAACAAATAAATACACATATATAAATTTAGTGAAGTTATTTATTATTAAAATAAGAAATTGTACACCAGTAAATTGTTAAAAACAAATCTTAAAAATTAACAAGAATTACAATTCAAGTGTAAATCTTTTTAATGCAGCAACAAATTGGTCAAAACGTAAATAGGAATTAAAATTCCAATTTATAAAGTATATATTATATAAACATAAAATTGAATTTAATAGATCAACCTCATTGTCACCGATATCCGATACAGCTATTTGAGTCAGTATCAGCCCGATATCTAATCCGGTATTGGTATCGGTGCATCCCTAATATCAGCATCAACCATTGAACCACTCCATTGAGTATAGATGTTTTGCAACCCTCCAGGTAGTGTGTCCAGTCCATGGGTAGCCATTAGGACCCTGGAGGCTTCTCCGGCTGGCCTGACTAACTTCACAGTGGAGCAGAGAGAGCAGGGCAGGGCGTTACTGCTGAGCTGGGATCAGCCGAGTGCTCCAAATGGGATCATCACGGTACATTCATTGCACACTACAAAAACACAGGACACAAACCAAATGTATACACAGCATTGAGCAGGTGACGCGGGGCATGGTGCTCCTCAGATAAAATCAGTCTCACATAGGAGAAGACACAGTAGAAACATCAGATACATAACAAAATGATATATAGACACCTACAAAAGCCCACAAGTAAACTTATAAGTCACCAATTTACAAGACACTCATGTAATTCAGCAACTCATTCACATATACATGGACACACTTGCCATATATTCTGATACATACTATGTGCACATTACCATTACCACGTACTTGCAGTATGACATTTTTTCTCTCTTCTTTCCTCTCACCTGCTCCACTTAACCCACCTACAATACGTCTTCTCTTCCTCTCCTGCTCTCCCACTGCACCGCTTACTTTTCTTTTCTCTTGCCTGCTTTCCGTCTCTTCCTTTCCAGATGTACAACTTATACAGTGAGGGGAACCTGGAATTCAGCGGACTATCGCGCAACTTCCTGTTTCGTCGTTTGGAGCCATGGACCATGTATACTTTGACTCTTGAAGCTTGCACCTTAGCAGGCTGCACACGCACCCCGCCTCAGCATGTCACCACAGCAGCAGCACCACCCGCCTCCCAGCCCCCTCCCAGGCCTCTCTTCATTGGCCCAGACCATGTGTCACTCACCTGGGGCCCTCCCTCCCAGCCCAACGGGCCAATTGGAGAGTATTTCTTACTTGGGAGAAGTCTGGAGGAAGTGGAGAGGGGAAGAAGTTACGAAGAGGATATTGAAAGGGGAAAGGTAGGGGAAACTAAAGACACATCTCTGAAGTTATAGGCAATGATTTTGAATCCTGATAGAATACCCCAGTGCCACCAATATCCATGTAAATGGGAGTTATCAAATAAAATTGTGTTCCTACCGTACAACATCATCAACTGTCTCCAACAGGTGCTGTTCAGAGAATCATCCCCACAACATGCAGACACCTTCTCGTATACAGTCACTGGTCTGCGTCCCTGGACACAGTACGAGTTCAGTGTTCGGACTCACAACCCTGCTGGACACACCAGCAGCCCTTGGGTAACTGTGACAACCAGACAGGCCCCTCCTCGTGGTCTAGCTCCCCCAACAGTGAGTCACCTCCAAGGCCAGCCCAGTGAGGTGTTGGTTTCCTGGAGTCCTCCTTTGGAGCCCAACGGGATACTTCAGTCCTACAGGATTCAGAGAAACAATGTCAGTTTCTCATTTAGTTTTGACCCTACTGTCCTCAACTACACAAACGAAGACCTCCTGCCTTTTTCAACATATAGGTATTGCTTGCCTTTACTCATACTATTGTGTTGTTCCTTGTGGGGACTCCAAATAACCACAAACAAATTCATATTTTTTTGATAGAGCTGATTAAACTTTCATTCTATTCTATTCTTTTCTACAGCTACTCCATCATAGCCTGCACGTCTGAGGGATGCATCACCAGCCCTCATACAAACATCACAACTCTAGAGGCTCCACCTGCCACAGTGGAGGCTCCCACAGCGGGCAGCATCACGTCCAATAGTATCAACATTTCCTGGAGTAAACCACTGACACAGAATGGAGAGGTGACTCAATACGTGCTGAAACTGAACAACGAAGAAGCTTATCGTGGGAGAGACCTAAATACAGTGTTGTCAGATCTGCTGCCGCACACGTCATATCATCTGGTCCTTTTCGCTTGTACCAGCGGTGGGTGCTCCGCCAGCGCCACAATGTCCACGATGACTGGGGAGGCTCCTCCCACTGGCCTGCCTGCTCCGACTCTTAAGGTGTGTTTGTTTATTTTAGACTTCCAGTGAAACCTCTGTTGCTAGGAGTGCAATACCTAAATCTGTGGATAATTAAACATTTATTTGAATTCTTACATGTGATTCAGAGCATATACATTGTTTTTTTTTTAATTATAATTTGATTATTATTATTTGGGTGAGATTTATTGAGTTTTAGGTTTTGTTAAGCTTTGTTTATACTCACGCTCAACACCATGGCACGGGCCTCAGTAGATGGCGCGCATACTACGAGCATGCACAGAGGTGTTTATACTCAGCGCGTTGTTGGTTCCAGTATGCGCCAAAGCGATCTGTCATATTCTTTCACAGACAGCGGCAAAAAGCCTCTTTTCTCCCCAGTGTGTTGCCTATTTCTTTCCAAATATTTAATTACATGTGACTGTCCCTGTGGTCTTTCAATGAACAGTTGTAGAGATGTCTGTACAGGCGAACCAGCTCAGCCAGTCTTCCCTCGGGAAGGCGTCCATGTTAAAATGAAAAGTGCAGCGTGCGCAGTGGGCACATACAGTAGTTACAAAAATTCAGAGGTGCACGACCAAGCGCCGCAACAACTTGCGAAAGCCATGATGACGTAATTTTATGGCGCACGCATCTTGCGCCAGCTTCACTACGCCAACCATAAACCCACCTTTATGCTACTTGTAGCTCTGTTTAATGTGACCTTTGACCTTTTCCTTTGAAGGTCTCGGGCCCAGAATCAGTGGAGGTTAGCTGGAGACCACCAGAGCACCCTAATGGCATCATCACAGGGTATGAACTCCGCAGAGATGGTGAAGTTATATATGTTGGCTCAGAGATCCATTACCACGACTTCACACTGTTGCCAAGCGTGGAATACAGCTACGTTGTCAGGGCCAACAACAGCAAAGGGGCAGTGAGCAGTGCGGCGGCCACAGCAAAGACTCACCCATCAGCTCCTTCTGGTGTCGGTCTTCCCACACTGACGCCTCTGGGACCAAGCCAGGTGAGTCATCCATCTATTCAGTAACAGCTTGACATCACTAATGCTGAGGTCTATCTTTCTACTGTCTTTAAAGTGTTGTTTAAAACTTTTATTCTGTTTGTTGTTTGTCTTCTTCCAGTTGAGAGTAGATTGGAGTGCTCCAGCCCGTCCTAATGGAGACATTGTGAGGTACACTGTGTATCAAAGAGATCCAGTCCAGCTCAGCATCACCAGCACTGTGTTCACTCCTGAGGACGGTGACTTCTCTGACCGACACACCACTCTGCGTGAGCTGGCTCCTTACCACAGGTCAGTCAAAGCAAACCTCCACCACACTTAACTTCTAGGTTTTTATGCAGCAGTTTATGGATGTAATCTATGGTTTACGTAAAGTAGGAAGAATATGTAGGCTTTTTTATCTTTATTACAAAGCTGAAGGTTGAAGATTTTATATTTTCATTAAACTGCATTGTCTAAAACGGTGAAGAAAAAAGCTGAACAACACAGTTTCATCTTCCCATGTGTAGTAAGTGCTGTAATGAAGGAAAATATGGGGATGAATACCAGATAAGAAGGGAACAGAGTGCCATCTCTTGGTAACAAAAAAAAATACTCCGGTAGACTCTTTAGTCCTCAACTCAGGGACTGATGTACAGTTAATACCAGAGCTAGGTTCACTTCATTCTCATTTCAATCAATTAATAACCTTAATTTTCTTAAAAATAGTCAATCAATGCATCTTTCAAAATATAATTAATGTGTTATTCGGTTTTAAAAGAGCAGGAAAGACAGTAAAACCAGTATGGTTTTATATTGTTTCCAAATCTCTTCTCACAAGTATGACACATTTCAACATCAGAGCAAATAAAAAGAAAGATCCGCCTCAAAAACTATTTGCATCATCTCTCACTGGCTTGTATAATTTACTTCCACATGAAAAAATAATCTTGCAAAGATAAAAAAAGATGCACAACATCATTGTGCAATTTATACTCTGCTGTTTTGCCCCAGTAAAGTCTTCTGTCAGGAAACACTCACGCTTATGAAATAAGTCAAATGCTGTTTCTGAAGCCTGTGTAATAAATCAGAGTACTAATGCACCTGTCAAAATGCAAATATCTTAATTTGGTGAAAAACAACCTCTCAAACAAGCTGTCAGAAGGACATTGTTAACACTAAACAGAGACAGAAAAAGACAGCAGTGTACACCAAAGACTGTATACGTGTGTATGTCTGTGTGTGAGGGTGCATAATATGTACCGTTGTGTGTGTCACCAGTGTGCTTGAATGTGTGATTGTGAATGTGGTGATAGGATTCAGATAATAAAAGCTCATCAGCCTTATCATCTAAAGATCGCTCCCCCTCTCTCTGATGACCTTCTATCCATTCAGCTCATCTTCATCACCTTCACTCTTTTTTTCTCCCCCTCACTCCTCTCTATCATTTCCTTCATTGCTTTCTCTCTCCAAAAAAATTAACAGTGCTTGCTTCCACATTAGTTATAATGTTGGTTGTCTTGTTGTAGTCTGCTAAAGCTCAATGGACATAGTAGATAGTTGAGACAGATAATAATTTCAAACATGCTGTTAATTGTGTGATTTTTGATTGGGCGACTGCTCCACTCTCTGGGCTGTAATTCTGTTTTTGATGGTTTGAAACTGGGAAAAAACGTGATTTACCTTCTGGAAGTGTTGTCAAAAACTCTTTTACTGTCCACCTAAATATATTTCTGCATACATCTGACTCATGTGATTATGTTTAATTATGCATTTTTTGTACTTTTTAGCCCCTAATTTAAATGCTGTCGACAAACTTTACAAGACACAAAATCACTCCATGATCTAAACACTCCAAATAGTTTGCTGATTTGTAAGATATTTAGCTGATTGACGGTAGATGTTTTCCAGATTTAAATCTTGCGCAAGCTGTACTCGAAGTACACTGGCATCACAGTCTATTGTTGCCCAAAATGTTTTGATGTATTTTAAAGCATTTAAGTTATGTGTGTTTCTTTCCCACAATGGTCTCTTACACATCACAGAAACATCACTAGATACTGCATCTAAAAGCATGTTCCTATATGTGTGTGTGTGTAGGTATGAAGTGAGGGTGGAGGCTTGCACGGCGCTGGGCTGCTCCTCCAGTGACTGGTCATCTATACTCACTCTTGAGGCTCCCCCAGCTGGACAAACAGCGCCACTGTTAGACCTTCAGCCTGACACACACACCGGCCTACAGACCACCTTTCTACTCACCTGGTCCCCTCCAGCTCAACCAAATGGTAGAGTCCTTCACTACGAGGTGTATCGCAGACTGGACCATACCACTGATATCCACAGGCGTGATGCAGCAACACTTGTCTACAGGAATGCCTCTACTACTTGCAAAGATGAAGCACTCCGGCCGTATACTGTATACCAGTACCAGGTACAATGCTCCGTGTATTTATATTTGTCTGTTTGTTTAGAAAAGCAGAATTACCGTAAATACTAACTGGTTAGTCCTGGTAAACTTCAACTGACTGAACCAATATTTATCCAGATCTGAGAGGAAATGGAAACCAATCCTTCTATGGTCACTAAAACTGAGCAGCACTGCACTTTGACCTTTATGAGACATTCTTGAGGTTTTTTAACTGTCTTTCTTATTTGTATAAGAAAGAATAAATCAAAATTAACGCAGAGCTTGAACAAGTTGGCATGTGTTTTGAACAAGTTATTATTTATTTTGAAAAACAGACGTAACAGAATAGATGTATTTTTTAAAGGAGATAATAATTGAAATGCTAAACCTGTAGATTAACAGAAAATAATAACAATCAACACTAAAAGTGCAAATGGGTTCTGCATATAGTGAAATATGATAACTTCTTGTCCTCTGCAGTGAATGTAGAAACAGTTTAAATGTTTTATTGTGGTGTGTGAGACTCTTTCGGAGTTGAGCGTCACATTAAAAGATGTGGCCAGATGTTGTCACAATGAAATGTTTTCCAAAAGTCCAGTCAGACACACAGATCACGCACCTCAACTGATATGGTTTATCCATACATGTCACCAAACATACATGGACATACACACACACTAACACACACAAGTAATCAGACAGGTGTTTAATGGTGGGGTCCATATTCATGCTGTTGTGCTGTGCGTTGCTACGCTAATTGACAGGCTAGTCCTTTGGAGGCAACAATAACATTAGCATTCCTGCCTGTCAGACATACAGGCGGAGGCCAGAGAACCTGTGTAATTGATTGAGTTTGCCTGATTGTGGTGCCGTCTTTATTTACGAGGGTCCTAATTTATGACAGGAGGAGGGAGGGAGGGAGGAGCTTTGGGAGATGACGGGCGGGCAACAGAGCCATTAATCACTGGGCCCTCAGAGCACCCCACTTCCTGATTACCAGCCAGCCAATCGAATTAACTGTTAGCCCCCTTGGTAACAGAGCTTGTATTGGAAAGACCTTTTAATGGTGACCGCTACACGTCCCCTGAGGATTTGTCAGTGGGGGATCGGGGTACGTGGACAAGGTGATGGTGTGTGTGTGTGATGTCCATGAACACAGTAGTACTTGTTTGTGTGTGCATGTAAACATCTGTGTGTGTGTGTGTGTGTGTGTCCGACACAGAGAAGCGAAGAAGCTGTATACATTTTTCGATATTTATATGATGTTATTCATCATGTCATTTCTCCCAATTTTCAAGCAATAATTTATATTTCCTCTGTCTATCTATCGGCCTATCCTCTTACCTACCCACCTGTCTGTCTTTGTTTTTATTTAGCTGTTAATCTGTCTCTGTAGCTCCCTGGCTCTCATCCTTCCTCTCTGTGTTTCAGGCGTACACAAGGACGATAAGTCAGTTCAGTTTAGCACACCACAGTGCAGAGAGAGAAATCATATTAGGCTAATTACACTGGGTCATAAGCTCCTATTGACAGCTTTATGCTTGGTTTTAATTACTGCCCACTTTCACACAACTTAGCCCCTTCACCCCAAGTAGATGCACCCGCCAAGTAGCTCCGTCGGCCTATCAGAGCGCTCGTATCGAGTCCGCAGTCCAACCGGCCAATAAAAACGCTGAAATACTGGGAGGTAGCTTCCTGAAGTCGTTTGTTGCCATGGCGGCTCATTTGCTGCCATGGCAGCTAACGGGGTATATTTTTTATTTTGTGTCTAATAAGCCAAATCGCGGCCCAATAGGAGAAGAGAGGACAAGAGATGAGAGAAAGCAGTAAAAAGTCTGTAGATGATATAAGGACGACGAGATGAGTTCTACCTTTTAGCACTGGATCAAGGGCAAGGTGATCTGGACTGACTTTAGTTTTGAACTTTTTCTCTCTGTTCTGTCTATGTGGCACAAACTTCTTAATCAAGCCCAAAAGCTTTGCGTCATGTCGAGGCTTTAACTGTGTTGCTGCTAGGGGAAGAACATGGTTGTTGCTGGGTAGAAACATTTCATTGCTGCACTTATAATGTTATATGATGGCAGGAGGAGCTAATTTAATTGAAACTCTTTTAAGCAACAAGTAAAGCCACAAGTTCCTGTGTAGAAACTGCATACGTATGTAGTAGAAAGCTTTTCATTCACCTGACGCTAATGCACTTTTTCTTCAGACATGTTATATCCTTTCTGAAAAAACTCTGTTCCATTAATATGGTGCTGCAAATGTGATTACAATACAACAATAGCTTGTTGATCACAAGTTAACAATAAAAGGTATAATCAAGACATTGTTGACATAATTACATAACATGCTATTACGTAACATCCCCCCCTATGTGCTATTCATATCATGCTATATATTATTTATTTATAAGCTGGCACAATTTTTATTAATTGACATCTCTCTGATGTAAATGTGACATATTTAGCAAATGGCAAGTTTTCCTCAGAAGTTAAAATCAAAATATAGTGCAGCCATTATTTTGTTAAAGACTTAAAAGCAACAGTATAATGAGCATAGCTTTAATGCCAAACAAATGTATGTATTCATCTTTTTAGTTGTCTCATGCCTACTATACACACAAACACAGGGGGTGCATCTCTCACAGCCGTTAACTGCACGCTTCTCTTTGGCCTTTTCCCTATCAGGGTGACAGCGTGCCCTTTACCTAACGTTCCCTCTTCCTCCATCATTCCACCCATCCTTCTCACTTCTCCACACAGGCTCTGGTCCTTTCTTTTATTCTTCTTCCTGCCTTCTCTCCCACCATTCCTCTTACTTCCTCCACTGCACGACAATGGCCCAAAAGGCTGTTAATAAATAAACACTGGAAAAAATTCACACATGCCATTTGTGATTGCACTCTTTTTACTTTTAAAAGGGTTTTTTTTCGGAAATCTTAATTTTTATGATCTCATTTCTTATTCCTTTTTAGATTTAATTTTCAGTAATGACTTCTGTTTTAATGTTATGAGTAACCGATATCCAAAATTCTCTCAGTTGAAGTTTAGTTGCAGTCTCAATTTTCGGTATCATTACATTTTGATTGATCTTCCACGCTTGTTGATCTTAGACAAATCCTTTCCCTGAACTGCACCTTTTGAGCTCACCTACACTCGTAGAATGCACCTATAAGACATTGTACACTGGTCGTGAACTCAGCTGCTGCTTTAGGCCATTTTCCGTACAATAACAGTGCATCAAGTTGATCAGCTTTTGCCTCAACTCTTGCAACACACAGCATTGGCAAGTGACATACAGCCCAGCATCTCTACCAGGTAAAAGACGTTTGTTTGAATGATTGGACTGATTTAGCTGTTGCAGTTGCAGGCATTGAGATGGAGGAGAACATTATTTCAGCCATAATAACTCTGGAGTTTTAAAATCCAGCCCCAAAGAAGAATCAATGCTGTCATCAAGCAAGACAACCTGATTTGTATTTCTTCTTCTGACCAGCACTCCATAGCTAACACAACCTACACCACTGGTTCCCAACCTGGTGGTCCCCACTCCCACTAGGGGTCGCCAAAGCTTCACAGGGGTTGTGAGGCCTTCTTGAGTTTAAGGGTTGTAAGACAACTTTTTAAATATACAGTTGGCCTATATCTCAGCATTTCATTCATTTTTGTGAAGAAAAACTAAATGAAAGTGTTATTTTTAAAGTTTGGATTATTATTTAAGATGTAAACTTTAAAAAATCTCACAGGATAAGGGAACAGTGAAGACCTGAACACGAGCCATATTCACAGAGCCTTCCCTCTCTGCTGAACAGCCTCATCCTGCATTACAAAAGTATGTAGTTAAAACAACCAGAGAGCTAATTGAACAATGGCCAAGTGTCAGGGAGAAGAAAACATTGAATTTGTCGAAAAGAAGCCTATTAAATATGTTTGATTTTTTTTTTAAATAAAAAAATACATAATACAGACAAAGAATTGTATTAAGGGTTCCTAAAAAATAAACTCATCTCTGATGAATACATTATTAGCAGGAACTGTGCTGTATGAGCTGGTGAAGTTGGTGTGGGCCACAAAATGGTCAATCACATCAGTTCCTCTCATCCCCTTTAACAGACAGTTTCATGGGCCAGTGGACGGTTTCTCTGAGAGGAAACTAGTCAAGTCACAAATGTGAATACACAATACTCCAAATAAGCCTTCAAGGGCAGATGTGTCTGTCCCTTTTTGAGTTTAATGGATTAGACACTAAAATGTTTGTGTGAAGTGATTTTAATAAGTGACTATAAAAGCTGCATTCAGTTACTCATATCTAGATACAGATACTGCTACAAATACTGAGAGAAAAACCATCTTACCTGCGAAAACTAAACCTATCACTATCCAAGCAGGTACATTTGAAGCCACGAAATTATAAAACGGCACAGCTCAAAATTTCTTCCTCTCTCTGCGCCTTGTCCACCCTTCCTCCTGTCCTCCTCCTCCTCCTCATTCCCAGTCTCTCTCCATCTTCCATTCTTCTTTCCCCTCTCCCATCTCAGTCCATCTGTGCTGTCACTTAGATCAATCAGTCTGATTGATCACAGCCTAATTGACTATTATTGAGGTTAATTCAACTCTTAACACACTTGCATGCACAAGCATACACGCGCAAAACTCGCCATCGCAGCTACAAACAACACGTCACACACACACACACACACACATGGACACACACTTTCAACAGTAAAGCTCAGACCCATCCATCTGCCTTCTGCACTACTTCTGACAGGCTACAGATGACTTACACATGCAAATCTCCACCCTGCCTGACCCTGTGCTGTGTACACCCTCTAATTATACCCAACACAAGCACACAAATAAGATTACTGTGTGTGTGTGTGTGTGTGTGTGTGTGTGTGTGTGTGTGTGTGTGTGTGTGTGTGTGTGTGTGTGTGTGTGTGTGTGTGTGTGTGTGTGTGTGTGTGTGTGTGTGTGTGCGCGCGCGCGCGCGTGTGTGTGTGTGCATGTGTGTGTGTGAATAACTCCTTGATGAAGGTGAAAAGTAATTGTCATGCAGATATGTTAGTGTTGGGTTGCATGTTGAAAAGGTTTTGCTCTGACTGCTGATGGTAGTTTTGATGGATGGTCCCATGAATTGACTTATATCCTTTTGGTTGTCTGGTGGATTCTGGGTAATTAAGAGAAGCTTTCACCATTAAGAGTTAATAAAATGCATCTAAAATCCTAATGACGGGAGACAAAAAGTTCATGTCTGGCTCTCACTCTGTCTCAGATGTTTCCTCTTTTCAATTATTCACCGTCAGTTGTATATGTGAATTCAATGTCGTCATATTATTGCCTAATGTGTGGTTTTGACCGACAGGTGTGTGCAGTGAATTCGGCCGGTCGTTCTGCCAGTCCGTGGGCCAATGGAAGAACAGGACCTGCCCCACCCGAGGGCGTAGGCACACCTATTTTCCTGCGTGTTTCAGCAACTTCAGCAGTAGTGGACATCCGTCCTCCAGCCCGACCCAACGGGATTGTCAGCCTTTACAGATTGTTCTCAGTGAACCACGACAACCACACTCTGGTAAAGCATATATGACTGCATTTAACAATACACAAGTTTCTCAGTTGGATTTCTTTACTGTTTTCCTCTGCGGTTCTCCCTTTTCTATAACTCCAACCTTCCTCTTAGCTTCTCAATTATATGACCACCCAAACATATCTCAACCTCACTCTTTCCCCTTCCTGTAGCTCTCAGAGGGTACATCCCATCAGCAGACACTCCATGGTTTACGTCCTTACACCCAGTACTGGGTAGGAGTAGAAGCCTGCACCTGTTATCAGGTAATAAAATGTACTAGTACGTAACAGCTACACTTTGTCATGAAAGTGAAATCACAGATTCAGTCTGGTTCTTATCTGGTCATTGAACTAGTTAGGGCTGCAACTAATGATATTTTTTCATTGTGGATTACAATGTCAATTTTTTTCTTGATTAAACGATAAGTTGTTTGGTCTGTTAAATGTCAGAAGATTGTGAAAAATGTTTATCAGTGTTTCCCAAAGCCCAAGAAGACGTCCTCAAATGTTTTGTTTTGTTTACAACTCAAATATATTCAGTTTACTGTCATAGAGGAGTAAAGAAACCAGAAAATATTCACATTTAAGAAGCTGGAATCAGAGAATTTAAAAAAAAATTCTTAAAGAATTACTCAAACCGATTAATCAGTATCTAAATATTTGACAACTAATCAATTAATTGTTGCAGCTCTAGAACTAGTACAAATTTAGCGATTTAACATATTTATGGATAGTAAAATGAGCTCTGTTGCACAACTACAATATATGTTACTTGTTAATAATCGTAGGATATTATTTTAAAAGCTCACAGCTGATGTTATTTTTCATTTAGTAGTTAATTACATGCTATAGTGCTGCTATCATGTAAACTAACAAACTTTAGTTATATAATATATTGCAGTTGCATGCTATTTTTTTATCAGGTTTATAATTCTGCTCTCATTCCTTCAAGTGTCATTGTAACTGATACTACTACTACTAATAATAATAATAATAATAATAGTGTAATACCGTGATACCACGAAACCATGATTTTTTTCTTTGATGGTTATCGTACCGTGAAAATCTCATACCATTACAACCCTAATTGTGATGTGTATATAGTTGTTTCTATGAATTCTTTGAACTGTGGGTTTTGAACATTTGACAGTGCTGTAGCCAGGGTCCACTGAGTGAGCTCCGCACCCTGGCTGCCCCCCCCAGCCCACCAGCCTCCTCCTCGCCCCGTCACCCTGACCTCCCGCTCTGTTCAGCTGGAATGGGACGAGCCTCTGGCACCTAATGGAGTCATTGAGAGGTGAGTAGAAAACATAAAAAGTGCACATTGTTCAGTGTATTTTCAACATACTGTAGGAAACAGATTTCATTAATGAGTGAGACAGACTACATGAACAGACGCACATACCATAATCTGTTTCTCTCTTTTTCCAGCTGTGAGCTACATCTCAGATCACCTTGCCCGCAGCCCCCCCAGCCTGTACCCCTCCCTTGCGTTGAAGAACCGATACAAATCTGTTTCTTTGGCAAAAGGCGGAGCTACAATGTGACAGGTGTGGTTATGTCATGTCAAGATATTTTAACATCCATAATAACTCTCAGATGTACTGACAAGCTTTACAGTAAACATTATATTTGCATGAGTACCAAAACTGGAATAAGAAAGAGGAATAATGACCACAATAATAATTTTTTTTTAAAAGTATAAACCCAATTCCCAGTAGTGAGTGACCCATTGATAAGCCGAACTCATCTGTGCAGGTCTCCAGCCGTACTCCACCTATCAGCTGAGAGCTGCCTGCTTCAACAACATGGGCAGCACTGCCTCCAACTGGACTACTGTTACCACACTCAGCGAAGGTAACACATGGATCCAACTCCTCAAATCTCCCAGCTAACCAGTCATAAGAAACATAAAAATACATCAAAAGTCTCGTTTGTCCCTTCCTCTCTCCCTCTCTCTGTCTTTCTCTCTCTCTCTCCCTCCCTTCCTCCAGCCCCCCAGTATGTGTCTCCTTTCTCAGTTGGCAGCAACCTGACAGTTATTTGGCTGGACTGGACGGGGTCCTTCTCCCTCAACGGGTACCTGAAGGAGTATAGTGTGACAGAGAGCCAGCTGAGGGTCTACACCGGCTTCTACAGCGATCTCCACATCCCACGCACCTCACAGAAAAGTGAGAGCACACACACACACAGACACACACACACACACACACACCAATACATATCCACTTACAAATTTATACCAGGTGGTAACATAGATAAATACACACTTTTAGGAGGAATGTCTACCTCTACGTACTTACAATACAGCAGAAATACACACTTTGGCAGGCAGTGTACTCCATCAAAATCAAATTTGATGTGTTCTTAGGCTGCTGCTGAATATAGGAATGCAAAAATTAATGAATTGATAAAAATATACTTAATACGACTCTGAAGCCGCTAAGCCTAACTTTGTTTAACAGGATTGGTTAACTTATAACAGTTCTTTCGCATTGGTACGGTTACTGTTAAAGGATAAAATATGAAATTGATTTGCCTTACCTGACTGGTGCATGGGCCTTATAACAATAATGGGCACTAAGCTACTGATATGATGAACCTTTATCATATTTAAGTGTTTTTATGCCTCCACAACGGCGACAGCTGTGGCCAGAAGCATTTTTTTTTTTCGGGTTGTCCATCCATTAGAACGCAATATCTCAGAAACGCGTTGAGCAAATTTCTTCAAATTTGGAACAAACATCCACTTGAACTGATTAGATTTTGGTGGTCAAAGGTCACTGTGACCTCACAAAACACGTTTTTGGCCATAACTCAAGAATTCATATGCTAATTATTACAATTTCACACAAATGTCTAAAAGGATAAAATGATGAAGTGATGACATTTTGGACAGACATGTAAACTACAACTTGACTGGCTGGTGGACGCATACCACCCCCAAGGCACTAATTCTAGTTGAAAGTTGAGTCTATAAATTTGATTGGTTGTCAGGTTGATTATGAGGACGAGCCTTTGATTGAGGGGATGAGCTGAGTGAAGAGAGTATTTCAGAGAACTGGGAGTCGTTATGACAGAATTAGGAAAATCATCCAGTGAAAGTTTGACTGTAAAGAGTAATTTTCCTTCAAATTGGAACCAACAAAGTATGTTTTCTCCATTCCTGTCCAAAGGACGTTTTAGTTTATCTAGTTTACTTTATTTGATATGGACATCACAGTAGCATTAGAATTGTAACATACATTTAAGCACAAGGACTAGATGCCTTTGTATTAATGCACAAATGTATCTCAACCAATCTGTTTTCATATTGTGTATAGAAGCAGCTTCACAGAATGCTAACAGCCTGATTCAGAGTCAACCCTACATCACTGCATTTTAACCTAAAATGTTTTCTTTTGCTCCGTCTCTTCCTCTCTCCCTCTGCTCTCAGCTCTTTCATTTCAGGTGACTTGTACTACCAACAGTGGCAGCGCCAGTACTCCCACCATCAGATATAGCCCAGCCACAGGCATAGGTACTGTAACACACACACACACACACACACACAAACACTGCTGGAATCAGTCCAAGAAAAAAATCAAACCTGAATCTGAATATTCCTCAGCGACTCAGAAATCACTGTTTGTATCTGTCTCGTCTCGTCTTCCTCTTTTCAATTCAGTGAAACTTTATTGTATATTAAGAATGTTGTCAAATCATATGCAGTATAATACGTAAGCAGAGTTAATAAATACAAGAAATACACAAAAAGTATAGTTTATTTAGTAACTTATTTATTTCTCTCTCTGCAGGTCCTCTTGAGCCTGAAGACGCTGGTCAAGAGGGCGTCAGCATGTCAGCAACACCAGTTTACTCTGAGCTGTGGTTCATCTTGTTGTTAGCCCTGCTGGGTCTATTTCTGCTAGCCATACTGCTGGGCCTAGTGCTACAGAGGTATTCTGACGTAATATGCAGCATGAAAAAGTTTTACAGCACAAATAGAATTGAATAGAATAGCATTTCTTCTCCTTAGGTACTCTGCACTTAATATTAAATAATTAATATTTAACTGCACAAATACATAAAACTGAGAATAACTTGTGTTTACAAACCACAACACAGACAGTTTTTTCCGAAGAAGAACAACAACAAAAGGGTGTGAATGATTTTTTGTTGTCCCCTCTAGAGCCCTGAGGAAGAATCCATCAGCCAGAGAGCGCCCCCCGCTGGTTATGCTCCAGAAGACCAGGAAGGCTGGAGGAGAGACGTACATGGTGAGGGGAAGCAGAGAAACGAGGCGCTCTGTGAACGAGAATGACGAGATGGTTGAAAGGACAGAGGACAGTAAGAGAGACAGAGAGAGGTAGTCAGGTTTACAAAGAGGGAAAAGCAGAAGAAAAGTTAGGTGAGATAAAACGGAGGGGGAAGCAAGACTGGTTCATAATTATTTCTGTTGTTTTTTTACTGAATCAACAGTCTTCTTTCTGCAGATTGTACACATTTTAGAAAACGTGTCTTTGCAAGAGCAGCTGTGTCTGAGGCTGCGTTCCAAATCACACTTCCTTGCTCTTCCTTTTTACTTTTAGTACATACCTCAGCTGCCCTTACAAAGTACGTACTGTTGCATGCAGTATGAATACGATTTGGAAATACTACTTCATCATAACATTTTGCCTTGAACTTTGACCCTCTTGTTCATATATCTGCTTCTGGCTTGCATACTGCAAAATGTGAGTAGGACTGATGTAGTAGGACATCCTGGTATTTTTGGCATACTGCATTTGACACACTATGTATTGGGATTTTTTTTTTTTTATTTAAGCAGGATTAAAAATCTCTTTTCCAAGAGTGTCCTGGCCAAGATAGGCAGCAGCACAGTTAAATGGTTGCAGACATAAAAGAAACATAATATTTGAAAACGAAGACAAAGAGCAAATTACAGAATCATAAGGTATCGAAAAAAACAATCATCAGCATTCAAAACATCTACAGCCTGATGTGCTTGTTTCCAAGTCATTTAGAAGCACTTTTAAAACATTCAGTGAGACCAGCTCTTGAAGTTTCAGGTCATTTTGTAACTGATTCCAAGAAGAAGGAGTAGCATACTTGAATGCCCTTTTTCCTCATTCAGTACGGACTTTAGGGACAGTTAATAGGATTAAGTCCTGTGAGCGGACTTTTGAAGGATTTAGGTCCGTAGGTTAGATGGAAGCAGATCAAGAATAGCCTTGTAGATAGGAATACGCCAGTGGTTCTACATACTGAATCTTTTTCTTTTTACCATACTAGGTAGTAGGGTAGTATGGGTATTGGAACGCACAGCATACCTTTGTTCCAGCAGAGGGAGCTGAAACAACAACTGTTACTGGAAAGCTGCTCTTACAATAGAAATGATGTTGCGTGAGGGCAATGTTAAAACTGGTTCAGTTTTAACATTGCCCTTACACGTTTGTTTGCCCTTGTTAAATCTTTTGCAAACAAGGAGTTGCATAACAGAAACAACAGTAAAAACCCCTGGAAGTAAATTTTTGATTTGCTTGAGGTTTTTACATAAATCAAACTCTGTCATGCCTATAAAAAAAAGCATTTTAGAAATAGGAACATTTTATCTAATATAATTCAGTTACTTCCAAGTAGATACATCATCCCTCTCTATCTCTCAAAACACCCAATAACTACCAATAACACTGCTACTCAAACATCATTATCCACCTTTAACCTCTGGTTGATTCATTCATTTACTTTCTAAAGTTTTCTTTTTTCCCCGTTCCATTCCAGTCTTACCACTCCTCTATTTAATTTTCTCCACATAATACTTTAAAATATATATTTTTTGCTCTTTTTTATTCTGTCAATCTTTCTTGATCTATGTTTTTTTTTTTTTTATATCTGTCTTCTGTGACTCCCCTCCTTCCTATACTACTTCCTCCATCCTCTCTCTGTCTCTCTGTCTCCCAGAGGTCCTGTCCTGAGTTGTGCTCTAAACATCACTCCAGCTCTGTGCTGCTCCCTGACCGTCCCACAGTAAGACTATTTTCTATATTTACTGTCAAATCCCTAAATGTTTATTTTATTGTCCCCCTGCAGTTTGACACTGTAGCAGACTGTGTTGAGATCCGCAACGTTATACTTAAAAGCTACACTGTGTACACTGAGGTACGGGATTGTGACTTTGTGTGGGTATTTTCCTACGCATGTCTGTTCTGTTTGTGTACGCATGCTTTGTGTGTGTGTGTGTGTGTGTGTGTGTGTGTGTGTGTGTAATAAGATGAATTATTATAAAGGTAAAACATGTTGTACAGTCTGTCAGTTTGTCCTTAAAGGAACAGTGTGTAACAATTAGGGGGATCTAAATATGTTTTCTTTAGTGTATAATCACCTGAAAATATGAATCGTGTTTTCGTTACCTTAGAATGAGCCCTTCATATCTACATAGGGTTAGGGTCCTCTTCACGGAGTCCGCCATGTTGCTCCGCCATGTTTCTACAGCAGCACAGAACAGCTTAGACCAGAGTCGATAGTGTTACTTGCTCCCATTGCTGCCGCTTTCTCTCTCTCTTGCTTCACCACTCACACACCCACGTACACACACACACTCGCACTGGCTCTGCTCCAAATGACCTACTCTACTCTTACAACAACGGGCTCTAGAGATGACAATTCACGTTTTCGTGTCGACCACCGTATTTTTCCAACACGTTTGGCACACGGGAGAGGCTTCGGCTGCTTGCAGTCTGTAACCTCACCGCTAGATACCTCCAGATCCTACACACTGGACCTTTAAGTACACTTTGTATATGCAACAAATAAAATCATCTGATATATCCAAAATTTTACAACAGCAACCATGAAGCCAGAGTTCATACTACTCTTCACCTGCAAATGAAAACTCTGTACTTTGTTTTGTGGTTCAAGCAAAATTGGTTTTGTGTGTGTCTGCTGTGTTTTTGTTGAGTCTTGAACACATAAATAAAAAAGACATTTCACTCAGCCCCTCTCCTGTATGATGATCCCCCTCCTGTACTATCCAAAGGGCTGATTCTTACTGAATGATGTCCACAGTTGATTGTTGACATTATGGCAATGACAGCTAATATACATAAATAAGTGGCATACATTATTTACATCTCAAATACATATTTTCCAACAGAATCAAGAATATATTTACCTCCATGTTTCCTAGATTTAGTTGATGTACAACAATTATATCCAGAGCACACTCAGGCTGCATTTGAGCTTTGAAACAGCATACTTATTGGATGAAAATGTTTAACTTCTTTTGTTCCTTACTTGTTTTAAGTTGTAGAACCTCTTCTTTGGTAGAGTTGCAGTCAAAGGAACATGTTTTTGCTTGTTTTATCACATGCACCTCAGATAATATTATGTATCCCTTACACTACTACTTCAGAGTACAGTGCAGTTTTTCCTAGCTGCCATTGGTTTCCATTTATTTCAGTAACATGAAAAACATTTTTGCAGAGTCAGGTGAGTTATATTAGTAAGGCAGTGTAATCCATAACAGTGAACATCATCTTAATCAAATTAAAAACTACAGCATGCATTGAAAACTGATTTGCAGTAATTTAAAGTATAAATGATTGTACTGTGGTCTTTTAAATCACTATCTGACTAAAAGAAATCTATTTTTTAGGGTCTGACAGACACAAAGATAGTCGGCAGCAGCTCCCGGTTCAACCCCATGTCGGTCCTGCGGGTCCCCAGCCAGACAGACCTCAGTCAGGCCTACTCCCAGCATTCCCTGCACCGCAGCGTCAGTCAGCTGATTGACAGGAAGTCACTGATGATGGAGGAAGGAAGCTGGGACAACCCACTGGGACATGATTCTGGACTGGTGAGGACGTAAATATGTTTATGTTAAATTAGTATGTTAAAATGACTGTTAAAGTGCAGTAATTAAAGACTTTATTTTATAGTAACAGGAATACCAGGTGCATTTACTTTAAGGTCAAGAAGTCATTTGGGAGGGTCTAGGAAATAAATAATTTGTGGGAAATTGGCAGTTGAGTAAAGTGAAAGACCCTCTTCAACTCTTCTGTCAAAGATATTCTGTCCAAAGATACCAAAAGACATGGCTTTTTAAATACTTCAGACCTAATTGTGACCTCATGTGTTCTCTTTCAGTATGTGGAGGAAGATCAGTTTGTGGACGCCATCAAGGCCTTAAGATCTGGGAAAAAGGAACAAACCATGTTCACCGACACTCATCTTTAAGATCCCGGCGTCTAATCAGGTATCACAGTCGCAGTACAGACCTAGTTTCAAACGAATACTGTAAAACATACATATCTGGTATTCTGTGTTGATGGAGATCCTAAAAGTTATTTAGACAATTTACAATGCTTGAAATTTGATTTAGTACTGTAAAAGAAATATTGTTCAACATTGACGACCATAAATTACTTTTCAAGTCATTTTGATCATGTCGAAAATACACTGGTACAGTGTTAATAATTTTTTAATGATGTTCAGATCCAAAGACCTGAGGGGAAGAGGATAATAATGGTTGTTTTCAGACTATATTAAAACTAGAGCTGCAACGATTAATCGATTAGTTATCAACTATTAAATGAATCGCCAACTATTTTGATAATCGATTAATCGGTTTGAGTAATTTTTAAGGGGAAAAAAAGTCTAAATCCTCTGATTCCAGCTACTTAAATGTGAATATTTTCTGGTTTCTTTACTTCTCTATGACAGTAAACTGAATATCTTTGAGTTGTGGACAAAAAAAGACATTTGAGGATGTCATCTTGGGTTTTGGGAACCACTGATCAACATGTTTCACCATTTTCTGACATTTTATAGACCAAACAACTAATCGTTTAATCAAGAAAATAAAAGACAGATTAATCCATAATGTAAATATTCGTTAGTTGCAGCCCAAGTTAAAACCGGTGTTTTACCCCACTGACCCCCTGTAGGGACAGATGGTCTTAACTTGAGTAGAGGAGGGATCCAACATCCATGAATACAGTTCAGATATGGAGGCTGTCAGCTGTGACTGTGTAGGTTGTGAGTTATAAAGCTGCAGTTTGTTGGCTGCATAGCTTGAATGTAGCCATATCTGGATTGTATTTATACAATACGTTATATATCAAATCCTGCGCAGATTAAGAACCAGATCGTATTTGACTGTTTTATGATTCGCTGTCTCCGCTTGCCAACTGTTAGTAGTTTAGTTATTGTAATAAATGCAGAAAGATCAGCTGTGGCAGGTTTGTTTCTCGCTATTCAGAATTAAACCAGTCTATAAGTAAATTAATGTCAAAGCTTTCACCTCTTCTGCTTCAACAAGTAAGTGTGCCTAGTGAGCTTACACATTATCAGCAGCAGTCCTGCAGTCATAATAAGACTCATGGCCTTGGTGTTAGTTTTATTACAAAATAAATGCCAACTGTTTTTATTAATGTGTTAAAATGTGGCTGGGAATCACAGATGTGCCGTCTGATTGTTGTGATTACGTGACGTAACTTGAAAGCCCAATCTGAGATTTTTACCATATCAGTTGTTGACGTACAGTTTACCGCGATTTAAAATTTAGAAGGAACTGGAAATCATGAATTCAAGCTGGTGAAGCTGAATGTCTGGGTTTGATTTCATAGTTTAGCTGTCAGTGAAATCCAGACTCTGTGTTGTTTGTCTGTGGCCTCATTTTTATTATCAAGAATGCGATCAGCTTAAAAAACATCTCAGCTATGTCCTGTTTTGGTGTTATAGCAGGAATGAAACATAGTTTATGTTCAGATTCCACAGATTAGGCCTTTAATTTCCAGAAGATAAACATCATAGAAACAGTATTTATCAGAACAAGATGTTGAATATTTGTGTGGCATTGATGGGTTTTTGTGTACAAAATTTAAGCCTACTGTATTGTTATAAAACATTTTCTTTTTTACACTGGCAGTATTATTTATGGTTGTTGTAATAAAAAAAAAAGTCTTATTTATAGATGAATCATTGATCAATGTTTGTGTTTTTCTGAGAAATTATAAATAATGGTCAAGAAAATATTATTTCTACTTGTTTTCTTACATTTTCTTCACTTCACTTGAAATATTAACACATCCATTTTTAAACAGTTTCCACTGGTCCTCAAAGCAAACAGCTTTTAACATGACTGTGTCTCCGTTTTATATTCCTATATTGGTTGTAGACATTCATGTCCATTTTCTGTTGCTTATAAAGATCTCCAAGAATCACTCTATCTGGGGTGGGAATCACCAAAGGCCCCACGATACAACATTATCATAATACGATCTTATTGACATTTTAAACATTTTGCGATATGCTGAGTATTGCTATAAGATATATTGCTATATACTGTATGCAACAAAAGCCTTTGTTGTATGGATACAGGTCACATGAAGTAAGTGATGGCTTGTGTTATTGTCTTAGCTCGCTCAGAATTGGAAGGTAGCTTTATCAAGCTAAGTGAGTTCAGTGTTGGCTGATTTTTCGGTGAAGCTGATTTAACACTATCTCTGGATGGTGGCGTGTGAGGTGAGCCCTCATGTTCATAGTATTCCCAGAGCATTTTATTTTCATACGACACTCCCTGCAAATCACATGTGTCATATCCATGTCCTTCTTCCCTTCCTTGTTAAAAAATCCAAAATAAGTCCAGACGTTTGATTTAAACGCAGACGACACATTTCTTATTTCTCTCTCTCCATCTTTGTTTTGACTAACTTCCTGCCAATCCCACTGATTTTACCCAGGACTGCACCAGAACATTTTTTTAGCACTATCTAGTGGACTGAAAAATCAATTGCTAACAAATTGTTTAATTTGTATTTGCAATATTAATAGTTTATATAATAAAAGTTTGAGACTTGACATCCGTGTATCGATACAACATTGCCACGCAAAATATCGCGATACTGTGCTTTATCGATTTTTCCCCCACCCCTAATATCTGTGAAACTTGAATGCAAAGTTTCATCACAAGGATTATTTGATCTTGTATATCCTAGCATAGTGTTTTATGCCACATTTATTTTCCACTATATTTTTTTACAGTACGAAAATTGAGGGCAGCATTCCTGTAAAAAAGCAAATTAAAACTGTGGTTTTGAAAGAAGAGCCAAAGACAGCTTGTCGCAGTTTAATATTGTTTTACTCTATGGTGAACAGAGATGTCAGTACTTAACAGCAGCAGCTCAAAATTAAAGACACACAAAATGTACTAATTCCATGTTCAAGGCGTGAACTTCACAATATTGATGCATGAGGACATAAAAGTGTTACAAATATCCATTTAAACAAGTAAAGTGAAATAGTTTACTCATGCAGTTTAATGATTTGCGTGTGATTTGCGTGTGTGTGTGTGTACAGGAGTGAGGAACACACTCTGAGATATTTAGCTTAACAGACGACTGTTCCTCAGACTGGTCGTGGTGATCTAGCTGAAGATGAAATGCTGTTCTTTTCTGCTGAGTTAGTGAAACACAGACGTGCCATCAGCTGTGCAGAGACCTTAGTTACCACACACAGTCAACACAAACACACAGAGGGCCGGTATCTCCATCAAAACTATGCAGCAGTAATTTAGTTTTGCTCCCGCGTCCCTTAAGGGAACATCAAGGCGAGTTTGAAATTAACAAACTGGCAGTAACAAGCGTGCCCTCGCTCAAGGACACCAGTCTGACAAGGGCACTTCTAAAACATTCACAGCCACATTCACAGCTATTGTCACCCACGGAGGGAGGGTGAGGTTGTGAAAAGAGAGCTTGTGTGGAGTGATTGTAAGGGACAGTATGGCCCTGAGCTACACACACACACACACACACACACAAACACACACACAGGGTTTTATTAAACTCATAAATCACGATGACGACAGACGGCGTCTCAGAGAGGAGACTGTCTGAACGGGAAGGTTAGTGAAATGAAAGCGCTGGGGAGACACACACACATACATATACACACACACACACAAACACACACACACTTCTGTGACGCTCAAACAAAACAAAAATTGTGCACTTTGGCAGGTTATCCACGCAAACCATGTGCTAAAAACTCAGCTGTGACGGGCAGAATTTTTGTTTCAGTCTGCTTTATAACGCGTCTAGTTTTAAAGGTGAACATGCAAATTAAGTTTAAACTGCTGAAACTACTATAAATATATTATTGTCATACCACACACTTGTGATTTCCATAAATTAAAGCATCTCAGATCCCAAATTAAATGTCTTCATTTACTCTTAATGTGTTGTTGATGACATTTGTGAAGTTAATGGTGCTGGAACAATGTCATGTTGTTCTATACAATGTGTTAAAACATAGCATGTAGAAGAAGAAAAAGGTAAACTGATGCTATACTGTCCAGCTTTGTAATAATAACAGATTTAGAGCTGCAACAATTAATCGATTAATTGATGAGTTGTTAACTTTTAAATTAATCGGTTATTATTTTGATAATCGATTAAACTATATACGTAAAAGTATTTTTTTAAGAAAAAAAAGTCAAAATTCTCTGATTCCAGCCTCTTAAATGTGAATATTTTCTTGTTTCTTTACTCCTCTATGACAGTAAACTGAATATCTTTAATTTGTGGGGGGGAAAAAAGATATTTGAGGACGTCATCTTGGGCTTTGGGAAACATTGATCAACATTTTTCACCATTTTCTGACATTTTATAGACCAAACAACTCATCGATTAATAGAGAAAGTAATCTACAGATAAATCGACAATGAAAATAATCATTAGTTTCAGCCCTACAGATTTGAACGATCTTCTTCTTCTGCTGAATGTGTGCTCTGTTCTATTCTTCAGACTGAATTTGTCAAAATGGACAAAATGACAGCACAACTTTATTTCATCCCTGTCAGTTTACCTCTTAATCTTCCGAGAAAATAAAGGAAACATGTCCAGTTTTGAGAGGTTTTAGTGAACACAGTTCATTAAATTGCATGAACATTGAGGCTCTGACATGGTCAATGTTGTTGATCATGGGTCAGCACTGTAAAATATAATATTACAACATAATTTCAGCAGCATTTCTAACATACACAATGTAAGACAATGATGTAAAGGGCAGTTTAAAACAAACAGATATGTATTCCTTTTAGCTCACTATAATCTGGCTGTAATATAATGTAAACATAGCCAGAGAGGAACTGACGGACAGACAGACACGTATGTGCTGAAATACACTTTAAACTTATATATATATATTTATATATAAAATAAACACTAGCAATTTACTCTAATATTAGTCTTAATAGTGCAAGTGCAAATGCAGTTAGGTCCAATAGCATGGTAATATCAATATAGGCATTATATGATTATCAACAATATGTAATGAACAACAGTGTTAAGTATCGACACGCCATAACACACATCAATGCATCCACATTAGGATTTTGTTTTGAATATGTATGTCTACTTTTCATACAGATAATTAGTGTATAAAAATTTACATATTTTGTACAGGCAGTGACCACGTGGTCATCTGTTAATGTTGCAATGATATGCGACTTAAAAGAGGTTATATAGCTGCTGGATTTGGCAAATTATAATTAACTTTTCAGGACATTCTTTCCAAATTTTTACAGTTGTCCCCACAATTATTACAAAAAAAGTACCGTAGATCAAGAGCTGGCCTGGTTTCTTCTCAAACAAACAGCTAGTGGAAATCTCAGAGGTGATAAAGCAGTAAAAAGAAGCAGGTTTAGCTCACAAAATAACTAATTAAGGTTGCTGCCATTTCACGTTTCAGCTGTCATTTTAAGCCTTCACAACTATATCATCATAACCAATATGGACTTTCCAGTTTTCATCTATGTCAGGATTATGTACAGTTTACAATAGATGATGATAATTTAATATGCACTGTGATGCCCATCGATTCAACTGACCCCTCAGTCAGGTCCGTTACATGGCTCCACAGTCTTCACAAGCCTTTGGTCAGAATCCGTTTCGATGAAAACACACAAACAGGCTGATAACCGTCAAACAAGTTAAATAAGGCACTGCAACAGTCATCCAAAACAACAACAAGACACATTAAAATCTGTTTCAGCAGGAGTAAAGTGATGTAGTGTACCAGGTCCTTCTATTGAGTTGAGTGTAGTTATATTGTGATACTGTAAAAAAATAAAATATAAATAATAATTAGTGTGATCTTGCACAGGCACCACTGTGAAAATTTAGCGTTACCTTTTCTAGCTGTGTAAACAGTGAAAAAAGAAGTGTACCAAATTATTTCTCTCCGTTTAGATATCAAGGAAAAGGTCATATACCGTATGTACCACAAAACATTAATTGCTGCGTTGGATGACGTGGCAGACATTTTGGCCTGCCACAGCAGGAAAAGCAAAGGTGTGATAGATAAAAACGACGTCATGGCTCACTGGGACACTTCATGGAAACGAACCATCACTAATGTAATTTGTTTCACCTGAGCTTTTCCTGCTATAAGGAGTCAAAATGTCTGCAGTGAAAGGTCAATACACTGCATGTCACATGTTGCACACAACAGTTTCCGGTTTTCTTTTAGCTGCGTTGAGGAGCAGGGAGGCTGATATGCTACTGTTGGTATACGTTAATAATGCAATTGGTGTGGAACTTGTAAAATAAAATTTCAGGTGGCCAGCAGTAGTGAAAAACACGCACCTGCTCACATGAGGATTCAATGTTGCTGCAGGCAAACAACAGTGTGTAACACATCATCACTATTAAGCAATCCTGAAGCCTACATGTGGAAATCAGAGTGTTAGTTTAGCTCTTCGGCATCTTAACTCCACTGTTGCATAGTTGAGTCGTTGAGCCGTCAAACAACAAACCCAGGAAGGTTTTACTGCGTGTTGGAGCCGTGAAATGACTTAACTGCTTGTTGACTGTTGTCTTTTTGTGTCCATTGTGTCTCTGGCTGCAGCAAAGTGGATACACATTAGGGTTCAAGTAGCTGCCAAGGTTCAGGCTAGGGAAACATTTTTAAGGTACGTTTAAGTAAAAATTCACTGAAGGACAGATTGCACATATTGTCACAGACACCCAACATCATCCTTAGTTTTCGAAAGGGGCCTTATCCTTTTGACAAATTTGAAATGCTGAAACAGTTAGTCAATTAAAGGAACAGTGTGTAGCATTTCTATTGGCAGAAATGGAATATAATATTAAGTATGTTTTCTTTAGTGTATAAGCACCTGAAAATAAGAATCATTGAGTTTTCCTAGTTCCTTTTTTACCTTAGAATGATCTGTTTATATCTACATACTGTGAATGTCCTCTCTTCATGGAGCCAGCTGCCATATTGCACCGCTATGTTTCATTAGTAGCCCCTAACAGACAAACCAAACACTGGCTCTAGAGAGGGCCATTCGCGTTTTGCATCAGCCACCGTACCTACACACTGGCCCTTTAATTGTTTGGTCAATCACCAAAAATGTAATTGACAAAAATAGCAAACATCTGCTGGTTTCAGAGTCTCAAATGTACGGATTTTCATCTTTTTTTCCTATTTTTTATATAATTGTAATTTGATCATTTTTGTGATGCGTTATTTAAAAGGTTTCTGATAATGAAAGTAATTGTTAGTTGTTAGTTTTCTCTTCGAAATCAGATGTTTTTTGCGTAATCTTGAATGATATGTGTCAGGTTCTGAACTAAGTCATTTGCACCAGAGTATAAGTCAATAAAAACACTTTAAATATCTGATAAAAGTACAAACTGTGCCTTTGTTAATTCCATTTTGCTTCCATTATCTGTTTAAAGGTCTCTCAAGATAAAGCGTTCCTTAGATGGTGTTTGAAACCCTCATTCTATTACTAGCACTGTGCTTGTTTTTGTTTCATTTTCATTCGCCTGAACCTTGATGATTGAATGATTCAATCTACACATCAGTGGCCTAACACTTGCTTGTGCTTCAACCAAACAGGCAGCAACAATACGCCCTTGACAACACTTGGCCAGACAGACTATTGCATGTTCCTGTAGTTACTGTATGTTTGTTAAGATGTAGAGTGAACGACATCGACACAACGACAACAACATTGGGAGAGAAACTGATTTCCGCACTTCTCCAGGACTAACTTAGCTGGAAAATTGCAATCAGATTTGTGCCAGAAAGTGCAAACAGAGATAGGAGGAGCTCCAGTTGTACCCAGCAGATTTTACAAGTGTGATAAAACTTGAAATCCCTTAACAGATCCAAAATGAAATGCACTCCTGCCCTGGTTGAGATGGCATGCTGTTTGGATGTAACTGCTTCGTCGTGTCAGATAGATTCCACTGACTTAAATTAAGAAAAGGTGTATGGTTTAAATAAAAGTCTTTCAGCGAGTAAAGGAGACTCGTCCTGAGATACAGACTCATTAAAGCATGGTAGTGTCTGATGTGGAGTCCCAAAAGAAGGAGGTCCTTCATCCAGTTACATCATGAACGACACCTCAGAAAGCAACATTCCTCCTCAGCTGCGATACCCAGAACTCATCTCCCACATGTTCCTCTGATTTGGATCAAAAGAAAAGGGTGGTGTCACAGGCTGCTGTCCTGATTGGACGGCTCAGGGGCCAGCTTCCTGTGTCGCGGTGAGGTGGAGGAAGACAGTTTGGTCGGGGAGGGGGAGGCATTGGAAGATGAGTCGCTGCCACCACCATCAGATCCAGACGGGAGGGAGGATAGGAAGGGGACTGGCGGAGCCCTCTTTCTCCCCAGAAAGCCTCCGTCAAGTACTCCCCTCTTCCTCACACCTCCCTCCACCTTCGCCCCCTCTCCCCCTGATCCTGATCCTGATCCTGATCCCTCTCCCTCCTCTGTTTGTGGGTGCACCTTCCGCCTAACGTCGCCTCCGGGAATTGGGCTGTCAGGAGGTTGCCGTGGCGACTCTTGACCGCCTTCTGTCTTCGCCCCGGAGACACCAGCGGTCGTCATACCTCCGATGATTGTGTTAGAGCTCGAACCGGCTGTTCGGCAGGCCCAGAACTCCATAGCTGTGGCTCTCCTCTCGCTGTCCTCAGGCCCAAAGTCACAGAGCGAACGGCGGACGTCGAGGCTTGGGCCCTGTGTGGACGTCTGACCGGTGCTGTCCAGTAAACCTCGACTCAGGCTGAAGTTCTGGAAGTCTCTGTGGAAAGACAGAGGGATGGAGTCAGTTACAGGTGGATAGATGAATAAACAAAATACAGACAAGGACAACTCAGCATTTTCCAAGCATACATGCCATTAGTTTAATCAGATTATTATCAGACTGGCACGCAGGGAGGCTGCATTTCAAAACTAGGTCCTCACTCCTGGTTCTGGAAAAACACAGCGATGCATGTTTTCAATCTCTCCCTGCTCCGTCCACACCTCATTAGCTCTTCATTGACTAAACACACTAGAGACCACTAATCAGGTGTGAGTAGAGATCAGAAAGATGAAAAAAGTGTTAGTGCTCTTCAGGACAAGGAGCACCACTGTAATGGTCAAGCCATCCAAATTACAAAAATGATCCTCTTGAGATATTCGTCTGATATATTTGTCTATATATTTCTTTTTTCTTTCTTTTTCCCCCACTAAGTGACAGCGGTGCATGCAGATGCAGCAGCCAGTAGCTCCCATGAACTTTGCAACATTTTTGTTTTAATTTGTTGTCTTCGCTTTTGTTACTGGAGAACCTATGGCCTATGACAGAGATACACTCATCAACATCGGAGAAGGAAGCGCAGAGAACTGCAGCGGACCTTGAGCCGATCACTGCCCACGACATCTTCTGACTATCCAACCATCCGTCCGCCCTGGGAAGAGTGCAGGGAAAAGAGCTAGGCTGGCCCATCTTGGACCTAGGGCTGATCCAATACCCAACCTGCTCCTGGCTGATATCCGGTCGCAGGAAAGTGGAATGA
Organism: Sebastes umbrosus; assembly: GCF_015220745.1. Classification (NCBI taxonomy): domain Eukaryota; kingdom Metazoa; phylum Chordata; class Actinopteri; order Perciformes; family Sebastidae; genus Sebastes; species Sebastes umbrosus. The sequence goes on from NC_051270.1 coordinate 16,449,533, forward strand.
TTGAAATAGGACTCAGCAATGGGAGATCGGAAACTGTTGTGCCCACATCTTTCAGAGACCTGGCTCCATTGTGGCATCCAAGATCACAGAGTGCAGGACTCCGGTGGGGGAACGAGGGGAGGCGGACTATATGTTTGCATCGCATCAGTGATGCTTGGTGCGCAAACGTGCTGCAGTTTACATTCCTCCTGATGTAAATTTAAAAAAATGCACTACAGGAATGCACTACTGGGTTCTTTTGTTTTTCTTATGTAGCATAAAGGGACGACAACTGTATTTCCTTGTACAACCATGTGTTGTACAATGATAATAAAATAAAACTTGAACCTTGAACCTATTGAAAACAGTTGAAATCTCAAAACCTACACTAATAAAACCAAATTGATCTGCATGGCTTGACACCACTAGTGATCAGTGAGGAAATGTGTGTTGTTGTTTTTTTTTATGGGTGAAACAGCGACCCTCTATGTATCTGCGCAGTGAGACAGATAGATTATTAGAGAGATTATTTCACCTGTAGCTGTGGAAGGACTCGGTTCGTCGAGCGCGGGCCAGCAGGGGGCTCTCTCTGTAGGGCCGCACTGCTCCGTAAGTAGCCTGGCTCTCAGGAATGGGCTCTTGGGCCTGTAACTGCAGACTGACAGAAGAGAAAAGAGGGAGACAGGTAAGAGATTTCACAACACTTCATACAGTACATACTGGCTGACAACCGTAGTGCAGGGGGTGTTATTAACTGATTGATTGGTTCCTTATTTCATAAGCCTGTCCATGTATATACCTGTTTATCTGTAATGTGTGTGTGTGTGCGTGTGTGTGTGCATGCGTGTGTGCGTACGTGAACTTTCTCTCTAACCTTGAGCAGGACTCTCTGAGGCGTGTGTGGTGCAGCACGGAGGGGGCGGGGCTAATGTTTGGTGTAGCACAGCGGGAGGTGCTCAGGTCGCACTGGTCCAACAGCTGCAGCAGCTCCTCCTCTGAAGGCCCACCCACTTCTGTCAGACACAAAACACACACACACAAAACACAGCATTTTATCGAAAGAAAGTAATAAATACATTTAATCCTAGAAATAGTAGTCTGGTTCTAGTGTTCTTCGTCTTTTTCCCCATGAACACACACAATGTCTCCTTCCACAGTTCTGTCTCTCTCTCTCTCTCAGCCTCCCTTTCTCCTTCTATCTGTCTCTATCTCCTCACCCTCTGTCTTCCTCTCCTCTCCTTTGTTAGCGTTGTCCATCGCAGTGGTCAGGTCCCACATTTGGATGCTGCCGTTGCCGTGTCCGGTGAACAGATAGCGCCGAGGTCGCGACCCCATCCGGCTCGAACCCTCACACTCCCGCACCATGAAGCAAGAGATGGTGGTCACATCCACTGACTGCACCTCACAGATCCTGACAAACACACGCATACGTTAACATGTACAGTAGCAAAGGTCAGAAAGAAGTACTAAAAACGTACAGATAAGTTGAATAACAATGGGAAAGAAAGAAACTTTAAAAGTCGGAGGAGCAAAGGTGAAAGAGAAAAGACAGACGGAGAACATTTTACCTCTTTCCAGTAGATGAGAGCCTCACAAACAGTTTATTGGTGATGGGGATCACCTTCTGTATGAAAACCTGCTGATCGTCTCTCTCTCCAAATGGACCTGAGAGCAGAAGACACAATCACTCTCTGCCTTTACGCCACCCCGCCATCTTACATCTGGATTCAGCAAGTCCACCTCTTGTTAAGTAAGTGATGGGTCTACTTTTGTGTCTCTTTACGGCAATTCACCAGCTCTTTGATGAATTTACAATTATAAAACTGGTAGCAGTTTAATTCATGTTCCCAGTATTTAGTGTGTCTCACAGCTGGTAGCACACATATTCAAATCTGCACATAGTGTACGTGCTATCTACTAAATTTGAATGTGAAGATAAGATCCACGCATTACTATTAATGCCAATCCCAAACCTGCACCTCGTCTCTCTCTTCCATCTTATAAATGCATCTATCCTTCCCTCCCAGTAATCAATCTTGCCTTCTACTGTTTCCTTCTGATCTTTTCTTCTGAACTCTCTCTCACCAATATCATTCCCAGAGCCGTAGCTCCCGTGGCTCTCCGTTTCCTCCAGGGACAGTATTTTGAAGGACGCCAGAGGGGTGGAGCCTGGCTGGGTGGAGATCATCCCTCTAAACCGGGTCACCGTCCACGTCCGAACGTGGTTGTTGTCCGCACACACTGACAGAAGAACAACACAAGATTTCAATCACAGGTAATACACCCAGGTGCGTAACAGAGAACACGATGAACAAGAGATGATTGATGTTGTCTTGGATATTATCAACAGAGAAACTGCTCATCTAACCCTCCTATCTGTTATAACTTCCTCACCTGATACCAGATGTTTCTCAGACAGCATGATCTTTGTCACCGGGCTCCTGTGCACAGTGAATGTCTGAAAGAGCTGGGGGCCCGATCCCACCGTCTCCGGGTGTTGCACGATCACTCTCACTGCACCGCTGCTCGTCCCGTAGGCTATCTCTATCCAGTTCCCGCTCACACCTACAGTAAGAGAGCAGAGAGAGGGAAGACAGAAAGACACAACACATTTTAGTAACGGATTTATGTTACACCAAAGCTGAAACAATGTGAAAAGGAAAAAACAGACAAGTATATGCAGGGATAACATATTTTAAGTTTACTTTCTTCTTTGTTTTTAGAAGATAAGAACTGGTGTACTGACTGGTTTTAGGTGTGAGGTAGACAGACAGTGCAGTGATGGCATCATTTGAAGGGTCGTGATAAAGCTCTGTCACTAGAAGATCATTGTCCTTCATCCTCAGTGGAAACTTTTGCATGTCTGAAAAGAGGAAGACAAAATGTTAACGTGTTGAGGTTTGACGGCAGTTTATGAAATCTAGATCCGGTTACTCAGAATCCTTTAGATAAAAATTAGTTGGTGAAAAAAATCACCATGGTGTTTCTTAGAAGCATTTTATGAAGTCAAAGTCACATCACTAACTTCACAAAGACCCCCTTCACACCTGGCATTAAATGCCTTTTGGGTGATCGGATTTCAATCGGATAGTGCTTGACCACATGAAAATACAGGTGTAAATGCACCTAAAATGCACTGATGATGGATTGTGATGGTGAGGTGGTCATGGACGCATTGTGACCACATTGAACACAAGTGTAAATGCAATTGTCTTTTTAATCCACATACAAGAACTACGTGGGCGGAACCATGTAATGCTAGGGCTGTCTCGAGTACCATTTTTTGGGCTGCGGAGCTTCAGTTTCCGGTTAAATCATATCTGGTACTATCTGGATCCGAGATGCATTTTAATGCCAGCTGTAAAGGGGGTCAAACATCCAATAAACTGAGTGGCAGACAGAAGGAAACCCTGTGTGTGCACACATATTTTGTGTGTGTGTGTGTGTGTGTATAAGCATGCGTGTACCTATGTAGTAGATGGACCCATTGTTGCAGCCCAGTAGGAGGAAGGATCCTGCTGTGTCACAACTGGTTATAGGAACCACATCTTGAACCTTGAACATATACACACAACAAGGTGAACTCACGATCAGTGCAGTTTTATTCTGTGAAGTCACTGTCGCTCAATAGAAAGCACACATACTGTACATTCAATGAATGGTTGGATACTCATTAAGGCCATTCACTCACTTAGTAAAACACAAACGAGGAGGAGAATCACTCAGCACTCTTGACTATCTCTCTACATCTCACCCATACACACACACACACACACACACACACACACCCTCCTACCTGCCAGTGCTGTGTGACGGCATTCCACACCCCGACCTTCCCTGTATGGCTTGTAGCCACCAGCTGGTTTCCGATGAAGAAGAGATCGTCCACAGGTACACCGAGACTGAACACACCTGGGGTGGTAGGGAGGGACAGGAGTTGAAAGTGGATGGAGAGTGAAGACTGAGTCACTGAGATGGCAGGAGGTCAAAGGGGGTCACAAATCAGCAAGGTGGTCCACACACAAGACACCAACATGCAGTAACTCTTTGTTTACCTATCTCGTTTCCACTGCCTCCATCTTGGATGCTCCAGAGGATGATGTTGCTTTCAGAGGCGGCGGCCACCATCTTATCCTTGTCTCCATGCGGGCCACCCACCACCTTGGCGTTAAGCGCGACGCGTTCAATAGTCCAGTCAAGGTAGGGGGAGGAAAACACCTGCTGCCATCCAGACGATTCTTTTATCCTGTAGTCAGATCACACACAGACAAACATTTAGCTCTGCTTTTATGCTTACCCAAAGGGTTAGCTATAATACAGTGTTTTATACTTTTATACAAAGGACCCCCCTCATAATCATAACACAGATAATGTGTAAAACATTATAACAAAATATAAATATAATGCTTACTACCATTTGTACTCTTAGATGCCTTCGGAACTGAATCATGTTAAGATAAAATAAGATTAGTAATAATTATTATTAATAATAACTAGATAATCCTTTATTAGTCCACTTATTAATACCACTTATATACCTTTAAACAGAGGATCATTTTATTCAAATTGCATTTGGACTCAACTTGACAGCATTTATAGTCTACATTTCAAGTAATTGATCTTAAAAGCTTTCATAAAATGTATTAAATAATTTAAATTTATCAGTCTGAAGCTGACTTTCAGTAGGTGATTCAACTTAAGAGATAATGAACGTATTGCTGTTGTGTCACAATCATAGTTTCTATTGGCCCCAAGCTAACGTAGGTGGGAGTATATGGACACAATATACTTGTTTTATTGGCGCAAATGGTCCCCATCTGTAGATATGCACTTTTTAATGACACAACACAATTTTATAATTTAGAGCAAATTATTTCACAGACCTCCTGACAGAATGACCCCACTATGAGAATCACTGCTTTAAATGACAAGGACAGTTATGAACTAATAGATCTGTTTTGAAAAAAGTCAGCTTTCATTACCACCTTTTATTACATGCTTAAACAATAAGCATAAGCAGCTTGTAAAACAACCGAAATAAACCAAATGGCATTTTGTTCTCAACTTGTCTGCTTGTTTTAATGAAGATAAATAGTTCACTAATTTGACCGAACATGTATAGAGACAAAGATGACAGCTGGCACAGACATTTAGTGAGAAATGTGAGACACAACAGATAATGACTCCTTCTTCCCATCATAAATAATTTAATGTCTCCCCCCTCATGAAGTATAGAGTGGATGGGAAATGTTTCAACCGACCGTGCTGTCGCAGAATTACCTGTAGCAGATGACAAAGTGTGCGTACGCTGCTACAATCCAGTTGTGGTGTCCCGCTATAATCAGCACCTTCCTGGGGTCAACCACAGGACCTGCACACACACACACAAAATACAAATAAACACACTAGTTTCATAGCCTGATAATCTGACTACATGTCCATTTTGTTTTCACTTCCTTATTCATTATCGGAACTGCTGAATAAAATGGTAACGTGGGCGGCAATTCAAAGGTCGAGAACCAGGCAGGGATCATTGACGTTTACTTCAAATTATTGCATGATATAAAACAGCCATCCCTAATCCTTCTGCATCAGTCCAGAGCAAAGTTACACTCTTTGTTTACTGAAGCTAACTATATTCTCTGATGTCATCCTCAAAAGAGAGTAGGCCGATGGGAAACTAGGCTGCGCACTAAAAGGATGTGTCAGGTCACATTAGCTCCAGCATTAATGCACACTCACAGAAACACACGCACATGTGGAGGAGCATAAACTGTACGTATAGTACACTCTCTTACTGGCACACACATACAGATGTGACACACATGTAGAAACAGACATAAACAGTATGAATGCTAGAGCACATGCAGTATGCACGCAGTCTGTGAGTGGCAGGCAGAAGGCAGACAGTGTCAAAATAAGAGTCATTGCTGCTTGCTTTTTTATGCTAAGATGCTGAGATGGATTTCTGGCACAGCTGTAATCGTATATACAATCTACAGATTAACACCATTATTTATCTTTTACATTCAGACACACTTCATAAGGCTGGCCCAGGTAACTCACCCAGTTTGTGGTTGTCGTCTGTTCCAGGTGAGCCAGAGAGGGACGGGTGAGGAGGGGGACCAATCCGGGTGAAGCCCTCGGCTCCGCTTGGACCCGGCCGCTCGTCAGAGGAGGGGCCAGAGACTGCGGAGGCAGGAATTGGCTTACGGGCAGGGATGGCTGTCAAGGAAACATACACCGACATTTATAAATATGGAGAAATGTGCGCAGATTTGTATTTTTTATAGTATTCTGTGACTTAAAAACAGATTGTTGACTTCCTTTTTTGGAACATATGTTGAATATTCTGTTCACAGTTATTTGGTTTACTCTGTATTCAGCTGCTTCTTTACCTGGGGGCGGCAGGTAACCATGGAAGAGAACGCTACCACACGATGAGCGGTCCAGTTCCTCACACAGCAGCAGGCGCCGTACTGCACACATAGGTACAAACACACACACACACACAAAACTGCAATGAGCCCAGGATGACCAGAGTAACATGATAGATATTTTTCAAGATGAAGTGACTACTCATTTAATTACAGTAAAACATAAACAAAAAAATAACAATTAGAAGAATGTAGTGGATGATTGTATTTACTGATGCTAGTACATAGTATGTTAGAATACTCTATTTCTTAATTCTATATTTACTCTATTCATTTTGACAAAGTTATTGTTAAGTTATATAGTCCATGACTGATTAGATCCTGTCTTTGAGTTGAAGCAATCCACTGTAATTTAAATTCTATGTAATTTATCTTTGCATTGTATCATGCTGTGTGTGTTGCTGTGCATGTTATGACTGTAAGCAGGTGATCAGCTTTCACAAAGGCAACCTTCCCATTCAAATACAGACAATGCAGGGAAGTTACAAACAGTGAAACAGGAAGTAAAACATTAGAGATTATGGAACTAACAGCAATGAGGTTTTGACGTTGGTCAAGTTGTTACAGGACAACATTTCCCTTTAATGACAGTTCACTTGTACTATAGCTGTTCAAACTGTACCCAGAAAGCCCACGCACTCAGCTGGTATGCAGTACCTGGTGATGTTATAAACACGTAGTGACTGCTCTTGTGACAAAAATGTATTGGCTACAGGACAAACTTGATAACAGGCAAGTACATTATTCCTCCAAAAACTCTGTAAAGCTACACACCTAAAGGAGTTATCCCGTAAAACTCTGCTTCATGTCGCAGGACGCTGATATTGACACCCCTACAGAGAAAAACAAAAAAGCAGTATTCAGTAAGACTCTGGTTACAACTCAACCTAATGTCTTCCTATTGTCTGAATGGTGTCAGGACTCCTTACCGCAGGTCCAATTCTTTGGTTCGGAGGAAATTCAAAATTGGTGCGAAAGCTGTGGGGTCTCTGTCAATAAATATCTGGAAGAGGAGGAACATATATTATGAAAGTTATAACATTATTATAAGGTAATTGTTTGCAAGCACAATGGGCTGTTTCACTACTTTCTGACATTGAAAGGCATTGAAGAATACTTGAGACATAGGTCTCAAATGGTATAATGTCATATCTTAGGTCTTCTTGTGCCCAACAGAACAAATGTCATGTCCTATCTGCTGGAAGCTTTTAGCTAATTTTCAGATGTGGCCTGCAGATGCTGTCCTAGTTTTCAATAAGAAGCAACAAAGGCTATACTCACGGCTCCGGTTTCATCCCGAAGAGTGGATATCCTTCCACTCAGCAAACTGGAAAACACACAAACACACGCACAGTGCTCCAGTTAACCCAAGGACTTCTCCCTTTCCACTTACATGCAGTGTTTCCAATACCTGAAGTAAACATTCTGCACAGTGACTCTGACCTGTTGACCCTGAACATAGAGATTAGTGCAGCTGCATCAGCATGTGCTGTAAGTGTGTATGAAGAATGACTTTATATTGACTGAACACTGCAGAGAGACTGACAGGCAGGCAGACAGACAGACAGGTGCGCTGGCAGACAGACCCGACAGGCATTTAGCACTACTTGGTCAGCTGTTGTCAAACCGTGAGCTCAGTCCAGTGTTTGAGTGTGTTCCGACTGTGGTATTTGCCCAACCCCAGTCAGCTGTCTAACTGTAACAGTGGGTTCCCATCACACCTAAATAACTCACTAGATTCATGTGAAAACACACATGTATAACGAAACATAGTCCATATATTTTAATGACAGTTTCAAAAACCCCCCCACGAGACTTTTGCCTCACTAAAATAAACAAAAGTCACAACATTTATAAAAGTAACGCAGCCAATCATAGCAGACTGTAATCCCCTGATATTTTCCATCACCAGAATGGTATAAGTATGAAGCAAGACAGAGACAAGATAATGGAACACTACAACATTAATTATGTAATACAAATTTTGTTTCACCGGGTTGCAACTAGGGATGCACCGATCTGACTTTTTCAGTCTGGATACCAATAGTGATACCAGTGTTTAATTAATAAGCTGTATGCCTCACTGTGTGGAAGTGACTGGGATCATTCTTTTATGTGTAAGGCAACATCAGGCTTTACTTAAATATTGCTTTCCTAACAAATAAATACATAGATATACATTCACTGAATTGTTATTATTATTAGGATAATACATTGTACATCAGCAACTTCAAAATCTTCAAAATTAACAGGAATTACATTTGAAATGTAAACCTTTTTAATGGCGCAACAAATTGGTAAAAACGTATAAAATGTGTATAGTATATATAGAATTGAAATGAATATATCGGCTCCATTGTCACCGATACCCGATCCAGCTATTTGAGTCAATATCGGCCCAATATTCGATCCAGTATCGATGCATTCCTAGTTGCAACAGCACCTGTTTTTTTTGCCTGTTTCTGGTAGATCCTACATGCTGTAGCAATAGTACTAGTAGGGGGTGTCTAGACATGTTAAATGTACTCCATTTGAGCCCCATGTTAGTCAGGTTATTAAATATGTACAGTATGTGTTAAAGCACTTACACATTCACTTCCATTTTTTGCCATACATAGCCAAATGTTCCTCATAATGTATACTCTAATAGAGAGAGGAGGATGATGGCAAAGCTGTCATCCATGATGGAGAATGACTCCCACCCCATGCAGGACACCATCTCAGCACTGGAGAGCTCCTTCAGTGACAGGCTGCTCCACCCAAAGTGTGTGAAGGAGCGCTATCGAAGGTCCCTCCTTCCTGCAGCTGTCAGACTCCACAACCAGCACTGCTCCCAGTAGAACACATACACACCAAAAACTGACAATAACCTGATATTTTCAGGTGGAATTTCATTCATTGTCACTGTGCAATATCATTTTCCACTTGTGCAATTTTGTTAATAGTCTGTTTATTGTCAATACTGTATATACTGCTCCTATTTTTATACTTCCTTCTATTTAAATAGTTCATATTTTGTTACACTTTGTTTAGCTCTTTTTTTACTGTGTTAGCTGATGCATCTTGTTTTTTGCACTATCCCCACTGCGGGACTAATAAAGGAATATCTTGATATTTTAAGACTGCGCTTAATACTTAAATTGATTCTTCAAATATTGCACAAACCAAGTCCATTTCTATTTCATGCATCATCTTTCTTTTTTTAAGAGTGTCCAAATGCTGAGATTAAAGGTCCCATATTGTAAAAAGTGAGATTTTCATGTCTTTTATATTATAAAACAGGTTTAAGTGCTTTATAAATGCTGTTAATCTATCAAAACGCTCAATATACGGAGAAACACACACAGCCCGTATTCAGAAATTGTGCGTTTGAAACAAGCCGTTAGGATTTTTGTCCATTTGTGATGTCACAAATATACAATATTTAGACCACTGCACAGTTTTAAACGTAAACATTATAAATGTGTCCCAGTTTATTTCCTGTTGCAATGTATGTAAATAAAATCAGCTGACAGGAAGTAAACATGGACCCAAACTGTTGCCTAGCAACGCAATTCCGTTGAAATGCACTAAAACGGAGCGTTTCAGACAGAGGGTGAATACAGGCATATTCAAACACAGCATGAGGAAAATAAAGTTTTTTTTAAACATTAAAGTATGTAAACATGTTCTAGTAGAAATCCAAAATACAAGTAAGAACCTGAAAATGAGCATGATATGGGACCTTTAATACTGCACTTAATACTTCAATTGATTCTTCAAATATTGCAGTCCATTTCTATTTCATGCATCATTTTTTTTTTTTTTTTTTAAGAGAGTCCAAATGCTGACATTAACATTTAAAACCCACCTTGAGAAGAAGGAGTCTGGGATCCACATCAGAGTCTGTCTGGAGGTGCTGAACCTAAAGTATAAAGACACAATAGCACATCTATTACAAAACACTGTGTGGGTCAGAGCAGTAACAGTGTGTTCATCAATGTATCATCAAGAAACCCCAGGTGTGTGTGTGTGAGAGAGAGAGAAAGAGGGAGAGAGTGAGTGAGAAAGTGAATAAGAAGAAGAGTAGTTAATGATAAAGTACACAACCTTGTTATCTACTTCAGCTACATCCATGGCTGCTTGGCCATGCAGATATCATCAATGATGACCATCAGCATCATCTGTCGGGCTTGTCCTGTTCACGGAGCTTACCTTGTCCCACCGACGTTTAACTGGATGATCTCTCCCATCCCAGGCGGTTCGTTGTTACCATTCGTAGCCATGATGACCGAGGCTGTTGTACGAGAGCTAGGTTGCTATCGCTCCTCTCTCCTCAGCTGTTGTCCTGACTACCTCCTCAGCCTCTCAACGTCTCCTTCGTCCATTAAACAGTCCTTATAAACGCACAGTGTCGGTGTCGTTAAGCCTCCGCATAGTGTTGCGAAGAAGAGAGAAACAGGGGCCTTCTTCTTTTTTTACTATCCAAAAGGCAGCTGCTCACACAAGAATCCCTTTATTTTCCTCCAGCGAGCTTGTGTTTGCATCACTGTGCCCTGCTGCATGTAAAATCGTGGATAACAATCTTCCTGCGCAGAATATTAGCAACGTGAAACAGCTGTACAAACCGTGTACAAGCGAGGCGAGAGGGCTCACCTCTAGACACTTCCGGTTTCGCTTTTAAACGACGTAGATTGGAAACCCTAAATTATTATTATATATTTATTTTTTTTATGAAAATGTTTATTTAATATAGTCATACAGAATTACATGTATGGGTTTTAATGACTTGACTTGAAAAAAATACAACATCTACTTGGAGAATGCAACATCTACTTGGAGAAAACAATACAACATCTAATTGGAGAATACAACATCTACTTGGAGAAAAAAATACAACATCTACTTGGAGAATACAACATCTACTTGGAGAAAACAATACAACATCTACTTGGAGAAAACAACATCTACTTGGAGAAAAAAATACAACATCTAATTGGAGAATACAACATCTACTTGGAGAAAAAAATACAACATCTAATTGTAGAATACAACATCTACTTGGAGAATACAACATCTACTTGGAGAAAACAACATCTACTTGGAGAATACAACATCTACTTGGAGAATACAACATCTACTTGGAGAAAACAACATCTACTTGGAGAAAACAACATCTACTTGGAGAAAACAACATCTACTTGGAGAAAACAACATCTACTTGGAGAATACAACATCTACTTGGAGAAAACAACATCTACTTGGAGAATACAACATCTACTTGGAGAAAACAACATCTACTTGGAGAATACAACATCTACTTGGAGAAAACAACATCTACTTGGAGAATACAACATCTACTTGGAGAAAAAAATACAACATCTAATTGTAGAGTACAACATCTACTTGGAGAATACAACATCTAATTGGAGAATACAACATCTACTTGGAGAAAACAACATCTACTTGGAGAATACAACATCTACTTGGAGAATACAACATCTAATTGGAGAATACAACATCTACTTGGAGAAAACAACATCTACTTGGAGAAAGAAAATACAACATTTACTTGGAGAAAGAAAATGCAACATCTACTTGGAGAAAATAGTGTCATCGCCATAGAAGCTGCAGGATATGTCAGTGCATGTCACAGCCTAATTAGAGACAACCACAACAACAACATAATAGATGTAACTCACACTCTGCCTTTTATTTACTCCTCCACTTCATGGGTTGTTTTTTTGTTTTTGTTTTTTTTGTTTTTTACATTTTTTCCTTTGATATTGCAAAATATTGTTATTAATTGTTTTTTATTTGTTTGTTTGTTTTATTGACACAACAAACATTAATTACTTCTTTATTATTTTCTTCCACTTACATGCATGTTCTTTGTAAAAGTCTATATATTGTAATTTGCTTAATGAATTGTATACATGTATATATATATATATATATGTTTTTATTTTTATTTTGTTCTTTTTTAATTTGTATTGATTATTGAATTGACGCTTTGGCAATATTGTTCACCTGACAGTCATGCCAATAAAGCAAATTGAATTGAATTGAATTGAATTGAATTGAATTGAATTGAATTGAATATAGGCACACTTTCCAGAGCTGTGTTGAGCTGTAATAGCGAACCGCTCCTTCCAGACTAACATTAGAGGGGAACTATCTTGATTGTTCTTCGAGCTGATCACCATCGCAACCAAATTACTTATTTATTTTTATTTTAATGCAGTTGGTTTTAGAAAATTAAGAGAATGAATGAGACGGCACCTATACTTGAAAAGGACAAAAAAAAAATCTATCCTATATTTGTATCGTTTGTAGTAAAGTTAAACAAAAACGGCACAACCCGGAAATGATTTAGTCTTTACCACTTCCGGTTCCCTCTTCTCAAAGTAAACAGTTTGTTGAATGGGGTTTTTAGTTGGATGCCTGAAATGAGGTCTGTAGTTAACACACGCTTAAGATACTCTAACGTTTTATTCTATGATATAAAATAAGGCAGTAAATATCCCACTCGTGAACTTTGAAGCTTTCAAGTGCAACCTGCAAGATTCAACCTGCAGGTAGCTGGCAGAGCCTGTAGGTGGAGGTTTGGCCTTTGTGCCAGCATCTGCAGGTGGAGTTGGCATCTGCAGGTTGCAGGAAGAGGCTGTGGGTGGAGGTTCAGTTGGCAGCTGTCTGCAAGAAGCAGCAGATGGAGGCAGAAATACTTGTTGCTTGCAGAGGCTGTAGGTGGAAGTTTGGCCACAGCTGTCTGTCAGAATCTGCAGGTGTAGTTGGCAGCTGCAGGTTGCTGACAGAGGCTGTAGGTGGAGGTTTGGCCACAGCTGTCTGTCAGAATCTGCAGGTGTAGTTGGCAGCTGCAGGTTGCTGGCAGAGGCTGTAGGTGTAGATTTGGATGGCAACTTTTTATGAGAAACAGCAGATGGAGGCAGAGGTGCTTGTTGCTTACAGAGGCTGTAGGTGGAGGTTTGGTCACAGCTGTCTGTCAGAATCTGCAGGTGGAGGCGACAACTGCAGGTTGCTGACAGAGGCTGTAGGTGGAGGTTTGGCCATAGCTGTCTGTCAGAATCTGCAGGTGGAGATGGCAAATGCAGGTTGCTGGAAGAGGCTGTGGGTGGAGATTCAGTTGTCAGCTGTCTGCAAGAAGCAGCAGATGGAGGTAGAGGTGCTTGTTGCTTGCAGAGGCTGTAGGTGGAGGTTTGGTCACAGCTGTCTGTCAGAATCTGCAGGTGGAGATGGCAAATGCAGGTTGCTGGAAGAGGCTGTGGGTGTAGATTTGGATGGCAACTTTTTATGAAAAACAGCAGATGGAGGCAGAGGTGCTTGTTGCTTGCAGAGGCTGTAGGTGGAGGTTTGGCCACAGCTGTCTGTCAGAATCTGCAGGTGGAGGCAGCAACTGAAGGTTGCTGGAAGAGGCTGTAGGTGGCCACAGACATAAAAAATACATGTACATTAAAGTACATGTTATCTTACCATAAGTAGGACAGTACAATGTAGCTCGTCTCATTACACAGAAGATGGATCATTACGGACAGACAGGAATTTTCCTGAAACACTGAAATTCATCATTAAATTCAGTTCAAATTCAAAAACATAATTAAGTCAACACACAAGCAAATAAAGTGTCAACAAAAACTGAACATTCATTACAGGGCTGTTGTATTGCAATTCATTATATTAACCTGTTTCCTTTTTTTTCTGGCCACTCTGAATCTTACCCACAAGCTGCACTCATAGTCCATAAAAACTTGAATGTAGCCTCATATTGAGAATATATTATAGAAACAGTACATTATTGTGGGACTTGTTTACATCTTACTTATAGTCATGTGAGAAGATGTACTGTATATCATCTCTGTGTCCAGTTCAGAGTTGGTCTGGGATATGTTTAGCACAAAGCCTAAAAGCAGGAGGGAATCAAAACCATGTAGAGCAGAAATGTACACATGACAGAGGCTTGATAATAGGGATATTTTTTATATTCTAGTAATATTGTTTCTGATAAAGACAAATGTTCATGCAAGAATTTGGATAAAACATTTTTCCCAGACATCCCTCTGAATGTGATCCTTGATTTTGGATCATGTTGGCCAATTGATGTAATAATATCCAGATTATAACAATTAAAAATAACATTATTTGACACTGAAAATACAGCAGGAAATTGATCTTTGGTAAACATGAAGACATCCAGGTCGAACTCCATCTCCTATTCTCTCTCTTGCTCTGTAAATGTCTTTCTAAATTTATATCCCAAGCCTTTTTAACAGTCTCTTCTGCACTATATTCACTTTTTTAATAGTCCTGTATCACAGCTGTTACCCTGCACTATATTCACTTTTAACAGTTTTTCTTCATCTCCTTGTATTTTTATATCTGGTATATTTTGTTGTACTTTGCACTACTAACTTTTTTACTGCCTTTTTACTAACATGTTTTGCACTATGGAACTGTGACGCTGGAAACTTGAATTTCCCTCGGGATCAATAAAGTTACTATCTATCTATCTATCTATCTATCTAAATGTCTTTTTAAATGTATTTCCCAAGCCTAACCCGAGACAACCCTGGTGACATCATCAGGGTTATTTATTAGAATCAGTAAATTGTTATCTCTGCTGTTATTTATTTGGCAAACTAGTGCTTTGCATTTTGATACCCGGTAAATGAGACAGAGTGAGACCTTGTTGCCCATCTCTCTGATTCAATTTCCTGACGCCTTCCTTCGCCCCGCCGAGCAGGTCGGTCTAGAAGGTAACCCACGAGTTGGGGAAACTCTCGCGAGATGGTCATGGTTAGGCATTGGTTTTCAATCGTTAAGGCGTTGAGCTCGGATGAATAGTTTAAATTAGGCGTTGACCTCCATGAATAGTCAAGTTTAGGCGTTGACTTCGAATAGTTAAGGTTAGGATTTTAAGATAGGTCGGCAAGTATCGCGAGAGTTTGCCAGATTTCGCAATTTGCGGGTTACTTTATGAACACGACCTACAAAACACCGGTTGCTCCTACCCCTTGACTCCACAGACTAGACTACACAGTTAGAACATTTGTTGAGTAGAATACTATATCTCCCAGGTATAGGGTAATTTTTAACCTCGTATTCTATGTAATATTTGCTATTAAATCTTCATGTGTTGTACTTATATTGTAGGCCGAGGAGTAACTCTACACTAGGGATGTGTCGGTCACGAACGAGCCGGTTCATTGAGCCGGCTCTTTTAAGTGAACGATAAGAGTTACAAGTTACAGTAAGAACCATATAAATAGGATTACAGCAATAAAAGACAAAAAAAACAAAAACAATATATGAGAACAACATATCTTAAAGTTCCTCTAAATAACAGTCATTTAAAATGGGTATGGTTTGTGTTCAGCAGCTTAACAGCAGAAGGGATAAAGGACTTGGAGTAACGATTTGTTCTCCTGTTTGTAACTTTTTAAGCGTATAAATGTACCGGGTTGGGACAAATGCGCGCTCGCATATGCGCGCTCGCGTGTGGCCGGAGCCTCGTCTCCTCTGCCTGCTTGCCTTCACTCAGACAGAGCGCGCGTTCTCGCGTACTTGGTCCACCTCTATACGTGAACGCGCGCTCACTCCACACTGCAGGAGAGTTAGTTTAGCTCTGAGAATATCTAGTGAATGTACAGTGGACGTTTGTGCGGAAATAAATGCTACAACTCCTCCAGACCAGCAGAGGTTTCCCGTGTCTTGTGAAGTGACGGGGCTCCACAGAGAGTAACTGTTGTCGGCTCGTTACCGACCAGGTGCCGGTGTCTCCCTGCTCTCTCCGGCTCTCTGAAATATCGAGTGATATTGTGGTTTTAGCTGACGTGTGTCGCCTCACTGTTTTGAGCGATGCTCGTTCAGGTATATTTAGAGCGAGCAAGCGGGAGCCCGATGCTGACTTTCGTTGATTTCAAGGCCACAGGTGTCGCTGTTAACAAGCTTTTCTGAAAGTTAAGATAAGATAAGATAAGATATACTTTTATTGTCCCCGTGGGGAAATTTTTCCTGGACTCCGTCCAACTGCAGTTACAAGCACTAAATTAAAACAGCATCAACAACAATAATACAAAATTCCACATCAGACAGGGAAACAGTTTCACAGAAACAGATGTTTCAACACATACACAGTCCATGTACATAATGGCACATACTATCACACACACTATCACACACACCATGGCAGGTATTGCACCGGTAGTGCACTGCACCGTCTACCGTGTTGCCCATATTGCACAGACAATAGTCCAATATTACACATATGCAACATATTGCACTGTCCCTTTACAAATAGTCCCTTTAAGGGCACATTATAACGTTGGCCTGAAGGCATCATAGAGAATTCAGCTGAAAGAATGTGATCTGGTTGGCTGATCTGTTTTTTTTTTGCTTTCTCAGCCACCTGTTTCTCCCAAATTGTGCCCAAGTCCTTCTGCTGAACTCCAATAATCTTGGAGCACACTTTGACTATACTATTTAGACTGTTCTTGTCCTTCACAGACAGCCCGTTAAACCAGTTTAGTATAATTATATTGAATAATGTAAGTGATATATGTGCACACATACTAATCAAAAATCAAAACAGCGCTAAATGTGGCTGAATTATAAAAAGGCAGAAGTGGTAAAAACGAAGAGCCGTTTGGGAGGAGCCGAAAGAGCCGGCGCTTCTTTGGTGAACTGAGCCAAATGATCCGGCTCACTAAAAAGAGCCTGAATTCCCATCACTACTCTCACCACTGCGTTTTCTGAGCGCAAACCAGCGCTGCTCAACGCACAGCCCCTCCCACTGCTGCTGCTCACAGAGAAAGACCTGAAACCAACAACATACAGCAGCTTTATGACGAACTAGCTAGCATGTTTATGTCTAAAAGCATCTCTTCTTACTGCTTTCTCATCAGTATGTAACCCCAGGCTCTTGAATCAGGGGTAGTTTGCTGTTCCACGGTAGGCTTTACTACATATATAGTGCTGCTTCTTAACTTTATGTTAGCTAGTTGTTTATTTACCTTTCATTAGCTTGTTAGCTTAGAAAGTTAGCAGCTGAACTTCTCTAAGCTAACGTTGAACATTAGCTACAGTAGTTAGCTATAGTTTGACTGAGTGATGTTTTAGTGTGATGTAACAGTGTGTAACATGTGTCTCTGAGTTTAAGCTAACTTATCCCAGTAAAGCATAGTTCGTCTGTCAGGAGGGAGTTAAGCTAACATTAGGTGGGAAAGTAACCTGGGACTATAAGACTATACTTTTTTGCCAAAATGTTACAAATCTAAGCATACTGATGATAAGAAAGCAGTAAAAAGAGATGAATCTAAGCACGTTATTGCTAAAATGTTACTAATCTAAGCATGTGTCTTGTGTGTTTACAGATCCTCCCTCCTTGCAGCTCTACTTTGTTGAAAGTCAGGCCTGAAATGGATGTGTGACCAGCTCAAACAGAGAGAGAGAGAGAGGAGAAAGCAAGAAAGAGGCTTCCTATCTTACTTGTTGCAGCCCAGGAGGAGCAGCAGGAGGAGTCTGGTTGAAAGGAAAAAGCCAGCAGGCATACAAGTTGTGTCATGATGTCTGAGACACAGGAGATAGGAGATCCTCCAGGTACAGAGGGAAACAAGCCAGAGGTCACAGCAGCTGTGACACACCTGACCAGTAATGTTCAACAGGTAGAAAGTGGAGCATCTGTGTCTTCTTCTTCGCCTGTGGCCTCCATGATCCAGACTCCTGCCACCACAGCGACGGAGGATGAGGATGAGAGTGAAGATGAGTCAGAAATCCTGGAGGAGAGTCCTTGTGGCCGCTGGCAGAAACGCAAAGAGGAGGTAAGGATGGTTGGGAAGCAGTGCTTTAAAATGATGGACAAAGCATTAACTGTTTAAACCACCGTCAGTTACAAGTTATTATGAGACACACATCACATTTGTCTGCATAAATCAAAATTTTAGAGTGACTTTTGACCTTTGAGTATGTAAACCAGAGTCATGAAGCTCAGCTGACTGGATTATTTGATGCAGTACTATTATGATGTAGATCCTCGATCCTTTTCCTACTGTTAAAGACTACATTACATTTTATGTGACACAAAATCAATCAAATTAATATTTTCTACATAAAATTAACAACCTGTTGGGCCATCGTCATTTTCAAATTGTTAATGTCTTATCTCACACACCATATCACTTCCTTCTAGTTTGGAATAAATGTTACAAGAAAGTGTAATTAACCACGCAAAAGTTTATCAGTATCAAGATACTGATTCAAAATATGATATTATATTTGGGGCGCCTGTGGCTGAGATGTAGAGCGGGTCGCAGGAGGATGAGAAGGATTGCAGTGAATGTATGCTATTCAAGTTTTTCGGTTTATTCTTTTATGAACTGTTTTTGTGCCTTGTATTTCATTTCACTATTAAAATATATTATCTAATAAGCTATTTTCTGTTCTTTTCCACTGTAGGTGAATCAGCGTAATGTCCCAGGGATTGATGCTGCGTACTTGGCCATGGACGCAGAGGAAGGGGTTGAGGTGGTTTGGAATGAAGTCATGATCTCAGAGAGGAAGAACTTCAAACTGCTGGAGGTGAGGCCCGGTGTTACGATATGTAGGAATAAAACAGTTAAAGATACTCGTTAAGGTGTGGTTTAGAAAGCCCTTAATGGCAACTTGCCGTCATATCATGTCCTTATTAACTTAGTCCTATAGTCATTATTCGACTCGTTTAAGTCATCGGCTAAAGCTTGAAGTCCCGCGTACTTACTTACTTAGGCCTTTTACCCCTCTTGGGGAATAGGCCGTCGACAAGGCTTCTCCACCCATCTCTATCCTAGGCCTTTCTCTCCAGCTGGTTCCAGATGTAGCCCGTTCTTTTGGTGTCTGCCTCGAGGTCTCGGCCCCAGGTGTTCTTTGGCCTTCCTCTTTTCCTTTTTCCTTGCGGATTCCAGGATAAAGCTTGCTTGGTGATGTTTGATTTAGGCTTACGGAGTGTGTGACCTATCCATTTCCAGCATCTTTTTGGGATTTCTTCATCTGCAGGAAGTTGGAAAGTTCTCTGCCAAAGCTAGTTGTTGTTTATGGTGTCAGGCCATTGCATCTGGAGAATCTTTCTCAAACATGTATTGATGAATGTCTGCACTTTCTTGGTGGTCATCACAGTTGTTCTCCATGTCTCTGATCCACACAATAAAACAGATTTTACATTGGTATTAAATAGCCTGACCTTGGTTTGCAGTGACAGTTCTTTTGAGTTCCAGATGTTGTTTAGCTGTATAAATGCTGTTCTTGCTTTGCCAATTCTTGTTCTTACATCAGCATCTGTGCCACTCTGCTCGTCGATGATACCCCCAAGGTAGTTGAAGGATGTTATTTCTTCCAATGCGCTACCTTCTAGTGTGACTGGGTCAGTGCTGGTTGTGCCGGTCTTTAGGATTTTGGTCTTGCCCTTGTGAATGTTGAGGCCAACTTGTGCAGAGGTTGTTGTTATGGTGTTGGTCTTCTCCTGGATTTGTTGTTGAGTGTGTGATAGTAGTGCCAGGTCATCTGCAAAGTCTGAGTCATCGAATTGTGTCCACTGGATTCCATTTCGCTTTCTTGCTGTGGATGTCACCATGATCCAGTCTATCACCAGTAGAAATAGGAAGAAGTCCCACGTGCAAACACTAAATTTGGGGAAACTGCTTTTGGTGTATGTGCTGCAAAAACTTTGAACAGTTTATAAAACACATTAAAACTTAACACAATTGTACCTATAGGTGATTTTAAATCCATGATTACAAACTACTTCGCTCTTGAATGTAACTGTTTTTAACTGTGTTCTATTGTTGTCTGGCTGTTTGCTTCTTGTTAACTCATTAATTATGTTCTTGTGTGTGTTTATTCTGTTTTATTGTACTTCAACATCATTGAAAGTGAGGGCATGCCCTCAATAATTCCTCAAGAAATAAATACAGGTTGAATGAATGAATGAATGGATGAATGAATGAATGAATGAATGGTGATATCACCCCAAAATGTAAAAAACGAGAAAAGAACATTTTCACAGATGTTTTTGTGCCTCATTAGTTCATGCACATATACAGGATAAAAAAGCACAAAGATCGATTGGGTACAACTTCTTTTACTATAGTACGCACAAACAAGTTATAGTGGTGAGAATGACGCAGCTCTTGGTCTGCAATGTGGACAAACCAGTGTCAAGCAATGCCAATGAAATTTAAGAGGTTCCCTGCCTTACAGATCCATCATGTAACTTTAATTACAAATAATATTGACATATTTTAAGGATCATGAATTTGGGAAGTGGTCAGTGATATACAGTATTGTTGTTTGCATATAATGAGCTTCTTTACAATATGTATAATTATCGAGTTTAGTCAAAGGAAAACATTTTTACCTTTTTGTGTAAAATATTTAAAGAATGCTCCCCTCTTGTCCTGTTGTTATAAAGCCGTTATAGACAGTCCAGGTTTGTTAACACGATAATCTGTGTACAATTTACTAGTGTCACATAATTTCTGGCATTGTGTATTATTATAGAGCAGCAGATAAAGACTATTTTTATTATTGATTAATTTGCCAAAAAGACCAGAAGGTCAAAACTACTATATATATGAGAACATGAGAGAAAATATTGCTTCGTTACAGTTTGTTCACATGACTGGTTCATTCAGATATATTACTCATCGGTCAGGCACAGGAGACTTGGTTCAAAAGCAAAATGTGTTTATATTAATTAGTATTATAACATATTATATTTTGTTTTTCCTCTGTGTTTAGGAGAAAGTGAAGGCAGTATTTGATAACCTGATCCATTTGGAACATGCCAATATCGTCAAGTTTCACAAGTACTGGGCGGACACAAAGGAGAACCGGGCCAGGGTGAGTCTCAGACCTGGGAAAAACATTATTTGGTAGACTTAAAATTGCAGACGCAGGCTTGTTATTGGATCTTTTGTCTGTCTTCATAAGTAAAATCATCACTTTCAAAAATGAAATAAGTATTTGTGAGTCTTTTTTTATTTACATTTCAATTAATCTGCTTGTAAAGTTTCCCCTAATTTCTTTGTCTCCCACAGGTGATTTTCATCACTGAATATATGTCATCAGGAAGCTTGAAGCAGTTTCTTAAGAAGACAAAAAAGAATCATAAAACCATGAATGAAAAGGTAATAACTGACTTTATATAAATTTACCCTAACAGAATAATGGTATATACATATATACATGGTTACATATTTTGTGAAAAGTGACAGCCCCTTTATCACAGCATGGATAAGATCGGCTTTCCAAAGCGAGGACCAAGAATTTCATTAACGCATTAATTGTCTGTTGTCAAAAGGAAGAAAGAATTTGCAAATATACCGTGTACCAGTTTTGAGCGAAGTTAAATCACGTTATGTAAGTCATAGTTGCTCCATATTGGAAACCAGCTAGTAAGTGCTCTGATAAAGTGTATGGTCCTACAGGCTTGGAAGAGATGGTGCACACAGATCCTGTCTGCTCTCAGGTTGGTTTCACCATATCAAACATGTTAAATTCACTGACATGGAAAACATCCCAATCTCTTTCTAATGAGGTCTGTATTTGTATTTGTGGATGTTTTTCTTATGTACTGCAGTTATCTCCACTCATGTGACCCTCCCATCATCCATGGCAACCTGACCTGTGACACCATCTTCATCCAACACAACGGGCTCATCAAGATCGGATCAGGTATAGAGTTACGCAAGTTTCATCATAGAGCTGGAGCTGGAGCATCGTTGATAGAGTCAAATGATACTGAATTATGGATTTAAAGACTGCAAATTTCAGTGAATTTCCATGATTACACAGTACCAGTGTTATATGTACAACAGTAACAATCTCATCCGGCACTTTAATCAAACAATCAAGAAATCTTGTAACAAAAATTGTGTCAATATCTCTTTTCTCATGCATTTAAATAACGCCTTACAATGTATAAGATGTGAGCAAAGGTGGTGTGTAATGTGGTTTAGAAGTCAACTGTTGTGTGTGACTCAAGTTCAGCCACTCAATTGTCAATTGTTCGACCTCTCGTACTCCATTATCTACTAAAGAGCAGCTTCCAAACTCTCAACATCCGGCACTATAGTTTACACAATGTAAAGGTAATATTGATATTCCCTCTTTTTCCCCTGCCTCTTGTTCCTCCCTCTATCACATACTTTCTTGTCTTTCTTGTCTTTCTCGGTCTTCATATTCCTTCTTCTTACTCACTCCGTCCTACCATCATATATCCTCCATCTTCTCTCCTCCTGTCTCATCTGCAGTTGCCCCAGACACCATCAACAACCATGTGAAGACGTGTCATGAGGAACAGAAGAACTTGCACTTCTTTGCCCCAGAATACGGAGGTAGAGTTTTCTGTGTTTACTAGGGTTGATTAAAGATATTCTTAGTTGACTAACATACAATTATAACTCATACAATTTTGTCGATTAGTTGATTTAATCAACAGATCTGTAAAACTAAGTTTCTCAACAAATAATTACACAAAAGCACAACTTAAAATCTTGTGTTTACCAGAGATGTGCTCATAAGTTTCTTGTATATAAGTCATTCAGCATGAAAAAGCATTAAATATGACTAATCCACTAAAGAAATCTTAGTCGACTAAGACCAAAATGACCGATTATGATGATCGACTAAGAGGGGGCAGCCCTAGTTGTTACTGATTTTGACCTCCAGAGTAAACTGGATGACACAGGTATATTGGAAAGATGTCATAAGACATTACTGTTTTTAAGGACTCTCTTGATTTTATCCATGTGTGAGTATGTGGTTTCTCACAAAATTGCATCATATACTGACATAGCACAATAGAAGTACGGTATCGTACAATTCCTTAGTTTGATGAATATGTTGTTGTTGAATGTTTTCCTATGAAGACATTTTTTTTAACATAATATGGCAGACTTCTTAGTACAAGAGTGTTGAATGTTGTCTTAACACAGTCAGCTCTGCAAGAGCTTTGTCTAAATATAATAATCTAAAATTGATTTAAATCAGAAAACATCTTATCAAAGAAGAAGTAAACAAGACTAAGAATCAATCTGACCAAGTATTTGATCCCAACTTTTGATACCTGACAGATGAAGGGCACATTTAGGTATATGATACAATATCTGTTTTCTTTTTATTCCTTCTCTCATTGTAGTAATTGATGATGTCACCACGGCTGTAGACATCTACTCGTTTGGCATGTGTGCCTTAGAGGTGAGATGGGACCCATGATGCATGGTAGGATGGCCTGAGCCCTTTCTTAAAACAATATGTTAACGTGCGCGTTGGTGTGTTGCAGATGGCGCTCTTGGAAATCCAGGGGAATGGAGAGTCCTCTTTTATTTCTCAGGAGGCCATCAACAATGCCATACAGTTACTGGAGGACCCACTGCAGAGGGTGAGATGAAGATAGTGGAATATGTGTTTGTATGTTCATGAGTATCCTGGAAGATCGTACAAGACGTTCGTCCAGAAGTGTGTGACCCAGATGTTTGTTTTTGTAGGTGTTGATCCAGATGTGCCTCGAGAGTGATCCCAGTACAAGGCCTACAGCCAGAGAACTGCTATTTAACCAAGCTCTGTTTGAAGTACCACAGCTAAAACTGCAGGCTGCACATTGCATTGTCAGCCACCACCGTGAGTCTTTACCATACACATACATACATAACAGATTTTGTTATTTTGATTTGCTTTAATCAGGATGAAATGGTTAATAAGAAGACTGACCAAGTAAGTGACGGGCTATATGTAGAGTTAAAACTTAAGAGCTTGCTGAGCAGGAAGAGGTGCTGTATCCATTAAAGCTCCACTAATCACCATTTTCTGTATTAACAACGGATCACATGGTTGTGTGTAATGTAAAAGGGTCGGCTCAGAGTGCCCTCACAGCACCAAACAGTAGGTAGACAAAGGCAACTAACTGGGGAAGAAAGTCAAACATCCTGCAGGCTTAAGAGCCAAAGTTTTTTCTTCGGTGTTGGTGGAGACCAAAATATAGTTTAAAGTAGAGTAAAAATGTAACTTACAGTAATCCGATGGACAAAAAGACAAGTTCGAATGAATGCTAACGTTGCTCTGTCTCTGCTAGGTGTGTAAATAGCAGTTGGTTGCTACACATTTGCCACAAGATTATAAAATGATAACATGTCTGAGACACTGTTTTTAAGTTGTGGAGTCTGCTCCCAAGTGGCCAGAATCAGAATCAGATTTATTTGCCAACTATGTGTGCACATATAATAAATTTGACTCACACAGAAATAGAAATAACAGCTAGAAGAAGGCCAGAAGAATCAATGAATGCAGCTTTAAAGGAAGAGTGTGTAGCATTTAGGGGGATCTATTGGCATAATATTAATAAGTATGTTTTTTTTTGTGTATAATCACCTGAAAATAAGAATCGTTGTGTTTTCGTTACTTTAGAATGAGCCGTTTATATCTACATAGGGAGCGGGTCCTCTTCACGGAGCCAGCCACCATATTTCTACAGTAGCCCAGAACGGACAAACCAAACACTGGCTCTAGATAGAGCCATTCGTGTTTTCACATTTTCGCGTCGGCCACCATAGTTCTCTTACACGGGAGAAGTTTCAGTTAGTTGCAATCTGCAACCTCACCGCTAGATGCCGCCAAATCCTACACACTTCACCTTTAAATACTGATTATTTTTGCTGCTGTGCAATATTTTATTCTGAAGCACACTTAAGGACTGGGAAAAAGCACACATACGATTTGCACTTAAAGTGGGATATACTCTCATGAGACTTTTCCTACCTCTCACACATCATCAGATACCACCAATGAAAGCATTTAAAGTGATGTGTCCTAGCTACCTGCATCACCTGATCAGTTCTTAATGGTTTGTAATTGTTCAGACATGATTCCTGAGAATGCCCTGGAGGAGATTACTAAGAACCTAGACCCCAACCTGGTCATCGCTGAGATGAAAGAGGATGTTCAGCTCAAGTAAGTGCCAGAAGCTGGTATTCACAGTTTAGTGTCAGTCAGCGTCAGCTAGTTACAAACAGTAGTCTTCCAGATAGAGCTGTTTGTTTTAATAGCAACAGCATTGATGTTGTTCTTTCATTCTGAATATGTTCAGTACAAGAAGATAATGTTTATCAATAATAATGGCAGATAAGTGAAAATTCTTATTCTTGACTGTGTTTTTCATTACTCTTAAATGCTAATCCTCAATGATTTTCTGAGTTTATAGGAAACATTATACTATCTTATTTTAAATTTTTGTGGTGTAAATACCTCAAACTGTATTATCTAATTGTATTTATTTTCTTCTTTAGGCTTTCACAGTTTCCTGCTTTGGAGCTTGATAAATTCCTGGAGGATGTGAGGTAAGAAGCAAAGCAGCGAGCAGCAAGAGTCTGAGCAAGCTCTACTCTCAATTTCTATATGCCTCAAAGAGAAACACTCTCCGCCCACATGGGGGCAGTATGGGACCATCTTGCTATTGTGGTGCATCTTTCAATATGTTTATGTATGATATAATCAAAAATATGGTATAATATCCTCCTAAAATATTACTCCTGGACTTTTCACACATTCTGTGGTTTAACTAAATGTACTATTTTGAAAATATTTAGTTTTCTTCACATGTGCATTGGCCACTTTGCATCAGGTTCTGCAAGTCTCCTCTGCTCCATGTTTTTCCCTCCTCCTGAATTGTACCCACTGTCCTCTTTGGGACCTCTGTGTGTAATATGTAATTATGGCCAAAGAACTTAATTGGCCACTGGTAGACCAAGGTTTTGATACATCTAAAGGAAGTCTTAATTTTTTAATAGTTATTGATGTGTGTTACTTGTGGTTCACATTAAGTTTTGACTATATGGAGAGAGAAACAAAGACTATTTATTTAAAACATTTTGTTACATGTTTGGTTTTCCTATATATATATATTGTGGTTTCAAAATGGAGATTTTGTAAAATTTTCTCTCATTTTCCACCTCATCGCTTTCATTTCTTCTTTTGTTTCTGTTGAATTTCCTTACATCAAACGTTTTAATCATTTTTTTTATTATTTTATATAACTCCCATCTTTTTTCCAACCCCTCTCCCTTCATTCCCCCTTTCTATATGTTTTCTCCACCTCTCCGTGTCGCCATTACTCCCTCTTTCCTTGGATCAGGAATGGTATTTATCCAATGACGGCATTCGGGCTGCCCTGTCCTCAGCAGCCTCAACAG
This sequence comes from Sebastes umbrosus, assembly GCF_015220745.1. Classification (NCBI taxonomy): domain Eukaryota; kingdom Metazoa; phylum Chordata; class Actinopteri; order Perciformes; family Sebastidae; genus Sebastes; species Sebastes umbrosus. Next base: position 16,476,159 of record NC_051270.1, read on the forward strand.
GAGACTATTAAATCTCCCATTGTCATCCCCTTGGTCAAATCCCCCACCCCCGAACCTGCAGAGCTCGAGACACGACGGGTGCGTACAACAGATTTTACTGCATATTACAAAAGGAAGATACAGTCACAATGGTGACATTTCACAAGTAATCATCCTGATGCTTACATTTCTTAATGTTCACGATCAGTCACTGAATCAATATGTATAATGTGTATTTTCTGGAGTAAAATGCTGTTCTGAAATCTCAACTCTAATTGAGAACCACTCATATTTAGATTTCCATACCTCTTTTGCAGGTCGTTCAAATGCAGTGTAACGTTGAATATGTCGAGGAGGGAGCAAAGTATCATGTAAGTCTCCACAATAATATGTATAGGTTGGTCCTTTATTGTTTAACTAATTACTATGCAACATACAGGCTCCCCTCACTGACCAACAACATGGTATTATACCAAACATTTGTTATTTCCTGGCCATACAGAAGTATAATAGTAATAATAATATTGTTTTCTTTCTCTCCTTCCAGCTAACATTACTGCTGAAACTGGAGGATAAACTGAATAGACATCTAAGCTGTGACATGTTACCTCGTAAGACCACCTCTTCTATCACACACTGACACTTAATCCCTCTGTGAGCTTCAAGATACAGTCACTGATTTTGTTATTGTGCGCCCACATCCTAAAATTTACACCCAGCTCTCTCAATGCTGAGAGTCCAGTTTCATTACATCAAAAGTGAGCAGGGAGGTTTGATTTGGGCGCGCTATTGGGACATTGACATTTCCAACCAGTCAATATTATTGCGATCATTTGATATTGTTGGAAGGCGTGTTCTGCGTAGGTGAGGGGAAGATAAGAGGAGTGGAGGCCATTCTTTCAGGCATGTGTGTTTCACTTTTTGTCCCGATACAAGCACCTCTACATGTATGTAAAATATCAATACCAGAAAGCATACTGTATTTTAGGGGGGGGAATGACACATGTTTGCATGTGGGTTTGCATGTGCATTTTGACTTTAATGCCTTCAAAGATTTTTATGAAGTGTCGTCATTTTATCCATCTGGACAGTTTCGGTTTACAGCTTGGGTTTAGGGTTAACGGTAGTATTACATTTGACTTGAGGTGATGATAAATGATGGAGTTATGTCTGTATGAATTACTGCATAGCACTGTACTCTCAGATTTTACCACACACAGAGTTTTAATATACAGTAACTCTCCATATGTGCGCACTGAGGCATGTAGGAAAGTGAGAGTGAGATTCCAGAGAGAGTTCGAAACTGGGATGGCGTCACAATATACAGCATGCAAGACTATTTTTGGCAGGGAGACTAACTGTCGCTTATGTGTCATGAAAACCTTGCACCTCTATTTTGGACAAATTTATTTGGATTACATTCAGGAATTGTTTTTTAATGGCCATAGTGGCTTTTAAAACCCCAATAGGCGCAAAATCTGTTTTAACATCATCAATAATTCTACTTTAAAAAGTCTGAATTTTTTAGTTATTTAATTAATTTATTTGAAATTGAGGATTTTCATCAAAATGCTGGAAACCAAAGGAAGGCAAATGAGTAAAGAACGCACAACACAACTGTTGCAATGGTCAGAATAATGTAGGCAGTATGATCCCGTGTGGACATGCACACAGGTATGGTTGGCATGTATAATGTTGCAGGCGTGTGGGGAATGCCGGGCCTGTGAAAGGCTATAGCTGACAGCTGTCACCTCCTGTGTCAAGATCTGGCCATCTCTTCCCAGGCTTTCATCTCCCTGTCTCTCCTCTGCTCTTTCTCTCGCTCACACTGTTTCTCACATCATATGTCTTCTTTTGCACACTCACACCTTAATACCACTGGCACACATACTGTAGCTTCACATCATAGACGCACCCTGTCCTCTTAGTCAACAGCCCCTCCTGCTGATATCAGGGGATATTCTTCAAAGCTTTCCTTATCAACGCGCCAAAGTCCAAAGTAACACTGTGCAGAGTCACAAGCTTACTGAGCCACTTAAATCCCCCCCCCCCCCTTTTTGCATGGCTCTCCTACACCCTACTTCAATTGAAACATTTTCACAACATGAAGCACCATCCTCAAAATCAGCCTCAAAACTAAAATAGTAACTAATGTTGTAAGATGATTTTCAGACCACAAGACGCAAACAAGCAAGGAAGGCTCTCACTTAGCTCAAATATCAGTCAATTCATCATGTTTAGTTTAGTTTATTAAGATCCCTATTAGCTACAGCATTGCAGCAGCTATTCTTCCTGGGGTCCACAAACACACTTACAATGTGAAAGTGCTAGAATAAACAGGACAAGACAAAAACACACAGAATAATCTAACCTAGTTGTGGACTGCTGGTGTTTTTCATTTCTTAATGTCAAAGTTGTTGGATGGACCATCTCCTCCACTTGTTTGTCTTGCCCCAGTCACATTCCTGGTGTAGTTGTAAATTGACAGCTAGGTTATTAAAAATCGGTAGACCATGACAACTCTTCTGCTCACTGGGCACAGGCAAAGAATGTCTCAAATTGGGCGGTTACAAAAATAAAAGTAAAAAACACTGTCATTAGATACAAAAAAACAGGTCAGGGACTGAAAGGAGGGCTCTGAAGGTGTATCAGGAGAAAGTTGGCATAAAAAGTTGTGGAACATTTTATATTCTGAGCTGGTTTGTTCTGAATGTATTTTCCTAATGTTTTAGTAAAGTAAAATCCAGCATATGTTCCCATATTTTGTGCAACCTTGCATATATTTTGTTTAGACTTCTGTTGATGCCCTTTGTAGTTCACTTGTAGCTCAGTTTTTTTTGGGTACTAACTTTCCCTCCACCTGCCTTATACTTTCACCAAAGGTAGCGAGTCCTTACACTTTCATGTTATGTAAACAGTCAGAAGAATAGCACAGTTGGAGCGCAATGTTATTTTACATAACAAAAGGTTTTGCAGCTGCATTGTAACAATAACAGGATTATTGACACTCCTGCTGGTGTAGAAATCTTAATCTTTGCCTTTTCTGAGATAGATTTGTTCCTGTATAACTGTTGAAGATTGAGTATCTTTACCCCAGTTAAAAAGGGGGACACACTTTTGTTGAGCTAGGGGTACATTTTGTTTTTTGGGACAAATACAGAACATTGAAAAAATATAAAAATATTAGCCCAGAAAGAAAGTGCACTAAAATTGAGGAAAGGAGAAGAGGCTCAGAAGACTGTCCATTAAATCGTTAAGCCTTTAATGGCAAGGCTAAAGAAGAATATTTACAAAGCTAACATGTTTTAACAGATCATGGCCTTATGAAGACCATGCTGTTGAAACATGTTGGCTTTTTGCACTTTCCTGCCAGATGAGTCCCATTCTCAACTCTCTGTCCTTTTTAACTGTGTTGGATATCACTTAAAGAACCAGTGTGTAACATTTAGGGGGATCTATTGGTAGAAATGGAATATAAATGTTTTCTTTAGTGTATAATCATCTGAATATAAGAATTGTGTTTTCGTTAGTGAGCCGTTTATATCTACATAGGGAGCGGGTCCTCTTCATGGATTTTGCCATGTTGCACCGCCATGTTTCAACAGTAACCCAGAACAGACAAACCAAACTCTGTTAACTTTTCCTGCTTGGGCCAGAGTCAATAACGTTATTCGCTGCCATTGCTGCCGCTCTCTCTCTTGCTTCACCACTCACGTCCCACGTACACGCACACTCTAAGCTCTCTACTCTTAGAAAAACTGTCTCTAGAGAGGGCCATTCGCATTTTTGATACCGCCGGATCCTACACACATGGCCATAGGAATATAAAAATGGTACCACCCAGCAACAAAATGGGCTCAGAGATGCAAAGAGCAACATCAGTGGCTGCTGTGGATGTGGATTTAAAAGCAGCATCTGGACCATATTTTCTGAATGTGGTATTTACCCTAGGCCTGACCTTTTTTCAGCCGTAGGTATGTGTGTTATTGTATTTGCATAACTCCAAGAGAGATAGTGAGCGACTGGTAGAGTTGATCATGATGATGGTGATGTACAAGTTTATGAATTACTGTTATTAACTGTGCTGGTGTCTGTTTCAGATGAGAATGTTCAAGAGTTGGCCGAAGAGTTGGTGCAGCTGGGCTTAATCAGTGAGGTGGGTGTTTTGTATGTTACAGAGAGATTCATGTTGACTGTGTGTCTGTGTTAGTGCAAAGCTGCAGGCGAGGTGTGTGGGTGATACTGTAGGTGAGTGTGCTATTCCTGTACCAAACTCTGTGGAAATTCTGTTGATTTTAAAAGGCGAGGTGACCCCTGACTCTTTTTTATACCCTCCAACACACATACACCTTCGCCTAGATACAGTATGTACTCTTGTGCCCACTCACCTACCCACATTAATGTTATATAGTCACTTCATCTCTCTGTGGGCGAGAGTGTATGTAGGCTTTTGTCTTAATGACTTACTCCTCTTAATGGATTTCATGGACACTTAAAACAGTTTTATGCCTCATCTGTTGTACTGACTTACGTACGTACATATGTGTGTTTTAGCTGTAATGATGGGCCATATCTCCAGTATCTTAACAGATCAATGTATCTGTTATCTGTAACTTCCTTCATTGTTGAAACTGTTTGTGTTCTCTTCACAGGTGGACCAAAACCAAATAGCCTCTCTACTAGAAGAATCATTCAGCCAAGCTCTTCACTAGCAACGGTTACTGACTCCTCATAAGTACACTCCCTTGACCCTGTTACATGTTCTTTTTGGTTGCTCAACATGGTGACTATATTTAGTATTTTTTATGTATTTTCTACTAAGCCTTAGGTGGTAATGTGACCAAAAGGGTGGGATTTTTCCTCTGCGTCAGGGATTAAAACTTCCTAAAAGCACAGAAAACCTTTAACATAAAGCATTTTAGAGTCCAGGTGACTCCAAAGAAGCCACCTGGACTGATTTCACATTTCTTATTGTAAAATTCAAAACATACATATACAGTATACTGATTCTTTTGAATGTGTTGGCTGTTAAGTTTAGTTAAAAGGTAAACCCCATTAATGCTGTACCAGACATTTGATGACAACAGTACTGACCAGATTACTTACAGCTTTACCTTTTTAAAACCACTTTATTCTCTCAAGCCACAGTTGTATTTCAGAGTGAGGTGTTTACATAATGAATTGCTCGGCCTGTTTGTGGTAGGATGAGACAGTCTAAAACATCATCATGACTGATTCAAACCTTCACTGGAGTAGCACCACGCAAACTCACCTCTCACTACTTTAAATTTTAACGATTGGATCCACTTCTGTTGACCACCAGCAAAACTTCCCTTTCTACCCAAAGACAATTTTACAAAATAAGCCATTCTCTCTGGATCCTCATTTCACGTGGTTCCCCCTCTCATTTGGCTCCCTTTTGTTTTGCCTCATATGATACATACAGTATATAAACATTCTCCTGTTCTTTAACTTTTGTGACGTGTTCGACCAACATGTCACCTTTCAGGTTAAATATATGTAATAGTTTGAAAACTGGATGGCAGAGATTGCAAAGTTGACTTTATAATAGACAAATACCCATGAAAAAAATATTTTTAAAAGGCCTTTTATACAGAACACAATGGATGTGCACCACTGCATATCACATGCCAGTTCTCTCTGGTTGCTTGGTTACTTTGAGGTACTGTGAACTCAGTGTTACTGAATTTCTGTTTGTGTTTGTTTTTATATTTTTGCGCTACTGTTAGCCTTACGCTGGGCCTACGCACATGCCTTAAAGTCCTCTTTTCTCTGTTTTTATTATTGTATTCATTGTTTTACCATTTGCTGCTTGTTGGGTTCACACATGCTACTCTGCTTGTAGAATTCATTCATGCGAGACTTGTGTACTGAACTCGGCTGCCATATGCTGTAGAAAGAGGACCTGGCCTTTTCCTGATACATCTGTGTGAGAGCGTCATATGTTTTATTTATGTTACAGACACTGTATAGCATGTCTTTACTTATTATTCTTTTGTTTACTGTGATTTCACACAGAGACCACATCGTTGGGAGTCTGAGCCAATACATAACATCTCTTGTTTCCATTGTTTTCATTTGATTAAACTGGGACCTAGTGGGTTCACATTATCCTTCTCAGAGAGCAGAGGCTCCTAAACTTGAACACAAAATTTGACATCATACATGTCTAGTTTAGACTTATATTGAGATCAGGGAGTTGCATATGGCCTTTTTGTGACATTTTGGCTCAGAGCTCTTTGTGGCCTACTGGTACTGCTGTCTCTGAACGCTCATACAATTCAGGAACTTAAACAAGCAGTAATATTGCAAGGAAATATAACATTCTCAGTACGTATAGAAAAAAAACAAAAGCTATGATACGGTTACATACAATAATTTACCATTTTTCTGGCATTTTATTGAGATTATACTTGAAGTGTCTTATAATAAATACCAGTTTAATTGACAATTACTTTATTAGCTTGCAGATGGAGCTTTCCTGTGTTGCTGGTTGATGAGTTATGATGTTAAATTGGTCCCCTCACCAGTGATATCATATTAATCCAATGATCTCTCATATATTTCTGAAGTATTTTTTTAAAAATGTATTCAGGCTACAAATGTGTTCCAATCTGCATTTTTGCTATAATACATACATGGGGTAGTCTATCTTAATGCATTGTTTACTTTATTTTCCTCTGTTTTGTATGTGTATTTGTGAACTGCTAAGATTGTATATTCCAAAGATGTGTTTTAAAATCAGCCAGGAGAATGTAAGTGCACCATTTCTTGTAGAGAGAAGTGGTAAAAACCAACCAATGTGATCACCAGACCAGCTTTATTCTCTCTCTCTCTCTCTCTTTCTCCATCTCTCTCTATCTCTCTATCTCTCTCTCACCCAAATTATTGGTGGTGTTGAAACTGGTTATTAAATAATCATTCAGGGTGGGCCCGCTTTATCATCCTGTAACTCAAAGGATGTGAGCTTTTGGTTATATTTGTATATTCCTCTATTTTGTATATGACATGAGCGTCAGTAAATGTTTGTGTGTCTTTGCAGAATCTGCAAAGTATGACTGTTCTTTCAAATAAATGTGTGAAATGCTTCACTTTGTTATTTTTTAGCAAAGATAAAGATTCACTGATTATTATTATTACTATTATTAATAATGCTTTTATGTGTGTGTGTGTTTTGATGTTTCAGGTTTTGTGACTGAAAGTGTTTGTGATAATGAGTATGCAACAATAGAGTAAATGTGGAGTGAGTGTGTCGCCCCTCAGCGTCCAGCAGGACACACAGGTAACTCACAGGTGCGTTTCCTGACGTCATACAGGAAGTGGACAGAGAGGGACGCTGGAGTTTCTGCTTCTGTGTTTGTTGGACGCTTGCTCGAAAATAACACTCATTCATTCGTTCAAAGGGGAAACGCCTGACACAGCAGAGAGATGTGCACTTTTGGTGAGTAATTCAACCATGAAATGTAATTAAAAAAACGCCTCTCTTTCGGTTTGTAACGTCATAAAGCAGCGTGTTTTAGTTTTCCCTCCTCCAGGTGTGTAACTGACCGCAGGCCTGCAGGTGGGATGACACGGTTTCACTTTTAAATCTTTGCACATGTAACGTGTCATTGTGTGTGTTTAACCTTAATTACTCTGATATATCCTTAGAATAAATGAGCTGTCACCGTTCAAAGAGACTGACTGGAGAAAAGGTCAATAATTTAAACGTTTTAAAAGTATCACTTCTTCCTCACATCTGTGTTTTGCCTCAGTAGCTGCACAAGCAATCCCCCACAGTGAGTGTGAGTGGAGCCTTTCTATGCAAATGCATGGTGCTATAGTAGTAGAACAATAGCCTACGACCTACTGTTGATAGTGTTGATCAGAAATTGAATCCAATTATATCCCTGTTACTGTCAATTTAATGATCAGCAGGCTGTGCATATGACTTAAAAACATAATTCATCAGTTTTTAGACATTTTTTTGCATGTTTATAGCTTTAAATGTTTGTGAGCATATAAACTCGGAAAGAAAAGTTCAGAAACTTGTGTTTGGTGGATTATTTCTCTGTTGTTACAATGCTAATTGGCATTGTATTTTATATGGTTGGAAAGCCTGTTTATTTACCTTCACAATGATGTCCAACTTGTAAGGATCATGCATTTGTGGGATGAGCAGCTCAGCTGATTATGTGGCCTTGTTGGACATCATTGTCATCATCATGTCACATCAAGATAGGCTATATATGTGTGCATGCAATATAGACACATAAATATATGTATGTATATAGGAAATAAAGTAATTTTAAACAAAGACAGAAAGAAGCTATTCAGCATTCAACAAGATTGTTTGTTGGTGTTTAAGGTTTATGTAAAATATTAGCAGCCAATATAACGCCATTGGACTTTTTTAACTCTCTAATATTGTTATCACTATTGGCCCCTTAAAAAGCCAGTATCAGGCGGGCTATAACACAGTATGAATGGATATGAAGTGTTGTGGGAGCAAAAAATATTTTCTCATTGTGTACATGTGTAGAGCTGCAACTAACAATTACCATTTTTTGTTGATTATTTTCTCGATTAATCAATTAGTTGTTTGATCTATAAAATGTTGATTTTAAGACTGAAGATGACTTCCTCAAATGTCTTGTTTTGTCCACAACTCAAAAATATATAATTTTTATTTTTTTTCTTAAAAAGTCCAACTAGAAAATAGTTGGCGATTAATTTAATAGTTGACAACTAATCGATTAATCATTGCAGCTCTAACCATGTGTGTAAGGTAACATAATTTATAGAAATTCTTGAACTAACTAGTTTCAAACTTCCACTTAGGCAATGTTACAGATGTTATTTTCAAATAAGCTACATCATGTATCTAATAATAATGATAAATAAGTTTGTTTTTTTTGTATTTTTGTCATCCAGATAAGGACAAAGGGCCACGGAGGCTGATGAAAAAGGGGTTAACTCTCATCCTGATCGGTCATATTAACTTCATCCTTGGAGCTATTGTCCATGGCAATGTCCTCCGCCACATTTCCAAACCCAGCCAGCACATCTCCACTGAATACACCGTAGCCAACATCATCTCTGTCACCTCTGGCCTGCTGGTGAGTCCATAGTTAATGTATATTCATCCTTTGTTTCAACGTCAAACCTGCAGTGTGCACAGAGAGGCTTAATGTTTAAGCAAAGCAATCCTGATCAGAACTTTGTAACATGAATTTGGTGAGTTGTGAAAAAACTCATCCCTGTAACTTTCTGTGCATTACAATAACCATTATATACTGTATATATTCACCTGCAGTAAACATCAAAAGGTATTTGCACTGTTAGCTCTGTATAGTGTTGTGTATTTTTCTCAGCAGTCAAGACTGAACCTGCCTATTATTACAAGGGAGCTGGTTTTTCAAACCAGTTACTAGTCGCTCCAGGGCGTCATTACATCAAGGTATCAGATAAACTGGCAGCTGTTGATGATGAGATGGTGTTATGTCATAATTTCTTTGAAATGTACTCCATATCGTGTACTCTACACGGGGTATTACAGGGTTTACCAACACTGCTTTCCATTGATCTCTCACTTACTGTCATTAGTAAGACTCATTTCTGGCACCCGAGTGAAAAACGCAGCCTCACATCCTTGGAGCCAGGATTACTTGTGGCTCATAATTTAATAAACTCTACTCCAAAGCTGAAACAATCATCTTGTCTTTTGAATCTTCCAGAGCATTGCCACTGGGATTATTGCCATTGTGGTGTCAAGGAACCTTCATGTGTTAAAACTGGTAAAATTTTAATTTGTTTTCAGCTGTGATATAATCACCCCAGTCATTCATTCTGTGTCTACTCCTCCCCTTCTGTTTTTATGTGATTTTCTCTCTGTGTCTCCAGCAAATAGGACTTCTAATTGCATCCTTCCTGAACGCCCTGCTCTCAGCAGCATGCTGCGTTGGGCTCCTCTTGGCCATTAGCATCACTGTTGCCCACAATGGTGAGGGATTGATGCTGGGATGCAATGACACAGAGGTGCCCATCAATGCTCGGTCACCTGTCGGTGCCAGATGCCCCTTTGATACAACACGAATCTATGTGAGTCTAAGCGTTCCTCTTTCATTTTCACCTCCCTTTATCTTTTTGCACTTTTCCCGTTTCAAGCTGCAACTTTTGAGGCATGAAATTCCATAAAAGCATCACAGGAGCTATGTTTGACCTCCTGGTGTTACTTTATTTCACACTTTTTCCTCCACGTTCACATCACTTCCTGTCTCTCAGGACACCACCCTGGCGATGTGGTTCCCTTGTGCTGTCATGTCAGCAGTTGAGGTTGGACTGTCTGTCTGGTGCTTCATCGTTGGATTGGCTCTCAGAGGGCTGGCACCCTGTGGGAACAGCTACATCAAAGAGCAGGTGTGTGTGCCTTTGTGTGGGGGGGGCGTGTAACTGTGGTGTGTGTCTGTCTGAATCTCTTTCTGACTCAGACCTGCACACACACACACACACTTGGTCTCACTCAAACATACACACACAATTTATCCACACTCATTTACTCCCACTTGGTGTGTCATACTCTGTTCCTCTAAGTCAAAAGAACATATAAAACCCCCCTTACTCACGATGATAACACAGACTTCAAACAGACCTTGTCCGTCCTTTCTCTCTTCTAGTTGGAGGAAGAAGCTGAGCACGCTCCCCACAGCCAGCGCCTGATGGGACAACGCTTGAACCCTGACGCCTAACCGAACCAAAAACAGGAAGGACACCACTCCGTGTAGACAAGCACAGCTAAATCCCAAAAGGCATTGCTGCACCTGTATTGACAGCAGTAGATTTTGCCCTACAGTCAGCTAGGTGAGTGTCACTGTGGAAGAAACTGGTTCTGGCTTTGCGGTATCATACAGCCACATACCTTAATTCACAGATGGGTTACCAAATGGCTCTATTTGTGTTCATTTATAAACCAAACAGTTTATCTTGTATGTGAAGCTGTGAGCAGAATACGGTTGGGTTAATGTAAGTGCATCTGTACCTGATGAAACTCATAAATGGTAAATTCATTTACAATGACACACAAAAAAAAACTCAGTAGGTGCCCTCCAAAGTGCAGATCCATTTGTGCAGATAGTAGGATTCAGTGAGCATACAGCCTGTGAGTGGAAGCTAAAATTAGATATAAATGTAGTCTTATCAGCATCCATCCATGGCTGTTTTGGTTCAACACTACCAAATATGTCCCGTCTTTCACTATGAAGAAACCTCTGTTTATGAAGGAAATACATTTTTATATCTAGCAAAAATATTTTAGATTATTTTAGCTTACTTAACGTATATTTTACCTTTTATAAATTCTCATTTTCAGCAAAACATATTTTATTGTTCTTAATGTTTTTAATATTTTACTGATTTTAAAACACTCCGTTGCATCTGAGATGCATTCAACAAACCATAACTCGTCAAAGTTTGCCTACGTACAAGTTTAATGCCCACAAATAATGATGTTTCATGATAGATGCTTATGTACATTTTTAAATTGTAATGTGGAGTCATATCATGTAAATTGTGTGATTATGTGTTTGCGATAAAATCCCAAATTATTTTTACTTCTATGCAGGTATGGCATTTTGCTTTAAATTAAATTGGACATGCTTAATTGCACTCCTTGAAGATAGTTTGTATTATTAGATAATTATAAAGACACATGCAGTTAGTGACATGTTCATTAGAGTTTCCACTGTGGCTTAATGTTGCAGGTAAATCATTGACTAGTTAAACAGACCATATTTTATATGCTTTTTTTTACACTGTTCATTTTTATTTTAAATTTTCCTCTGACCACATCATTATTTGTCAGCCTTGTGCTAGAATTTATTGAATTTCATAAAAATATGCTTCAGAGAGAAAACACAAGGTATTTTAAAAACTATGTGAAAATGTAGGGCTGATACACTCCCACAGTATGTTTCACTGTTTATTATATACTCTTTTGCTTACTTTTGCTTTTGCCCTATATTAAGATGTATGCAGTGACAAAATGACAAGAGAATGGAGAAACTAAGAAATTTAAATATTTTTCTGTGTGGACCCAGAGTCACAGTAGATCTCGTCACTTAAAGTGCAGAGTGCTAAAATGCAGTATCGTCGGGATGTTAAAAGGATGTTTCAGGAAAGATGACCTGAATTGAAAGTAATCTGGATTGCAGCATAGCTGTGTGGATTGAGTATGTACAGTATACTGTGGTTGAATGTCAAGTGGGGTCTTATTAAGAGGTTAAACCAGTATGTGGGCCAGCCGCCTCAGCTGGCACAGACCCCCCCACAACTCAACGACAGAGATGATCAGATCAGCGTTGAAACGGTTAATCTAATGCAGTGCTCAATTGTGTGGAAGGGAATCATAGCACACAGTACTAATCCTCAGGCTGTAAGGGATAAATATCGACATAGTGCTGACTGATACAATCCCAACAAATCTGTTTGGCCATTTCAGTCAGTATGGCTGTAAACTCGTGAAATTTATATTTGAAATCCCAAGATGAATATGAGGAAGCTTATTGTGACAAATGAACGGAAGTCAAGTATTATCAGAAATTATGACTTTTCTGAAAATTGAGTGCATTATCAGTTGGTTCCTGTGAAGTAATGGATCTTCCATATCTGAGGTTTACGTAGAATGCAGTTCACACAATTCATATTTTTATTTCAATAATTGACCATCTAGCAAATCACTAATTTGTGAAAGGGTATTTTTTTTATTACTTAGATTATCATGGATAAAATGAGCTTGTGTTATTTCCTTGAAATTGGTTGACTTGAAAACCTACATTTTATACAAATTAAAAATGATAAGTGTTGTTGTTTCCAAATGAGAATTTTAAACACTTGAAATAGCTTGATTTTTTAAAACAGAATGTGCTGTACATTTCATTATTTGCTTTATGGTTTTCTAGCAGTATATACAATGCATTTGAGTTTTAATAAAGATTTTCTTAATAATGTTACCTTTAGGTATGTTCATGCTTTTAGTTTTGCCTGTCCATATATTTTTTTATTCACATCTGTACTACAGGTAGACTGCCGTCCCTCCTTACACCCAGCCCTGGAGAGAGGCAGTTAGTGTCTCTGCCTTCAGGAGAAGCGCACACACATTTCCCCTACTTACCTGGTTCTTATGTTGTCCACATGCTAAGATGTTAAGTTTTGCAAACTTTATTGATTTTCATTATGTAAAGCTTGTGTTTAAATGTTTGAACGGACTTGCTCCTCTGCCTTTACTGCAAATACATCATGAGACTACAGAGCTGTAGCAGATCCACCAGAGCAGCTTCAAGTGGCAATTGTAAAGTTCAATTCTGCAGAACATCTTTTGCTCAGACAGCTTTTTCTGTGAAAGGAGCGAAGTCTTGGAACTCGCTACCTGATCACTTGAAATCTGCTGCAATCTTTACCCCCTTTAAGAGAGCAACCAAATCCTGTTTAATTCAGCGACAAACCTGTTCTCATGTCTAGTTTTTACATATAATGTTTTTAAATGTGTGCTTTATTGAATTTATTTATTTGTCCTGTACCCATTCCTGTTTTAATCTCTTATTTTCACAAAAATTCCCTTCTAGGGACAGGTGTTGCAAATTAGCATCCGCTATAAGCACTATGATACTGGCATCAGATAGCTGTTTTTAAAGGGACTGTTTGTAACTTCTTACACGTATAAATCAACCGGGTCGGTGTCCCATGCGCGCTCGCATATATTCATGTCTATTTAGGGCAGGGGTGCACACACTTTTTCAGCATGCGAGCTACTTATAAAATGACCAAGTCAAAATGATCTACCTACTATAAAAATGCAAAACATATATTTATTTATAAATATATTGAGTATTCTTTATATGTACAATATATGTTGGTGTACCTTGCATAACTGCATGAACCCATATTGTACAATATAACTCTGTACATTTTTTGTCATTACCTTACTCTGATGACTTGCACTGAATGGAATCAGCCAGGGATGCATAGTCCGGACAGTAGCTGCTGATAGCCAGCCTCAAGCACACTTCCAAATGATCATCAGTCAAGGTGGAACGGTATTTGGACTTAATAATCTTCATGTGGGAAAAGGCTGACTCGCATAAATAAGTGGAGCCGAATAATGCAGTGAAGGAGGTAGCACATCTCCTCATGTGGAGGTACTTTTCCTCTGTGAGTAAGTTCCAGAACTGTCCATGAGCCCTGGACTTAAGCTGAATGTCAGCTTGTAGTGTCAAAAGCTCATCCTCCACTCCAGATGAGTTCAGGTGAAACAGTGTTGCAATTTGTTGGCTGACGTCTATTTTAATTTTTTTTTTTTTTTTTTTTTTATAATGCCATGCGATCTACCCACACTACCTTTGCGATCGACCGGTAGATCGCGATCGACGTATTGGGCACCCCTGATTTAGAGCGAACACAAGCGCGAGCCCGACGCTGACTTTCGTTGACTTAACAGCCACAGGTGTCGCTGTTAACAAGCATTTCTGATTCTTACAAACAGTCCCTTTAAGCTGTCTATGTACATTGTATTGGCCCCTATTAAATAAACCATGAATGAATGAATGACAACAAATGATTCTCAATGGCAATTAAAAGCATATCGGGTTTCTGGTCCATCTCCCCTTTTAATAAAATGAAATACACTACTTATCAACAACATCCAGTAAGCCTGCAGCCTGCAACGTCCAGTACGTGGGGGGCAATTTTTGTCATGATGTCTCTGCGCGGTCACGATGCATCCGCGTTCACGACGTGTCTGCTGCACGCTGCACGCTGCACGCGACCAGCTGCAGACAGACAGCAGAGCGGCGGAGCGGCACTGCGGTGAACGGAGCAGAGGAGCAGCCTGAAAACCGGTCGTTATTCTGCACACAAGGTAAAGCATTTATAATCGTAACGTTAGACAGGAACTGTGCGAGTTTTTTGCACTCATTATTATCGGTTAAACCCGGCAGACTTCGGCTATAAATGCCTTTTTAAAGGGAGCACAAACAGCGCGCTGTTGAGGCTGAAGACACTGCGGTGACAAACAAGATTGATAGAAACGCTCTTAAAGCCTGTCAGCGAGGATACCTCACTGAACTGAAGACAACCCTTTTTCTACTCAAAGGAGAGCTTAACGTTAAGGGCTGTGACCTGTAGTGTTTAGAGGTAGAGGTGTTTCAGTATAATTATCAATTTATAGTGTATAGTGTTTACTGTATGGTCAACCATAAAGACACCGAGTATCAGTGTGAAACATCGCATGGCAACGCTACTGTTGCCTGGCCAACCTCACACAAACATGAGAGAGTGGTGGGAGTGTCTGATCATCCTGCAGGTGTGTAACCTCCTCATTAACAGCTTGAAACCTGCACCTAGTTGTCTTGGGTTTGCTTTGAACGTGTTTTCAGTATAGTCTGCAACATGAACTGTGTATGACCCTTCTGCTGATACAACCCTCATAGAAGAGGGTGATTTGACATTGTAGGCTCAATTCACATTCATCTGTAGTGGTGTGTTTCAGAAATGCCCTACATAGTGCCATCCAACATGTGTTGTGGGGCCCATGTGGGTAGTAAATGGGCTGAAAAATGGGCCCTATATGGGATTGTCCATGGGTTCCGTAATGGCCCCATGCCAAATGCCCTTGTGGGTTTCATGCAGGAGTACACTGCGTGTTTTATGGGCCCAATATGGGCAACATAAACCAAAACCCATCTCGGCCCCAGGTTTAAGTTCTATGTGGGAACTACATGGGGACTACATGGGCTGAAATATGGGTTGTAAGTGGGTTTGTCCACAGTTTCCATGTTGACCCCATGCACTAATTTCCCAGTAGTGACCCAACTAGGACCCACACGGGTACACACATGGGGAGCCCATGTGGGACCAACTTCGTTGACCCAAGTGGGCCACATTTGTGTTGCCCATTTTGAGCCCATGCACTAATTTCCCATTAGTGACCCAACTAGAACCCACTTGGATAGCCCACATGACCAACTTAGTTGATCCAAGTGGGCCCCAGATAAGATGCCCATTTTGGGCCCATAACCACTTGGTATTTAGGTACCCCCAGCACAACCCACATGGGGCCCGCATAACAATGTTGGCTGGGGTGTACCAGGGGGATGGTGTAGATTTCATCAGGTATTTTAATCCTGCATAGAGACAAGGGTGTGGCTGATAAGAGATAATGCCAGATACAGTACAAATTGACTCCCCCTCTCTGCTTGTTTGACCATCTTCTTTGTGTTGTTTAAACCTGCAGGACCTGCTTGATGGATCAACTCCAGTGTGGCAACTGATTGTGAAAGACTGAAAGGATTTTGTGTCTTCCAGAGGAAATCATTAGGAAGAAGATAACCCTGTTTGTGGGCTCTACTTCAGATGTTTCTTTGAAATATCACTGGAAATGGAGTGAGAGGCGACGCAAACAAATAAGAGTGGAAGAAAGAGACGTATACAGCAGCCCAGTGGAGACCTCCAGCAGATGGCTGATGGTGGATCTATTTTCTCAGCGGCATGCTTTCAGTGTGAGGATGGAACCGGGGGAATCTGTTTTCCATAACCAGAGGATTACCAGGAGAGAAGCCACGTAATGTTTTTTTTTTTAATGAGGAAGAATTCATTTAAAAGCACATTCTGAGACGCTACAAGAAAAGCAAATACTACAATGACTAGTGAATCGACAGCAGCTTCATTCATGACCTACAGATGACTTGGGACTCCACCACATGTGCAGTTCAGGGTACATATACAGAGTGTACCCGCCTTGTGGATTTCTTGCTTTTTTTCTCCCACAAAAAATGGACTCAATTGCTTCTAATGTTGAGAAGCTTTAAAAACCAATCCTGCATGTCTTCAGGGCGATCTGGTGATGACAAGGTCATCAGACTGAGCCACTGTGGAGAAATGTCTAACACTAAGATGGTAGCACCTGTTGGAAGAGGATGTATGAAAGACTGGTTTTCAAAAACTACAACAATCTACTGCAGACAACAAGTTCCTGTCTGTTTTTCAGTACTCATCCCTATCTTCCTACTCCTTTTCTCTGTGGTTACACCCGCTCTGTCCATTCATGTGCAGTCCATAGAGAGCCACAGCGAGTTCAGCTGCGAGCCCATCAGACTGAGAATGTGCCAGGATCTGCCTTACAACACCACCTTTATGCCCAATCTACTGAATCACTACGACCAGCAAACGGCTGCACTGGCCATGGAGGTAGGTGTTGTGTGTGGCATTCAGTCGGTGCATGCTTTGTTTGTGTGTGTGTGTGTGGGGAAATTGGATAGCTGAATGAGAGAGAGAGGTGGAATTACACATTGGATGTAAAAAATGTACATGTAAAGCACTGAACTATATTGTGTAGCAATATCAAGAACTCAAACATCAAGTTAAGTCACCACCTACAACAAATGCACATGTCTTTGTCTTGGTGACAAGGTGCAGAAATTGTAAATAATTACAAAGCGACAGTCTGCAGAATATCACATTGTAGTGTCACACACCTGCTAAGGACAAAGGACTTCACATACAGTGTAAAGAGACAATGTAAGAGACTAGGATGGCTCATATGATTATATCTGGAAAGGAAAATTCAACAAATATTATTGGCTGAGGTTAAAAGATGTTGCATAGCCTAAAGCCTATAGACTGATATTTTTTACATCCTCTGCAAACATGACACTATACAAGCTATGAACCAGTATATCACCAATATCCTTTATCCTCAGAGTACACAGAGATGGTTTGCACAGAAACAATGGAGAGGCCTTGTTTTACACTGAGAGAGAAACCGGTTTCTTTTTTAAAACGTCATCCCAAATAATCTGTAGGAAACAAATTGGATACAAAGAGCCACACTTGGAATGAAGTGGCTTTCACGCAGGCATGGCATATCAAAGGGTTAACAAGAGCAGTGATACATTTAAGAAAAGGTGATAGTCGATCTACGCTCCTCACGTTACAGCTCTATCCCCTCACTACACGTTACTGTTCCTAGTAGACATAGATGAATGTGTATGTACTCAGGCACTCATGACCTTTCTTGAATGTGAACAGTAGCTGACAGACGCAAAGTGCAATTTGAGTAGCAGCAGTGGGAGAATTTTTTAAAAGCAGAAAGCAATTAGGTAGGTGGTTATGTGATTGATACTCGCAGAGAAATATTTTTTTTAAGTGTAAGGGCATTAGTTTTAAGCAAAAGAAGGGGATAGGGTGTTGTGTTACACGCTGTCTGGGTGCAACAGTAGATGCACAACATCCATCTGTCTCATGTTACCTCTCTTTCCTTCTCCTTTGTTACTCCCTGGAGAGGGAGATAAAGCGCAGAGCAAGGTGTTGCTCAATAACTAGACTGTAATTACCTGTTTGCAGCAAGTATTTTTTAGTAACAAAGGCTGTGCATGGCACTGTATTTGTGATTTGGACATGTTTGGGTTTGTTAGTTGTACAGCGCTAAACTACTGTAGGGCAACGTAGTAATTTCCTAACGGTAAAATAAGAACATTTATTCAAAATAAACACAAAGACAAGACAAGCCTGTTTTAGTGAGAAAGTCAGGTTGAGTTGTTTTTAATCTCCAGACCTGTAGATTGTCATGTTTTTGTGCGTCTTCGTCCATCCAGATGTCTCAGTCCAACGATTGGCATAGTTTCACCAATGTTCTGTCATGTATGAACTGTGTTTATACCTTGAGGAACAGGGAATGATGGCAAATACAGTGAGTTGAATTAAATCCGCCTCCAGCTGTTCATAGTTGGCATATTAAATTACCCCTTTTGAAAAGCAGATGAATTTGGGCAAGGCTAATGTTGGCTGAGCATGTTGATTTTAATCTTGGTGGATTTTTCATTTTTTATTTTTGGTTAATGTTTATTTCATATTTTCCCAAGTAAAAACAAAAACCCAGATGAATGTCAGCAAAAATATCAAGCCAAAATACTCTCTGCTGCTCTCTGAATATTTAATAGCAGAAGGGATTTCTAATATTTTCTCATGTCAAAATATGCAGTTCAGGAGACTATCAGGATCACTGTTGTGTAACGGTTTTTTTGTCCTTTCAAAAAAATAGAGGAATTAAGATAAATAGCTTTATTTCAGATCGACAGCCGTGCATTTTGAATTTGCTTTGTGTGTGTGTTTTGAATGAATAATGACTCTTTGAGTCATAGGATTCTCTCAGCACATTAAAGACCGTGCAAATGTTCAAATCAAGTCAATTCCCCAGTGTCATGTCAAAACATGCTGTGTCAGGGATTGTAAGAAGCATCTGTTGTTGAACTTGATTCGACCCAGATGAAGAAGGAGCCAAGTAACTGACACCCCCAGTCCCTCCAGTCATGGAAGAGACAGCTTTCTGAAGATGGTGGAGTGGCAACATGAGCTCTTTTATTTTTCCTGTTCTGGTTTGCTTTGACCAGGCGTGGTAGTCCTGGTGGGAACCCTGGAGGAAATTTAATAATATCTCTCATGGGACAGTGGCTGCATAATACCAGCTTGTGTGTGTGTTGAGAGATACATGTACTGTACATGGGCTTATGTGCAGGTATGAGTGTGCAAGTGAATCTGTAACGACTTGAAATAATAGTTCAAACAAGGGTACTTTTTGTGTTTGTATATACAGTATAGACAAAACTCCCAGAAGTTTGGAGCATTATTTAGCCTCCTTTTGTGACAAGCTGGCGCGACATGGTTGATATTTACTGGTTTCTTAGATTTTGTAGGTTCATATGATGCCAGTATCTTCACTAGCTTTAAAACTGATTCGGCTGCAACCTAAAAATCGCAAGTTGCATTAATGCGTTAAAGAAATTAGTGGCGTTAACACAAATTTGCGTTAACTTTGACAGCCCTAATATATTTATTATTGGAAGTCAGTTAACAACACAAAACAATGACAAATATTGTCCAGAAACCCTCACAGGTACTGCATTTAGCATACAAAATATGCTCAAATCATAACGTGGCAAACTCAAGCCCAACAGGCAGCAACAGCTGTCAGTGTGTCAGTGTGCTGACTTGACTATGACTTGCCCCAAACTGCATGTTTTTATCATAAAGTGGGCATGTCTGTAAAGGGGAGACTCGTGGGTACCTATAGAACCCATTTTCATTAACATATCTTGAGGTCAGAGGTCAGGCGTAGATCCTGACCACTGCAGACCGGGAATATCCCGCAAGAGCTGCAGTTTTGTAGATGCTCTGACCCAGTCGTCTAGCCATCATATTTGGCCCTCGTCAAAGTCACACACATCCTTACGCTTGCTCATTTTTCTGCTTCCAACACAAAGATCAAAGTTAAAAATGTTCACTTGCTGCCTAATACTGCATATCCCACCCACTGCCAGGTGCCATTGTAACGAGATAATCAATGTTATTCACTTCACCTGTCAGTGGTCTTAATGTTATGGCTGATCGTTGTATATTTTATATTATATTATATATATTTATATACAGTATATGTATATATATATATATATCATGTTGTACCAATCAACAGGAAATGTGTCATTCAATTGATTTTGACATTTGTTTGACCGTTGATGATGAATCATTTTGGTCTGTGACAGTGTCGAACTCTATTTAACT
The DNA here is from genome assembly GCF_015220745.1 of Sebastes umbrosus. Lineage (NCBI taxonomy): Eukaryota > Metazoa > Chordata > Actinopteri > Perciformes > Sebastidae > Sebastes > Sebastes umbrosus. The sequence goes on from NC_051270.1 coordinate 16,496,745, forward strand.
GTTGTGTTTGATTAGTGTGACAAATTATATTTTCATTTCTTGCATTTGATCAGACTGATGATGGAGCCAGTTCTCGTTTTAAAGATGCCCCACAATAGAGGATGGCTTTTGGTAAAATACAGAAGTCTTATACCAAGTGGCAGTTGAGACTGTGTGTGTGTGTGTCTGTGTGTGGCTGGGAATTGGGCTTGTTGTAACAAAATGTAAAATAAACAACTGCTGCCAAATCAGTGTGACGTATTTGAGATGCCTCAACGAAACCGGAGCCATTGTCAGCAGCTGTTGTAGTCACTTTTTGGGTCATATATAACATGATGGATTTTTGTTCTGCCTCTGTGGCAAAGCTTTCGTGTCTTGGCTTTCTTACAAATACTAGTGAGCTGTCGTGTTACTTTTATATTTGTTGTGAGTTGTCTTCAAGTTATAGGTTGAGACATATTTGAGCCCCGGATTTAAAACATTAAACGCTCTATTTTGAATAGTGTGGCGATGTGCCCTCGGTGAGTCCTCAGTTTTGGCTGACATTGGAAATACTGCCTTTTCTCTTTCTTCCTTTTCAGATGTCAAGTTAAGCCAAAAATGGATTATCCCAGAGTGTGTGTGCACGATTAACATACTAGGCCTCATTTATTCAGTGTTTGAGTGACAGGCTCAAGGTACAGAGCAGTATTTTTCTTGTGTGTAATTGCTGAGCCTAGCTAAGGGTTAACCGTACACTAGTACACTAGTACTTCCTGTCGGTGTGTGGGTGTTTGTGTGTGTGTGTGTGTGTGTGTGTGTGTATGAGTGACAGGGGATGTTAACGGTGCCAGCTGTCATCTCTCACTAGTGCTAACTAGCTGCTAATCCCTCTCTCAGTCCCACAATGAAGACATTGATTCCCACAGACCAACCGCCACCCCATCTGCCACAATAGTCAATTAAACCTGAGGGAAGAGGGTGAGAGAGACTGAAACATAAGAGGGGAAAGAGGAAGAGACAGGAGATGAAATTAGAATGGGAGATTGTATGACCGGTGAAATTATTTCCTCGGCTGTGTGTGCGCTTGCATTCTTTTGTGCCTGCATGTCACGTAGGAATATGGCCTGTACTGTCCCATCTGCCGCTGCATGTTATGGTTCCCAGAGGATGTGCTGTAGGTTGTCACATAATTTGAGCTTTCTGCATGTTAGACACAGAGATTTAGACATATGACATCATTGGGATTGTGTCTGCGCCAAGAGACAAGAACTGATCACATGGCTTGAGCCTAATGTCGAGACCTTCTTAAAAGTGAAGATTCTTTTCTAAAGCATTTTCCCTCCTAAAATTACATATTGAAAAGTTTATACTAGAATGGCATATGGTTCTTATGCTTCCTAAGACACTGTATGTCAGCATGTTTTGAAGAAACACGCTTGACATATAATTTGTTAATGATACAAATTAATTTAAAAAAATGTAATCTTATTTGTGTAAAGAGGTTTTGGTGCAGTTACAGACAAAGAAAGATGGCATAAAATAGGGGTTGTTTTTATGGGTGCACCGTGCCTTTTAAACAAAACTCAAGACAATTATGAAACAGAGAACAGCTCATCATGCCCATTATTATCCTTTGTTAAATATATGAATAAATAAATAAACTGGCACGCATCGTGCAAGAGTTGTCGTGCCTGAGGCCTCCAGAGCCCAGATGTCTGCTTGGCCAGGGAGTTTCCCATTGAGTTAATTGGGGGATATTTGGTCTCTGCACTGTAGTTTTATTTTGGTGTAATTTAGGTGAGATAGAGTTCATTCTCAGCCATTAACAATCTGTGTGAATAACAAAACCTAAGAGAGACTTGGTTCTCTGAAATATTTTCTCTCTGATTTGACAAAAACAGGAAGTCTGCAGTTTATGAGAGCTGCTGATTCAACTCTCTGATAAATAATTATTGAGACTGTGTTTTATAACGGTTAAAAAAAACTACACAGCAGAAGGGTATTCTGTGCTGACAATATACCTCATTGAGTTCGTCCAGACAATTCCAGCACAGTCCTTTGTCATTTGGATCCCGGAGTGAGAGATTAGAGAGCCCCTGGTCTAACGGTCAGTTAGAGAAAGGCTCATTTGGGCTACAATAGAGCACTCTGTTTATAAAGCAAATAGACAGCAACCCTAGCCCTGAATGAAGGGAGCTAGAGCTGCCAGTCACTATATTTACATGCCCACTGCAAGACCAGGTTATTGGGAGAAATCAAGTGTAGGCAAGGCATTTGTTAGTTCATTTGCATGCACTGCAAAAACCTGATGACTATGAAACCCACCTTTGCATGCAGCTGATGGGAAATCACATTTCTTTGCTACTGACTCCCACGTTTTTAAAGCAATACTGACAGTCTAAGTATATTAATGATATAAGACGCTGCAGTCTAAGGAGTTTTTTCTTCTTTCTTTAGTTAATGCAGCATTCAGACTGACATCGCAGTGAGAGAACCGGCTGTATAATAACAGGTCGCACAGATTTTTCTTAGTGTGTGCATGCGTCTGAAATTTACAGTCTACTGTTCAGCTATGGAAACTAGCTGATTTAGACTTATTTATTTTAGTGTCTGTGTCACATTTTTAATTAACAGCGATGCACCGCCACATGTAATTATGTTTTGTTTCATTCTACCACACTGCTGTCACAAAAACTCAGGCCAAGACTCTATACATGGCCAGGAAAAAAGGCTTATCCAACAGAAAGCTATATTCACTGTGTTTCTCTTCCTGAAACCAGGTTTATTCTTTACATGCATTTAAAAAATCAAGTTACTGCAGGAAGCTGGCAAAAACCCCAATACTTAAACAGTCTGGCATCCCCAATCAGCAGACAAGGTTCTGTTTACATGCACAAGTATGAAGAAAAAATAGTCTCACAGTCGTAGCCACGATGCAAAAAAGGATTTAATCATTTACCACTGGACCATTGGTCCAATACCCTGAAGAAGACTGCCATGTCAAAACGTTGGTAAATTATTCAATCCCTTTTTGCATCGTTGCTACTAGTGTGGGATTATTTTTCTTCACACATGTATTTTCATTGTCATCAGCACCTCTCAAACACTGGTGTGCGTTCTTCTCTCTCTCATCCTGAAAGACCTGCACACAACTAGCCGTTTGACAGTAATGTGATGCAAATATACATTGGAAGAATACGATGACTAGTGTTTCACGATACTGGAATTTCTAACTTTGATACAATACCTTGAAAATATCTATATTTGATAACATTTTCGATACCACAAGGGAAAAACAAGGCATCAAATTTTAGATTTTAAGATAAATAGCGGTGTGTGTGTGTGTGTGTGTCAACTCGCTGTCAGAGAGAAGAGAGAGCAGAAAGAGCAGCTGGTACCCGTGTACCGATACTGTGGAAAATGAGTATTGAAACCGTTTCAAATATTCAGTATCGTTATGCATCAAAACTTTGATATTTTTGACAACACTAATGATGACCCTTTGAAATTATTAAAGATTGAAAGCAGATTTGACCAAAACCGGGATGGTGCTTATCTCTCTCTCTTCAGGTTTTTCACTAATAGTTGGTTTTTGAGAAAAAAAGCTTATGAATTCCTTTTTAAAAATATCTAACAATATTATGATTAGATTTGTCAAGTATTTAATACTCTTATCAACATGGGAGTGGGCAAATGTGCTTGCTCACAATAGTAAGAATTGTCATTGGAATGCATGGAGTTTGACACTTAATCACAATCTCTTATGTGGTTTGCCATCTGATATTTCTCTTTAGTGATGCCATGTGGGCCTCTTGAAATTGCCTTTCAGGATAATATGTTAATATAATATAATATGTACTTTCTATTTGGTTATTTGGTTTGGTCATTAAGACACGTTACTGCAGTCATGTGGCCTGTTCTGGGCCCCAAGTCAAAGATCAAAAAACAACAATGGAATATGATGAAGTGACAGGCAGGCAGTTGCATACTTAATCGCTGTGAAAAGAGAGCTTTTCTTATCCCACAAGACCACCCTTGTTTTATAACTCCTCCTACTCCACAAAGGAGCACAGTAATATACATGCCAACAATGACATACTTATTCTGTGCTTGTTTTTTTTTTTTTTTTTAAGATTTGAGCTCATTTATAATACTGATAGAATAATTTAATGAATTGAACCGGTGGTTAGGAAAGTGAAGACTTTGCTGGTATTTATAAGTTGCAGAGGTAGATAGATTAATCTGCGGAAATCACAAAAACAACAGGAGGGAGGAGGTGACAGAAGAAAATGGGGCAGTTGAAGAGAAACTGAATGTCAGAGAGTGAGCACAGGGAAGTAGTGACAGAGTGACAGGTTGTGTAAAGTCTTTAGACCCTACTGTCTCCGGTGTTTGTGTTTCCCTCAGTATGGGGTCCTGTCCTTCAAAATAAGACTGCTCTGTTCAAGTAGGGCCAACGTGGGGCCACCAGGTCCCCACAACAGAGAGAGTTTGTGTGTGCCAAATCTGAAGAGTTCGAACCTTGTGGTGCTTAAGCGTGGTCTGTTGTGTTTTTTTCTTTGTGTGTGTGTGAATACGAAGGGGAGAATGAGGTTTTATAGAGGTGTGTTTTTTGTGAGTGTGTGATGGCTTGGTTGTGTTTGTGCTGTGTTTTATATGTGTGTGTGTTGAGTGCATCTGAAGAGGCTGATTACCCTATTCACTCTGGCAGAGACAGACAGGTCCTCATTCAGTTTAAAAGTTCCTGTTTAGTTCAGTTGAACTCTTGATTATCCTGCTTATTCCGACGGAGTCTATTGAAGCCGCCAGCCCAAATGAAGCAATCATTTATTTATGTACAGAACAAAGGCACTGCCTGGTGCTGCTTTTTTGGCAGAATGTTCCCATCAGCATAGCTGCTACCGCTGCTTATCCAGCCTCATAATGCCAAGTAAAGAGAGATTTTAAGAAAGATTGGAGAGATTTTGCATGGCTCAAATACTGCTCTGTAGCCCACAGTAAATATACTACCACAGGTATCCATGAACATATGAAGCACTGGTGTGGCTTGTATTCCCAGATCCAATAACATCCTTCTTAGTGCTCTGGGACAATATACAGTTATATGCATCACCAGCATGTTTCAGATGTAACTGTGGCAAGTCAAACAAACAAACCAAACATAACATTTCCTTCTTTTTCAGCTTGTTTTGTCATCTATCATACATCCAACTAACAATTATTTCATTATTTAGGCTACTAATGTGTCCATTCGTTCCTCAGTTAATAGGTTAATCGGTAAAACTGTAAAAATGTCAAACAATAATAAAAATGCCCATCGCTCTCCCCTAGAGCCGAAGGTGACATCTTCAAATTCCTTATTGTGTTCAACCAACAGACCAAAATCAAAAAAGATATTTTAATTACAGTGATATAAAACAGGGAAAATGCAGCAGCAGCCGGTGCTGACATTTGAGAAGCTGGTACCAGTGAATGTTTGACCTTTTTGGTTGATAAATGACTTAAAGCTGCAGTGGGTAGAATTAGAGCAAATATGATTAAAGAAAGTGTGTTCCGGTGTCCTCCGGTGCTCCTAATGGCATCTGCAAGATTTCACAGATCGGAGGAAAACAACCAATCAGAGCCGAGCTGGAGCCTTGCCGTCTCTGAGCAGCTGTCAATCACTCGCAAACTCTGATCAAACAGTCAAACTACGCCGCGCTGATCAAATACAAATCAGTATTCTGTTACTGTAATGCCTATTTCTCACTTCAAATGTTCTCAGAAACATCTTGTAGTGTACTGTTTAGCTGTAAAATGAGAAAGTTTGTGACCTGGCAGCCATGTTGAGATCAGTTGAGGAAATACCAAGCAGCGCCCACCAGCCGGAGCAAACTTTCTAATTTCACACCTAAACAGTACACTAAGATGTTTCTGAACACATTTGAGGCGAGAAATAGGCATTTTAGTCACAGAATATTCATTAATATTTGATCAGCGCTGCCTAGTTTGACCGTTTGATCAGAGTTCACGAGTGATTTACTACCTCCGTTGAATGAACAGCCAATAGGAACGCTCTCTCTCTGAAATAACTTGTGATTGGCCAAAGTCTCCCGTCACGGGCTAGATTTTTTAAAGCCTGAAAACAGAGCCATGAGGAGGTGTAGCAGTCTAGTTTTCTCTCACAACACTTGAATTACAATATGCTGAAAGGTTATTATGAAATTTTTGGTCTGGAATTATTGTTTGAATTATTGTTGATATATTTCATGTAAATTGCTATGACTAATCATCGACTAACCGTTTCAGCACTAAAGTATAGCATGGAGTTTGCCGAGGGCTTTGGTATACATTAGCTGTCCATTCATGCACCTGTTCAACCCTTTGTAATTGTGTCCCTCCATCCAGCCTCCTCCCCCTAATATCAGTGATGTATTGATGACAGTGGAGGTCCATCTTTCTCCCTGCTTTCTTTTTATATTTATGTAGTCCATCTGTCGGTCCCCTCCTTCCAGTCCTAACTTGGGTTGTTCTGTATCCTGCATGCACCCCTTGCTACGTCTGTGTGACGTGTAGTATAGATCATAATATACTTGTGTGTAGTATTTGGAGCCCTGCGGTGTTCAGCTCTGATGAACACATAAATATAGGTTATCCATGTCTTATGGTCTTAATCTGAACCCATGACCCAGCCTGGGAACTGTGTCTGTGTGTGTGTGTGTACGTCTAGTGATAGATGTATAACCCTCACTGTTAAGCCCAACTTAACACTAACATACACACAAACACACACATCATTGATCCCCTTCTCACGCAAAGCCACTCAACACAAGGCGGCTCTAACATTTTCAGCATACTGCAGGTCAGGACCGGCATCAGCATTAAGAGCTCTAGTGCTACTAATTGTGCACTTATCGATAAGCATACAACTCTCAAACCTCCCAAAATAGCTCGCATATAAATGCGCATAGTCACATGGATTATTAAACCGTTCAAATCGGTGCCGACAAAGAGTAGTTGGACTGCGTTGCAGGCAGGTTTCATTTTTATTTTAGAATATATTGTTGCTTATATTGCTGTCTCAGACAACAACTGGCATCCTGCATGGTGTGCAAGTAATTCTATTCTGCTTTATGTGCATGTTTCAAGCAATTCTCCGTAGTTTGGTAAAGTGGAAATGTTACCTGGTTTGCAGGCAGTGAGTTGCTCTACTGCATGTGGTTCACTTCTGCTTGTGTACATCCATTTCCTATCTAGTCCTGCCAACACTGGCCCAACCCCAGCAACCCACTCACTCTATGACTCCCCCAATTAGTCCAAGTCAACCTCCTCTCCAACTTCCAAAATCTATTAATAATGCACATTAATCACCTTGAATCTACACTGTATACAGACACTCTCTTGAACATTAATGCATCTATTTTGCAATCAACACGACCGCGTCTATATTGCCATTATTATTGTGAATTTTGTGATTATTAATTTCATTAACAGATGAAAGAGGTTGAATAAACACATTGGGCAAAGAAGCAGTATGTACTATTTTTCCTCCTCAGTGGTGAGAGGGGATTTACTGTTATAGACACTGGAGATACATCATATACAAAAACAGACAGCATATTAATGGAGGAGATAGCATATTTGCAGGGAGGAAGCATATTTACCAGGGAATTAGTTACTTCATCATGTGAATGAAGGTGCTTTGCAAACTAAACATGAACCATTTTTTTTAAAGAACGTTTTGATTAACTAATATATTTTAGAGTTTCAAATTTAATGGTTTCTCCAAATTCATCAGTTTGCAAAATACTAATTCTTTGATCCCTCAACTGCTGGAAATAGCAGGTTTTTCGTCTGACTGTAACAGAGCGTATATGTAAGTGGTAAGCAGATGGATGCACAGGCGGCTTGGATGGTGTGAGGATTTGTGTGGGTGCTATCTGATTCAGCTCCATTGTCACACTCTTGGCTCCCCATCTACATCTCTATCATTTCATTTGACCCTCTCTTTCTGCGCCTCTCACTTTCTTTTACTCTCACTTTCACACTTCCTCTGTGTTGCTCATTGTGCGAGCTTGTTTGCTATACTTTTTGGATGGTTTCACCCATTAAAGGACTCCTATCACAATGTGTTTGTGGGTGCGTATGTGTGTCTGTGCACACGCATGTGCTTTGCCCTGTTATCCTCAATGAGACATGGTCCTGTGAGAGCCACCACATCACCTGTTGCCATGGTAGTTAAATAGGCAGAGAAGGAAGGAGAGGAATGGAGGGAGACAGACAGACAGGCAGGGGAGGAGAGGGAAATTGGATGATGAGTGCATGTTCTGGACTACACCGAGGGAGAGGAGGAGGGAAAAGACTGGTAATAAAAGGGAAAGAGAGGAAATAGGAGGCTCATAGTGGTAGCCAAGTCGTTCTTTGAGAAAATACACATTGCTCTCAAGTGTTATTTATAAGAGTGTAATGGAAAGTCTGCAAAACATGTGATGTTTGCAGTCAAAGCCATGTAATCATGGACAGACATGGTGTACTAAGGATATAATGTCTCCACCCACACTAATGAAAAGACAGGCTTCCATTGTTGTTAATATGAAGTCAAGACATACAGCAGCCTTGAAAAGTCAACCCACAATTTTTTCTTTGTTCATTGTTGTCTGGCAAAGGCAGACATGATTTAACTGGAGAAAGATATCATTTCTAGTAATTTCAAACTGTATCAAAGATGATTGACAGTTCTCTTCTTAATTTAGATAATAACATTAACCTTTTCTACCCCTGATTGGATGAATGCACTTCTCTTTAGACTTTCTTCTAACCTAAACTATCTTAGCCAGTTTGTCTTCAGTCATTCAACCTGACATTGTGTACATGTTAGCTGATTTCTTTTGTCGGGAAAGGGAAGGTGTTATGTTTTGTTTTGCCCTATCCAGTCAGCAAGTGACATATCCATCCTGCCGATTAACATTGAAGCTGTGGTAGTGGCTAATAGGAGCAGTAAATTTGACATTTTCCACATGGAACCAAGCTAAAACTGTCCACCAACATCCAAGATTAACGATTTTGAAAAAATATCTAATGGCGTATGTTTTAACTGTTGACGATATGATTTGCAACATTGGAGGGAATGATCATTTTTACATCACTATTATCATTTTCACTGAAAAACATCAAATGATTATGATGTGATTTCTGCGGGGATCTGTACCAAACAAAGATGTTTTCTTAAGTCAGTAGAATATGATGTGTAGGCAAGGACATCTGTGCTGCACGACAATATTTAATTTAAAATGGTATGTATATGGTAAATATTGCGTCTCCTGCAATTTGAAAACTGCAGGAGACGCAATATTACAATTTCGATAACATTTTGATTAATTGTGCAGCCGTAAAAAACAGTGGATACATTGGAGGCTAAAATAGGTAATTCATTCAGAGAGTCATACCTGATTTTATATCTATAAAGCTGAGATTTAGTTGTTAACAAGGTTCAAGAGTTTAGAGATGCAGTGGACCATGTTATCATCTAAATTTTTGCTGGTAGGGATGGTAAATATCTTACCAGGCCTAAATATTTCTTACTGAATATTTTTTAGACTTAAATCTCGTAGGGGAAACTGAGTAAATCATGGCTGTTTATATGTTCGAGAAAAGAAAAAAAAGAAATACGGTTCCAATTGATCGGGTTGATAAGTGATAAAGAAAAAACAGAGGCATATTGTGACAGAAGAGACGACGGCTAAAGCAACAAGTCTCAAGACAGGATTGAGATTTTTTGGGAAAGAAAAAATAATGGTTAAATTGCATGTCGAGAGGTTGTACTAAGATCTCTTAGCAGATGAACGGTAAATAAATTAGAAAATGTAGGCGCATGATGAGATAAAATAGAAGCTGGGTGATTGAAAAGAAACCAAGGGATGAGGACAGTGGAGAAAAGGTGCACTGGGTTTAAGACATGAAGAAGAGAAAAGAGGAGAGACAGAGCATGTTGCTAAATAGTTTCTGTCAAACATGAAATGACAGGATGAAAAAGTAGGGGAAGTCAATGAATGCTGATGTTGGAAGAGAAAGTGGAGGAGGAGGACAAGTGCATGTCAGCGTAATTGCCAGGAGTAAATGGGAGGCAAGGAAAATAAGAGATGAATACAGGGGAAAGAAGATAGGAGGAGAGGAGGAGGGGAAGTGAACGTGAAGGGGAATGCCATTAACGGCTTTGTCCGGTCCTCCCGACTGAACGATGGACGGACACGGATAAACGAACAAATGAATGAAAGAGGGAGAGAGTGTGAGAGAAGGGTGCCCCTTTCTTAACTGTCTTTTCAGAGATTAGGGAGGAGAGCATCGCGGTCTGTTCAGTTCATCTATTCATGGCCAACGCCTGTCTCTCTCACGAGCCTGTGAGAGGAGTGAAGAGGCAGGCACATAGCCAGAGAGAGTGTGTGTGTGTTGTGGTGTGAATTTGTCTATGAACACATTTATCATATGTGCATTACTGAGCCAGAAAGTAGAAAATGTTGCTTCAGATGAAATCTAACCAGTAAAAGTGGAGAAGAGAGAAGCAGCAGCAAGAAAACAATGCTACGCTTAGAGAATAAAATAGAAAATAGGAGACGGAGATGGAGGGATCGTGTAATTGCTACGTGATTGTGAACTGAAACGATGCACTTTTCTTACGCTGTAGAGAGCGAGGGAGCATGTAATTGGCTCTAATGTATGGATGCAGTTAATAATTTGAGTGCGAGGAGGAAAAATTGAGGGATCATGTTGCAGTAGAGAGGCGGACGAAAAAGGGAATATTATAGTTTCTGCAGAAAGACGGAGAGAAATGGAGGATTTAGCTGTAATAGCTAGTGGAGAGGGAACGATGCAGGGATATTTTATTGTAGCTCGCTAATGGAGGTAGAGCTGATGTAGTCTGACAGCATTTGTGCTGCGAGGCCTGACCGACTGATTTGAGAGTGAGTTATGGTGTGAGATAGAGATGGCACGAGAGGAAGAAAAAGAGCTAGAGAGCTTGTGAGGGGGATTTGTCCAGATGGACTTTTGCAAGGTTTAGTAGCTGATATTTCTCATCTAAATTCTACCTCATCTGTCAGAGAGGTGCAAGAAATGGTACATTGCATCAGTGCATTAAAAGATCAACATTTTAGCCCTTTTAAAATGTGCAGGTTCAAGGGATTGAGGTTACTGATTTGTTACTTGATAGACAAGAGTCAGTGCACATAAATGTTCCATAAAAACACTTATTAACAAAACATGAACGCTACCAGTTTTTTATTAGAGTAAAAATGTACCTACATTTTAAAAACTTTGCTTTAAATATCATTTTCTTTGGGTTTACATCACTTTAGATGATCTGATTTGAAATCGGAGTGGTTTTCTGCATCATGATTGTGGGCTGAAAACACTCTTGAGAGCACTTAACAATCATAAAAACAACAATATATCATATCAACATAAAATCACTGATAAGACAAAGCAAAAGACAGCACCACTACAAGTAGAAATCCAGAAGCAGATAAGAGATTGTGCATTTGATATTTTCACTAAATTGACTACCAGAACACTAAGACGGACAACTTTGGATTTTTTTGAAGCAGGCATTGCTGCCAGTTCAGGAGCTGTTTCTTTGGAGGCTTAGACCCAACAGCCTTTCACCTTGATGTGACCACAGCACAAAGCTGGCGACAGTTTCAGGAAGTGTGTATGTGTGTCCGTCTCAGGTTCTCACACTCTTAACAGTCCCTCCAATCCATTTGACTCCCTAATCCACCGGGAAACCACCACTCTTTTCTCCATGCCACTCCAGTTTTTCTCCTATTTACCTCCATCCCTCCCTCCCTCCCTCCTTCCCTCCTCCTCATATCCTTAGAAATGTGTAGGAGTCTCTGCAGAGTTGGCTAACTGGATTTTCTACAACCGTTCTAAGCACAAAACCACACACACACACTGGCTAAACCTCCCACGAGCTAATCAGACTATGGAAAAATATTACACATGCCCAAAAACCCATATAAGTTTTCCTGTTTTGATCAATGCAACCCCACCCTCTTCTTACCTCAAAAAGAGAGGGGGGAGGCAAGGAGCAAGAAAGAGAGAGGACTGGAGCAATACAAAATTTAATTAGTTGGAGCTATTAAACTGTTATGGTGTTTGCACTGCCATCAATGTATTTTGTGGCCAATTTTGATAACAGTGTGGGAAGAACTGTTGACTGTTTATTAAAGTCTTCAGTTACAAAGCGTGTAATAAAGACACTTGGAATTGGAACTAAACAGTTTCCATCTTATCTTACCACTTATCATCAATATAAAGCCTAATTCCCAAATGTGTTATTATTGTGTAAGTGAATATTACATATCATGGGATTGTGGAGATCAACTTTAATTTAATCTTTTTCCTAGGGGGGGGGGGGATTGTCCGTAGGAAAGAGTACCCATAGAAAAGGGATCGGCTGTTGACGGTCAGTAACAGCTCTAGCATTTGTCAGGCTAACAGGCCAGCTGATGACTGGAGTTTATGTAATGTGCACCAGCGCTCTGTCATATCTTCTTTTTAATGTTGTATGTACTGCTTTCTTTTTGCTTTTTTCCAAAAGCGTAATTGCTTGCATTACGTGACTGTTAATCATATGACTCTTTCCTTCTGTCTGTCTTTCTTTACGTTTTTCTTTGTTGTTTTTTTTACTTGAAGTTTTTTTCTCCTTCTATTTCTTTCTCTCTCCCTCCCCCTGGGTTTCTTTGGAGAGAGAGAGTAAAGAGAAAGAAACTTAATCCGTCTATTGAACAAGAGGTGGACCAGTCCGGGGCTTTTTTCTCATTTTCCTCCATGTCAAAAAACCCACCCTGCTTCTCATTCCGAGTGTTCACAATTGCCTGCCCAAATCACACACTCATATACACAAATGCACCTTTTATTCGATTTTGAATTTGATTTTCATCCTGCATTGTTTGTTACTCTACCAGTATTTTTGTTGTGTATATAGCCTATTAGTAGCATATGTCTGTGGTTTGAGCAATCTGATATTTTTCTGGATGACTATTAGGAGGTGTCACATGGAAATGTGTTGTTGTTGTTGACTGTAGCTGGAGGGATAACAGGGTTTTCCTGTCAATCTCTGGGTTCCCATTATTGTTGAGCAAATTAAAATGTCCATTTTTTTTCTAAATATTGTAAAGAATAGCTGCAAATAACAGTAATTATTAAATATGTTTTATGTTTAAGGGTACGACTTGAGCCTATGTACCGGTATACTGTAGCTTCACCGTGTAGGAGCAACGTGGATCTGGTTGGTTTGTTGAGATAAAATTGTGCTGTAAACTGATGCACCACATTTCCTCTTTCTCTTGTACCCTATTCTCCCCATCTTAATTTCCTTCTTCTACATCTTAGTTTCAATCCTTTAGTAGCCAGTCTGCAACCTCAGGGCTTTTCAGCTTTCCTTTCCCTCCTCTTCCATCACAACCGACTACAAAATGCCAGACAATTCACTCTAGTCGTCCTCCATAGAAAGCTGATTGCCACCCCCCTCCTCTCGTTGGGTGGCACAGTTAGGCCACTTAATATCAATATTCTCTTTGTGTTGGGAGATGGGGGGCAATTGCCCTGACCGTCAGAATAATTGCACACAGATATCTGCACACATGCACTGACTTGTGCAGGCACACAAGCCTTGCACACTCACACACACACACCAGGAAACACAATAACTGGGACATACTTTCCCAGAATACAAGAACAATGACACACACATACACGTGCACACATGCATAACCCCACATGCACGGGAGAGATGGGCAGAATGGGGACACACAAAATGGGAGTCACACACATATTCGCTGGAGAGTCGGTATGAGGAGACATGAAGAAAGGCTTCATTCTGCTGGGCAGTGAGACACACTCATGCAGAACGCAGCTACCACTCTGTTAAGTGTGGCCTCAGGCTCGTTCCAGAGGGATGAGTGAGAGAGGTAGACAGACAAGGACACATCAGTTTTTGTTGAGAACAATTGAAAACTTTCAGATCCTAATTTATGTTAAAAAACTCTTCGCATTGGACACACTATAACAGATTTCAATGATAGTGTTGTTTCTTAATTGTACTCATGCTCACACTATACTATCAAGTCTAGGAGTGTTGCACACATAGATGTAACTTAAACAATGTCACATATAACTGACATCAGTACCTGTAATGCAGCTGTAGCCACTGCAGACTGAATTTTTTGGTATTGACATACACTCAATGGGCACTTTAATATAGGTAATAGGTACTTTTTTTGTTTCAAAACCAGGATATGGCTCACAACTGCGATACTAATGAGCATGCTAACTCACACAATATTTAACATCCATCCATCCATTTTCGTCCACTTATCCGGGGATGGGTCGCGGGGGCAGCTGGCTAAGCAAAGTATTCCAGACGTCCCTCTCCCCAGCAATGTTTTCCAGCTCTTCCTGGGGAACCCCGAGGCGTTCCAAGGCCAGACAAAATGCTTAATCTCTCTGGCATGTTCTGGGTCTACTCCGGGGCCTCTTACCATTTGGGCGTGCCTGGAAAACCTCTACCGGGATGCATCCAAACCACCTCAACAGGCCCCTTTACTGTAGATGCGAAGGAGCAGCAGCTCTACTCCGAGCTCTATCCAGATGTATGAGCTCCTTACCCTATCTCTAAGTCTGAGTCCAGTCACCCTATGAAGGAAACTAATGTCGGTCGCAATCTCATTCATTCGGTCACTACCCAAAGCTCACAACCATAGGTGAGGGAATGTGGATGGACTGGTATATCGAGAGCTTTGCCTTTCGGCTCAGCTCCCTCTTTACCACAGTGGTCCGGTACAACTCCTGCATCACTGCTGACACAGCAAACCGCCTGTTCATATCACTCTCCCTTTTTTTTATCCTCACTCGTGAACAAAACTTCAAGATACTTGAACTCCCTCGCTTGGGGCAGTGACTCACTCCCAACCCGGAGAGAACAATCGATCGTTTCCCGGCAGAGAACCATGTCCTCAGACTTGGAGGTACTGACTCTCTTCCTGACCACTTCACACTTGGCTGCAAACCGCTCCATTGCGTGCTGAAGGTCACGGTCTGATGAAGCCATCAGAACCACATCTTCAAAGAGCCCCATATTCCCGCAGTACCCCCCACAGGACTCCCTGGGGGACACAGTCGTAAGCCTTCTCCAAGTCAACAAAACACATGTAGACTGGATAGGCAAACTCCCATGACCCCTCCAACAGCCCCGCGAGGGTAAAGAGCTGGTCCACTGTTCCACGGCCAGGACGGAATCTGCATTACTTGTCCTGGATCTGGGGTTTGGCATTCGGTCGGAGCTTCATTTCCAACACCCTGAAATAAACGTTCCCGGGGAGGCTGAGCAGTGTGATACCCCGATAATTGGAGCACACCCTCCGGTCCCTCTTTTTAAAAATGGGAACCACCACCCCGGTCTGTCACTCCACGCGACACTGAAGAGGCGTGTCAGCCAAGACAGCGAAACAATATCCAGAGCCTTCGGCATCTCAGGACGAATCTCAGGACAAATCTCAGACGTTCCCAGTTCACCCTACATGTCTGGGTTTACCAGGTCTGTCTCACCTGGTGGTAAGTTGGATTCATATTTAACAACCAAACATAATTATGCTTTCAGAAAATTGTGCAGGGCACGCCGAATGAGGTTTAGTCCATAATCGAAGCTCATATGCTTCCCATCCCTACAAAGTGAAGCTTGCGTGTTCACACACTAGGAAGAAAACCGAATGGGTTGTAAAATTCGTGAATTATTGAATGGAACAGAGTGCTGTGTGTGAATGTGTGTGTGCATGCATACATGTGTTTCTGTGCAAAACTCAAAACTATGTCACACAGCTCATGCACCGCCGCACCCATTTACTGGTGGAACATCTCTCTAAAGTGCAGATCTACAACACAGCAATTGAGAACGATCAAAACACACTCACAAGGCCCGGCTCCACACAGAAACCTGCGTAAAACACACACACACACACTCACACACACACACGCACACACACACGCACACACATACACACACACACACATATTCAATGGTGCATGGGTATTTGCACAAATGCACCCATACAGTCTGTAAACATCTACTGTAGCTTTTGTGTCAAGCAATCAATGCAAGTGCACTGTTTTGTGTCCTTTGTACACATATTTTATATACACACGCACAGAAACACACATTGCTCATTGTTCTAGTCTCCATTCATTGCTGTCATGGTTCTGCTCTGATTTCTCTTGTAAAAGCTGCATTGAAAAATCTGCTTTAGTGCAGCCAGATGATATGAAATTTTAAATAGCTGAATAGATTCAGGTCATTTTGCACACATAGTGCACATAGCGCACATAATGTTTCTGGCAGTTGCTGATGTATGAGCACATTAGTAAGATATGTTGAATATATTGGGTGTGCATATCGCACAGAAGAAGAAATTTACACACAAGTGTTTGCTTAAGATGCGAGTCTGGGCAATTCAGTAAGACTTTATTAAATTTAAGTCCTTTTAAATAAGTTCAAAGCAGTTTCCCACCAACCAATTACTGTAAGTGTCTGTCTCTCGGTACTTAATCCTCATTAAATGAAGCTCACAAACAAGGCGGTGACTTGAGAGAAAGAGGGAGAACTGAGAGATACTCATACAGTTTTAAATCTGTATCCACATTCACAAATCTCAGTGCATATTTTAAAATCTCAAACTGCATTTTCAGTATTAAAGTCCTAATTTAATTTCTGCAGAACAGCAGATTTGTTTTTGGAACAAATTGATGAATAATTCACCCGTCAGCATGAGCAGAAGTAGCCACCAGCTAAACCTCATCAATGGAAAAGAAGTGTTACAGTAGTGCCCGCACTGCATGAGTGACCGCCGACAATTGATCCATTGCCTCTGTGTTTTTGTATAGCATATAGAATAAAAAAATGAATGAGCTCACACTGAATCCCCTTAGAGTATTCGTTCAGGGGTATGTCAGCAGTAGTTGTTAAAGGTAACGCTAAGAGTGCTTTTTTTAAAAGATTATTCATTTGTAATTTTTGCATTTATTGGATAGTTTGACAGTGAAAAGGCAGACAGGAAACGGAGGGTGAGACAGGGGTATGACATGCAACAAAGGTTTCAGATGAAGTGGCAGCATCACTGTTGGCTCTCTTGGTATATACAGAGCAGGTGAAGTTTATGGCGTTGACCTCATTAGGGTCAGCAACAGTGTATGATTTATTAGCAGAGAGCCGTGGGCTTTGTTTTAAATGAGACTGTAAATAAACTAACTCCAGATGGGCCTTTTAATGGCTCTTTTATGGATGATTTTGAGTTTAATGTTCTTGTTGGCAACGTTACGGTTAAGTGGCATGCGCTGTAGCCACTCGGCTACCAAGGCGTTCCGCTAAGGGATCTTTTTGTCTATTCCATCACTCACATTTTCTCAATCATTCTGGAGACTTGATTCAGCAGCCTGAAGGTCACAAGCCACTACTGGGACCAGAATCTATAATCTTTAGTGTATGGATAGCCCTGCTGTCTGTTTGTTCAGTGTATTGACACATGGCTGTGGCTCCACCTTCAGAGGTCTGTCTTTGCTGTCCTTTACTTCAAAGGGATGTTTGGTAATATGATTGCTGCTATACATATTTCATGAGCTTCTAAATATTGATGGTATACTGAGTAGTTTAAGTTGCAGCCGAGGAGTTAGAACACATTTGTCCTCCTTCTGGCATTCCCTCCACCCTCTTTGATGGCTATTTCAGGTCACATATGAGCCTTCTCATATTTGCCACTGATAGCGGTTAACTTTAACCTTCTTTCCCACACGCGTGACAGATTTAATAACAACCTCGTCAAGCTGGTTTCCGCTGATATTGGGATATAACATTGGAAACATGTGGGTGTTTGCAAGAGAGCTTTGAGACCATTGTATGACTATATGACTATGATACATTATTTTGCACTAGCCTTAGAGCTTTGTGGCAGGTTCAAACATGATTAAAAACCGAATAAATGTCTCTCTTCTGCAGCCTTTTCATCCCATGGTGAACCTAGTGTGCAGTGCTGACCTGAGGATGTTCCTGTGTGCCCTGTACGCTCCGATCTGCGCTGTGTACGGCCAGGTGTCCATGCCATGTCGATCCCTCTGCCAGCGGGCCAAGGATGAGTGCCACAAACTCATGGAGGTATTTGGAGTAGCCTGGCCAGATGACATGGAGTGTAGCAGGTGTGTATATGTATTACATTTTAAATCAACTCAGTATTTGAAGATATAAACACTGTCATCACAAACAGGGTGTTGATGCATCTGAGATAATACAGCTGGTGATATTATGCTGTTAGTTTTATTTTGAATATATACTATATATTTATGCAGGACTGAGCCGGCAATATGTGTTTTGCATACGCCTCAAATCTGCACTTTTCCTGTGCCTGCTGCTTCTCTTTGAGCTCATGCCAACTGCAAACACACATCAAGTCAACAACCTAACTCTAAACTTCAGCATCCTGCCACTCTTCTCTTCTTTATCACCTCCTGTATCTCCATAGCAGCAACCCACTTTCTTCCTCTCCCTTCTTCACTGTCTCACTTTTTCAAATATTTCAATCTTCCTGGTATCTGGCCATGTTTTATTTGTCTTTTCTATTCACTTTTTTACTTATGTGTTTCTACACTTGGTTGCCAGTTTATTAGGTATGCCTGTCTGAAACTAATGCAGTCTAATAAAACAGTCCTGCAATAAATCCTACCTTCATGAAGGTTATGATATTCAGTTTTTGTTGAAAGGTGTTGACTCAGCTTCAAGGTCATTTTGGAGGATGTAGTTTCTGGTGCTGTTGAATTGTATTTAGTTATACTGTCCACCCCATTTATATCAGCATGGGTCTCAGCAAAATTGTTAGCCGATTAAGCTGCATGATCACAGAATTATTCTTTTCCAGGTTCCCAGATTGTGATGAGCCCTATCCTCGTCCAGAGGACCTGCTAACAGGCTCTGACCCCACTGACCAGTCATCCATGACTGTCCAGAGAGACTACGGTTTCTGGTGCCCCAGAGAGCTCAAGGTCGACCCAGACCTGGGTTACACATTCATGGGCAAGAAGGACTGTTCTGCCCCGTGCCCTTCAATGTTCTTCAACCAGCAGGAGCTGAAATTCATCCGCTACTTCATAGGAGTCGTTTCCATCGTCTGTCTATCCGCAACGCTCTTCACCTTCCTGACGTTTCTCATTGATGTTACCAGGTTTGTATGAATGATGTATATGATATCTTATATCAACTTATTGAGTATGATCACTTCCGAAACTCAAGAAGGATCCATAAGAAAAAAGAAATATGCCTTGTAAAATGTTTGCACAAATTAAACTGGAAGCACAAGAATCATTGTAAAATAGGTTTTAAAAGTAAGTGGAAAGAAAATGTGTTCACAGTTTTATGCTCTTTTTTTTTCATTAGGTTTCGATACCCTGAGCGGCCAATAATCTTCTACGCCGTGTGTTATGTCATGGTGTCACTGGTTTTCTTTCTGGGGTTCCTGTTGGAAGACAGGGTAGCCTGCAACGCAGTCCGCCCTTCCCAGTTCAGAGCTTCAACCATAACACAGGGCTCACACAACAAGGTGAGAGTTTTAGCTCATTTCCATCCAGTATCACCACAATAACACATCTCATGGTAATGTTTTTGTCTTTTAGGGAAAGGCCTGTTTGGTGTGTGATGTACTGATTATCCATTTTTTTAGATACTGTGAATAAAACAGTTGGCCAGTTATTCTCAGATGATTGATCATAATTAATTGGAACAGATGTTTAAATAACAATTTGAAACATTCTTAACATGTGACAGTTCAAAATGTAGGTTTTAATAACTCCAGTAAGATGCTTATTAGATGATTATCTTCAGAGTTTAATTGATCATTAATTCTGTAGTTAATGAGATGCTGACTTCTCCCACATTATTGATCAAAAGTTATTGCTCCCACTCTCTCTCTCAGGTCTGCACCCTGTTCTTCATGGTCCTATATTTCTTCACCATGGCCGGCAGCGTGTGGTGGGTCATACTGACAATCACTTGGTTCCTGGCCGCTGTGCCTAAATGGGGCAGTGAGGCCATTGAGAAGAAAGCCCTCCTCTTCCATGCTGTTGCCTGGGGGCTCCCAGGGGCCCTGACTGTCACCCTGTTGGCCCTTAACAAAATTGAAGGAGATGGGATCAGTGGAGTGTGTTTCATAGGGCTGTATGACATAGATGCCCTGAGGTGGTTTGTTCTGGCACCGCTTTGCCTCAACGTGGCGGTGAGTACAGTCAGAAGATAAATGAGTGGGTGGGTGGATGAAAGAGTTGATGAGTAGGATGGATGGATGGGTGAACAGATTAATGAGTGGGTGGATGAAATGAAACAAGAGTGTATTGTTGGCTGGAATTATGTAAAGGTGGATAGATGAGTAAATGGATTGTTGGATGGTCTTTTGGTCTGTCAGTCATCAAGCTCTTTAAAAAAATAATCACATTTTAATTTTGTGTATCTGTCACTGAGTCTAACTTCTCATTCATCTTTCTGTCTTCAGGTGGGTGTCTCTCTCCTGTTAGTGGGGATTGTGGCTCTGAATCGGGTACGCATGGAGATCCCTCTGGAGAAGGAGAACCAGACCAAACTAGTCAAGTTCATGATCCGAATGGGAGTGTTCTCTGTGCTCTACCTGGTCCCCTTGTTGACTGTGATTGGGTGCTACCTGTACGAACACACCTACCGGAGCATTTGGGAGACAACATGGATGGAGGAGAACTGCAAGCTCTATCACATCCCCTGTCCATACAAGGTAGAGAGAGAGGAAAGTACAACATGTTTCTGTGATGTTGCTATGTTGCTCACAAGGTAAAATATGTATCACTGGTTAATAGTGATGTATTTTATTTGTGAAGATGTTTTTGTGGAGGAAAGATTGCCGGGTGCTGGTCCAAGGTCAAACTTAAGGATCAGAAACAGTGAAAAAAAAACATTGCAAACATACAGTATAACTTTAAAAGTTGTGATCAGTTGCACTGTAACTCTAAATTCCCCAGATATCACAAGATGAATATGCCTGTTGAGTAGCTAATCAAAACTATTCTGTTACCTTGTATCTGAAAACAGATTGCTTCTCAGGAACTGCCTGTCATCTCAGCAGGACATTCAAAACAAATACACAGACACACTCTTGACAGGATATCCAGCTGTATTCCTGTCACACTTCATGCTGCAGCATGCAAACTCCCCCTGATCTCTCTCTGTTTCTCACTCTCACACACACAGGGTGTGTTGTCACACTGCCAAAGTTAGCTGGGGTGAAGTACTCAGTTACGCCCTGTGGAGGATACAGTGTTTTTCTCTCCTCATTAAATCACTCGATATCTTGTATGTTTATTAAAGAGGAAAGGTGTGTGTGTGTGTGAGAGTAGTAAACATATCAGTATCGATGCTGGCATGAGATGCTTCTCTGGTGAATGTGCTTCATAGAGTGTCAAACATACTCAAGAATGGACAGTTCTTTAACTCTTTTAGACACGATGCAACACATGCGCGTTTAAAGGATAATTCAGCTTTTTTTTTTTAAACTTAAGCCATATTTTTGTAGTTTTTGATCATTTCTATCAGTTATGACAACAATGTACTCACTAAAGTAACCGCTGAGATCTGGAAACAATATATCATTGCTACAACAAAGTGAATAGGAAAAAAAAACATGAGCAGTCAGACAATCAGACAGGCTGTAGACAAACACAGTTTAGCCAGATTATCTAAACCACTTTATTTGATGGTAAAACTGTAAATAAGCTGTAAATACTGTAGGTCAAATCCAGATAACTGTGATGGATTCTCACTGCGGACAGTTGGGGTAATAGATTTACTGTTTGCCTTAGTTTCCTCTTTCAAATAAGTCTGACTAACCTGTGGATTTGTTTACCACCTGTTTTATCCTCTGACTTGCTCCTGTTCTTGCCCCGTCTGACTTCATTATTACTAAATCTCTGATCCCAGTAATCAACTTGAAAATATTCTTATTACTGTATTTGTAATAGAAATAATGGTAATATTATGTGTGTCTGTGTCTGAGCTGGCAGTTGCACATGTGTGCGGCTGACTGAGTAGGTATTCGTGGAGGGGAAGGAGCAGATTGTAGTATGCATCATTAGCTCAGCTAATACAGCTCTCAAGATCAACTCCACACAAAGCTATCATCTCTGTTTCTCTGTCTCTTTGTCTTTCACTCTTTCTGCTGGTTCTCACACACTTACTTCTTTCTCTGTCAGTCTCTCCCTCTACTCTCTCTCTCGCTTTCTGTGTCTGTGTGTCTCTCTCAGGGCCTGCTCAGTCATGCTCTGTTGCCTGTACTCTTTAATGTCTTTGTAGCGGTTGTGGAGAGTGGTGGGTGCGTGGTGTTTTATCCAGTCTGGTGCTAAATTAATAACCAAATAAATGTGCACAATGCAGACACAAACACTCCAGTGCATACACACAAGGCAACAAAAGCCTTTCATCAGTTTTTCACTTTAATCATAAGATATCAAAACGTTAGCTTCAAGCATCTGTTTATGTTTCCATCATTCTGCTGAGTGCTGTTACAGTGGTTTTATAATAGAAAAGTGTCAGCTAATTTGTGACTGACAGACTTTATGAGAGCGGAGGCAGGTGCAAGTGCTTATGTTACTTGTTAGTGTGTGTGTGCGCATGCATGTGTGCGAGAGCTCATGAAGAGAGACCCCCTTTACGTCCTATTGTAGCTCCGGAATTTCAATATTGCTATGTCATTTGATCTTAACCCTAGGGGGTTTTGTGTGCAAATGTTTGTATGTGTAAGTGGGTACAATTGCATGCTTTTGGATAATTGAAGATTCTGTGGCCATTGTTCAAGTTCAAGTGACTTCATTTCTGTGTATGTGCATGGGTGGTAATTTACTGAAGGCCCAGGGCTTCATGCTTTATCTCAGGACCTAAATCTGAGACATTTAATCTCAGCCTAGGCGAGACAGACTAAAGCTAATTAATACATACCAATTATTCTGGCCTCTGGTTCTTTCAAAAGCAAGAAAAGCCTAAGCTTTCCATGTGTTACGTGTGAGTGTTAAAATGCTTTCTGAATAACATCCTCACCAGGCTATAATTTTAGTTTTAAAGGGAAAGTTTGTTATACACATACATTTTTTTAAGTACTTGCACCATGTCTGGAACCACTACACTTTGTAGATTATCAATCTTAACAGGCCACTTGTAGTTGAACGTACAAACTACAATAGTTGGATAGTCATTATCAGCTTATTGCCATGTCAGTCAAAACTCCACTGAAAACAAAGATAATATAAAAACATAAAAAAATGAAATGCCCATATTTGTGTATTTTCCATACAGTACATCCCACAGCACCCTGGCAGTGTAAGAGCACTGTATGTGATACTTTTATTTTTAGACATAAGAGCAAAATATTCTGGTTGTGAATTCACAGTGTAATGGTTTATTCACAACCGGCTTTGATATTTAATGCTTGCTTTGGTGCTGCATACAGATCACCCTGTTAACCTCAGCAGTTTGTTAAGATAGCAGTTGCTGTGTGTTTGATGGTTCCTCAGTGGAGTTTTAACTTTTAGAGAGACAAAATCATGACTCAGGGGTGAATTACTGTATACCTCACATTTAAATGTACAGAGCACTACTAACTAAATTTTCTCTCGGTTTATGTTTCAAAATGCAACAGTTCTTGCTTCTCAGTCTATGCAACGGCTGTAAACTCTTGCCCTCTGGTGGGAGATACTGTATCCTGCATCAAAGCTCAAAACCACAGTTGCTGTACATCCCAACTGCAGTTCAGCTGCTGAAACAGCTGGCTTTTTCTAGGCTTACCTCCCCTCTTCCATTATTCAAACTGACTGACTAGGCTAAAAACACTTGTCACTGCTGGATACTTTTGGTCAACTTAATGTGCAAGTAGTTTCAGTGGCATCCGAAGCATTTCATATTTCTTTAATGGGTTTTTGTTGAGGAAATATTTCTCATGCATTTCAGTACTCAAATGCAATAATACATATTTTCTCTTCCACTAGCTCTTGTACATTTCAGGCTGTATTATTAACACCCTCTGTCTTCTTGATTGGATAATTGTGGAATTAATATTTAATATTTCTGTTCTCTTTAGGTGGACCAGACCAGCAGGCCAGCTATGGTTTTGTTCCTAATTAAATATCTGATGATGTTGGTGGTGGGGATCCCTTCTGTTTTCTGGGTGGGCAGCAAGAAGACCTGTTTTGAATGGGCCAACTTCCTGCATGGACGCAGACGCAAAGAGTAAGTGATTGAATGATTTTAATTAGTTTGTAGTGATTTTCTTTTTCTCCCTTGAATAATGTTGTCTTAATGCTTATAATCTAGCTTTTTTCCAAGCATAGAATTAAAACAAGTTTGTGAGAGCACATGCACTGCATATCTGATTACGCTATCAGATAATAATTTTGTATCTTACATTTTATTGTCTGTATTTGCCTTGTTACTTAATTCCCCTCAACCTTCCTCTTCTCCCGTCTCCCATTCTTAAACCTCTTACTCCTGCCCTCCCTCACCCTCCTTTCTACAGTAGTGGGGTAAATGAGTCTCGTCAGGTGCTGCAGGAGCAGCCGGACTTTGCTCAGTCACTGCTGCGTGAACCCAACACCCCCATTGTTAGGAAGTCCAGAGGAACATCCACTCAGGTAGGACTGCAAAACACAGCAGTGATATAGAAGTATCAAAAGTAATAATTTTATTACTAGTTGTAGAAGAAACAGGACAAACAGTAGTATCAATAGTTGTAGTATTAGTAGTAGCTCCAGGATTAGACAGTAGTTGTATAATCATATAAGATAGAGAAGAAATTCTTATTTAACATTTGAAACTGTCATGAAAAAAGTCATAGTATTGTATGTAAAAAAAATGTGATGAAACAAGTCACAGTATAAACTGTCGGAAAAAAAAAATATGTCGAAAAATGGAATAAAATAGTCACTAAAGTATGTTGAAAAATTTCATGAAAAAAAATCATAGTATCTTGAAAAATTTCATGAATAAAAATTCATAGTATAGTATTTCGTAAATTTCATGAAAAAAAAGTCATAGTATAGTATGACGTAAAATTTCATGAAAAAGTCATAGTATAGTTTGTCGAAAAATTTCATGAAAAAAAGTCATAGTATAGTTTGTCGAAAAAATTTCATGAAAAAAATTGAAAGTACAGTATGTTGAAAAATTTCATGAAAAAAAGTCAACGTATAGTATATCGAAAAATTTCTTAAAAAAAAGTGAAAGTCATAGTATGTCAAAACATTTCATGAAAAAAAGTCAACGTATAGTATATCGAAAAAAAATCATGAAAAAAGTCATAGTATGTAAATGTTGAAAAATTTCATGTAAAAAAGTCATGGTATGGATTGTTAAACAATTTCATGAAAAAAGTCATAGTATAGTATGTTGAAAAATTTAATGAAAGAAATCATTGTACAGTATGTCGAAATATTTCATGAAAAAAAGTCAACGTATAGTTTATCGAAAAATTTCATGAAAAAGTCATAATATAGTATGTTAAAAAATTTAATGTAAAAAAGTCATTTTATAGCATGTTGAAAAATGTCATGAAAAAAAGTGAAAGTATAGTTTGTTGAAAAATTTCATGAAAAAAAGTCAACGTATAGTATATCGAAAAAATTTCATGAAAAAAGTCATAGTATGTAAATGTTGAAAAATTTCATGTAAAAAGGTCATAGTATGGATTGTTAAAAAATGTCATGAAAAAAGTCATAGTATAGTATATTGAAAAATTTCTTAAAAAAAATTGAAAGTATAGTATGTTGAAAAATTTTATGAAAAAAAGTCAACGTATAGTATATCGAAAAATTTCTTAAAAAAAATTGGAAGTATAGTATGTTGAAAAATTTCATGAAAAAAAGTCAACGTATAGTATATCGAAAAAATTTCATGAAAAAAGTCAGTATGTAAATGTTGAAAAATTTCATGTAAAAAAGTCATAGTATGGATTGTTAAAAAATTTCATGAAAAAAGTCATAATATAGTATTCTGAAAAATTTCATGAAAAAAATTCAACGTATAGTATATCGAAAAATTTCTTAAAAAAAATTGAAAGTATAGTATGTTGAAAAATTTCATTGAAAAAAAGTCAACGTATAGTATATCGAAAAATTTCTTGAAAAAAATTGAAAGTACAGTATGTTGAAAAATTTCATGAAAAAAAGTCAACGTATAGTATATCGAAAAATTTCTTAAAAAAAGTGAAAGTCATAGTATGTCAAAACATTTCATGAAAAAAAAGTCAACGTATAGTATATCGAAAAAAAATCATGAAAAAAGTCATAGTATGTAAATGTTGAAAAATTTCATGTAAAAAAGTCATAGTATGGATTGTTAAACAATTTCATGAAAAAAGTCATAGTATAGTATGTTGAAAAATTTAATGAAAGAAATCATTGTACAGTATGTCGAAATATTTCATGAAAAAAAGTCATAGTATAGTTTATCGAAAAATTTCATGAAAAAGTCATAGTATAGTATGTCGAAAAAAATTCATGAAAAAAAGTCAACGTATAGTATATCGAAATATTTCATGAAAATAATCATAATATAGTATGTTAAAAAATTTAATGTAAAAAAGTCATTTTATAGCATGTTGAAAAATGTCATGAAAAAAAGTGAAAGTATAGTTTGTTGAAAAATTTCATGAAAAAAAGTCAACGTATAGTATATCGAAAAAATTTCATGAAAAAAGTCATAGTATGTAAATGTTGAAAAATTTCATGTAAAAAGGTCGTAGTATGGATTGTTAAAAAATGTCATGAAAAAAGTCATAGTATAGTATATTGAAAAATTTCTTAAAAAAAATTGAAAGTATAGTATGTTGAAAAATTTTATGAAAAAAAGTCAACGTATAATATATCGAAAAATTTCTTAAAAAAAATTGGAAGTATAGTATGTTGAAAAATTTCATGAAAAAAAGTCAACGTATAGTATATCGAAAAATTTCTTAAAAAAAATTGAAAGTATAGTATGTCGAAAAATTTCATGAAAAAAGTCAACGTATAGTATATCGAAAAAATTTCATGAAAAAAGTCAGTATGTAAATGTTGAAAAATTTCATGTAAAAAAGTCATAGTATGGATTGTTAAAAAATTTCATGAAAAAAGTCATAATATAGTATTCTGAAAAATTTCATGAAAAAAATTCAACGTATAGTATATCGAAAAATTTCTTAAAAAAAATTGAAAGTATAGTATGTTGAAAAATTTCATGAAAAAAAGTCAACGTATAGTATATTGAAATATTTCTTGAAAAAAATTGAAAGTACAGTATGTTGAAAAATTTCATGAAAAAAAGTCAACGTATAGTATATCGAAAAATTTCTTAAAAAAAAGTGAAAGTCATAGTATGTCAAAAAATTTCATGTAAAAAGGTCATAGTATGGATTGTTAAAAAATGTCATGAAAAAAGTCATAGTATAGTATATTGAAAAATTTCTTAAAAAAAATTGAAAGTATAGTATGTTGAAAAATTTCATGAAAAAAAGTCAACGTATAGTATATCGAAAAATTTCTTGAAAAAAATTGAAAGTATAGTATGTCAAAAAATTTCATGAAAAAAAGTCAACGTATAGTATATCGAAAAAATTTCATGAAAAAAGTCATAGTATGTAAATGTTGAAACATTTCATGTAAAAAAGTCATAGTATGGATTGTTAAAAAATTTCATGAAAAGTCATAGTATAGTATTCTGAAAAATTTCATGAAAAAAAGTCAACGTATAGTATATCGAAAAATTTCTTAAAAAAAATTGAAAGTATAGTATGTTGAAAAATTTCATGAAAAAAAGTCAACGTATAGTATATCGAAATATTTCATGAAAAAAATCATAATATAGTATGTTAAAAAATTTAATGTAAAAAAGTCATTTTATAGCATGTTGAAAAATGTCATGAAAAAAAGTGAAAGTATAGTTTGTTGAAAAATTTCATGAAAAAAAGTCAACGTATAGTATATCGAAAAAATTTCATGAAAAAAATCATAGTATGTAAATGTTGAAAAATTTCATGTAAAAAAAGTCATAGTATGGATTGTTAAAAAATTTCATGAAAAAAGTCAACGTATAGTATATTGAAAAATTTCTTTAAAAAAATTTAAAGTATAGTATGTCGAAAAATTTCATGAAAAAGAAGTCAACGTATAGTATATCAAAAAAATTCTTAAAAAAAATTGAAAGAGGTTATGGGGGTTACACCCCCACGTGGGGCCTAAAGGCTGTTTGCAGACGCCTAGAAGAGTCCAGAGTAAAGCAAAATAAGAAGAAATGAGAAAATACAGGCAGAGGGTTGCAGGGTCTCTGCAGAATCAGACACCACCACATACTTCTGGTGGGGCATAAGTGATGATTGAGAAGGATTACTTTTCTATCAGTCTATACATTGTTTTTTAGGAAATTGTTGCATATTATACCTTTAACTTTTATATAACAGAAACTTTAAGGGCAAATTTTTGTCCCAGACTTTGCCAATAGTTAATACATCTATCTGACCTGTCATCCTCCTTTAGGGCACATCTACCCACGCCTCTTCCACCCACTTGGCTGTACTGGACGACCTTGACGAACCAGTCAGAACTCACCACCCCACCTCCACCAAGAGTAAGGCCAGCAGTCTCCACAGCAAGACCAGCTACCACGGCAGCCTGCGCCGCACTCGTGATGACAGGTAGAGCTGGAAATGCATGACTTCCTGTTTGTCAAAAGTTGTGAATAAGATGAAACTGTGTGTTCCAATGCCCATACTACTATACTATTTAGTATGCCAGAAAAAAGATTTAGTATGTCCTAATATATGGTATATGACATACAGTATGCCAAAAATATCAGGATGTCCTACTACATCCGGTTGTATTTTGCAGTATGCAAGCCAGCATGCCTTTATGGCTATTCTGACCCAGAATCCTTTGCGCAGTGGATGTATGAGCAAGAGGGTCAAAGTTCAAGGCACAATGTTATGACAAAGTAGTATGTCCCAACTGTATGCAAGTGTACGTACTAAAGTAAAAAGAAAAAGTGTGTGATTTGGAACGTTTCTCCCCTTGCCTCTCCTCTCACAGGAGCGATACTATGGTTTACCGAGGTACAGAGGAGCGCAGTTTCCATGGCAGCATGCCACGTATCGACCATCCGCTCTCTGCTCATAGCAGCCTCCATCAGATAGATGGCCACTCAAGGCACGGCAGCCAGCGAGACGTAGCTGAGGCCCCACCAACCCTCATCACCCACGGAACAACGGGAAGTGACAGCCAAGCTCCTGAGAACGACGGCACCAGCGCCTGAGAAAAGAGGATGTTTGTAAGGAGGCCGTCGATGCCTTTTAAAAAGGAAGATTTGCCCTCTGCTGATACTATGAAGGTGGAGAACGTTACCAGTGAGTGCGCTGGTGGTGAGTTTCGGCGTTAGTTCCCTGTTGATAATTTGTTAGCAGTGTGGCTAACACAGTTCAGTCAGTGAACTTGACTGATATCTCATAGATTCAGTTTAGTTTAACTGTAAAGCTGAAAAGTTTGTTTACGTAATTATTTGAACTTACACGGCAGATGACTCCTGAATGCTTGACTCAAATAGGCTGAGCCGACGAGAATACATCCATCTCCTCAGACGTTTGATGACATCAGTGATGCTGACATTATTCAGGGATCATTTTGGTTGTGACCTGGTGAACTAAAGCTAGCACTGGATAGGAAACACTGAAAAAGCGAGAGGGAGAAGTCATCATACTTAATGGACAAGAACACCATACGGTGTTATTTCCAAGTCGTGATCTTTCACCATCTTGCAGGACCTACATGAATATTATTAAATATGTGAACACTGCCGAGTATTGCTTTTATAACAATCTTAACCGATTTGAAGTCTCACATAAAAGTTGATTAAGTGAGACTGGATTATCCTCAATCTTTGTTTGCTCTGGACTGCGGCACTTAATGAACGATGTTTATCTTTGTGTTTCTTAAGAGACTCATAAATATGGGCTTAATGTGAAATCGTGGACCTCTCTGTGGATTAGTGAATATTTTTATACTGTGAAAATTGTCTGTCTGCTGCTGAAAGCTTCATTTAGTGAGTGTGTGTGTGTGTGTGTGAGAGAGTGAGCGAGAAATGGAGACGCAAGTGGTCATATATGTTTTAAACTTCAATTCCCTCCAGTGGTGAACAGAAAAAAAAGCATGATGGGGTGAGCTGAACGATCTGTGTAACCCAGAATGTAAAAAGGATCGTTTCCGAGTCAGAAAGATGGTGATATAATACGGACACGATAGGGTGAAATGAGCTGGAATAATGGGTTGACTCTTAGAGACACACTCACGTTTATCCCAGCTCAAACTGCGTTTTGGCTTCCAAAAACATTTTCTGCACAGAGGCATTAGCTTGGCAGATAAAAAAGGCAGCTTTGGAAAAAAAAAAAGCAACATGACAGTTTAATCAACCGATTACATGTTTGGTCAGTTGTCAGCCAATCAATCTATGTCACATAATCAGCGTACTGATAAAAGTTAGCTGATATCCAGAGTACTGTAACCCAAATTCAGGTACACATCCATCAAGCCATTCAAGCCTCATGGCTGTATAGACTGGAGTGCAATTTAAAAATGAAAACAGTGCTTCTATTCTGAAATCTATCACGCACACGAGGCTGAAAGGTTGTTTTTTTGAGAGCAAGTGCTTTTTTCTAATGTTATTGTAACTTGATATGTACCTAAATGGCTACTGTACATGCTCTTTGCTCGTGTTTGTTTTTTGTTTTTCAGACGTAGAACTCAGACTTACCCAAAGAGGGGCAGACAATTGGCAGTAAAACTAGAAATGTTTTCGCTAATTGTGAATTGCTACATTTTCTCTGGCATAATTTTACGTTTAAGTAAATGTTACAGGAAGTGTACAGTATATTGTAAATGTTTTTCTATAGTTTGTGTTTTGTTCCCAATCCCTAAAGACCCAATTAACCTACCTCACCTGTACCCTCAGCCTTCTCCGTACCTGCGCATACACACACACACACACACACTATTTAGCTTGCTGTTTCTAAAGTAAATAGTCAAAAACTCAACATAAAAAAATCAGTTCAGTAAAAGTGGTGATGCTTATTTCTGAACAATCTTCTGTAATATGTAACCCAAATCAAACACACTTCAATTGACTCACGGGTTCTGCCTTCTAACACATACAGTAAACATCAGTAGGATATCTGTAGCTAGCTGTCTGACCTTTTTCCAGTCTACCTCTTCAGTTCAAATGTACCTAGATAACTCCTGGCCTTTCACCGCTGCCTCTGTCCTCCAGTCTGTCCGTCCACACCTGATTTAAGTTCCTCATGACCAACCACGTACTGTCAACTTGTCTGCCTGCATATCTGTTGTACTGTATATATATTCTCTGTCCTATCTGATGACTAATCTGCCTCACATCTGCCTTCTGCCTCTCCTCCTGTAAATGTGCCCACGCTAATCTTTTTTTGGACCTACAGCAACTGTCTGTACTCTTGCAATTCATGACTGCAAAAACAAACATTAACCGTTGTGCTTTTACCTCTGGATTGAACATTACAACGAGAGATGCGGCGTGAAACGCTGTCAAAAAAATAAAATCTCTCATTCTTGTTAGCTCACCCAAGTCTGTGATCTTTAATATTAGCCCGTCAAAGTGAGACACGAGAAAGAAAAGCTTTCCTTGCTCATTGATTTCTGATGTCATGCTGTGAGATAACAGCTTCAGAGTGGACTGCAGTCGCTTATAAATATGACACGTTATCAATGATGGTTCAAAAAATATATAATATTGTGAATTCTGAAACTTGAGTTGTATTTGCCTTTTAATTTATTTGCAGTTTGGGACTGTAATGACTTCTTTTACATGCAGTCTAATAAACTTTTTATAGACTTCAGTGCTTTTGTTATTCTGTTAATAATAAACTTGTGTATTTACATGTTGTGGTTTTTAGAATCGACACAATGAAGCTCTTTGACACAGCAATAATTAAAACTTTGGAAACAGCTACTTAAAGATGGCGGTATCTTCCCCCCACACACACACACACTTCACATTGAAAATCTCTTCAGTGTTGTAAAATAAAGAAGACATCCACCTTCTTAATACTTTGTCTTTGTGAAACGGTCACTCAGTCAAGACCAGATTCCCGATCGTTCTCGTTTCCGGCGGACGATGGCGGCTACATCTTGTTTGAGTGTGGAGACGCTCTGTTCCAGCTGCTCGGAGAAATCCCTCATCAGACGACTCTGCTCGTCCACAAACAATCTGAGCCCCAGCAGGTCGGACTCCTCCTGGAAACAACAGGAACATATAACTTCAAAACTAACATCAACAGTAAACATATGCACTGTAAATACTCTTAAGGGCTTAATTCTACTTGGTACTTTTCCAGATAGCTTACCAAAAAACATTCATCGTTACAACAGGTGTCTCACTGCAGACCTGATTGTAAATTCCATGACTTAAAAAAATACCTTTCCTGCCTGGTTTGCAGATGTTTCTTGTACAGCTGGTTTGCTAAAAATAACTTAAAAGGATTGTAAATAATATCAAACAACGTAGAAAACTTCTAATGAACTCTTGTAAAATTACTAGGGCTGTTAACGCGTAAACGCTGTTTTTAACGCAACTAGTTTCTTTAACGCAACTTGCGATTTTTAGGTTGTAGCGGGCTCTGTTTTATAGCTAGAGTGAAGATACTGGCATCATATGAAACTAGTACCAACCATGTCATACTAGCTTGTCGTGAAGGAGGCTAAATAACGCTCCAAACTCCAAAAACTTTCATGGCCATTTTCAAAGGGGTCTCTTGACCTCTGACCTCAAGATATGTGAATAAAAATGGGTTCTATGGGTACCCACGAGTCTCCTCTTAACAGACATGTCCACTTTATGATAATCACATACAGTTTGGGGCAAGTCATAGTCAAGTCAGCACACTGACACACTGACAGCTGTTGTTGCCTGTTGGGCTGCAGTTTGCCATGTTATGATCTGAGCATATTTTTTATGCTAAATGAAGTACCTGTGAGGGTTTCTGGACAATATTTGTCATTTTTTTGTGTTAATTGATTTCCAATAATAAATATGTACATATATTTGCATAAAGCAGCATATTTGTCTATACTCCCGCGTTGATAAGAGCATTAAATACTTTACAAATCTCCCTTTAAGGTACATTTTGAACAGATACATAAATGTGTGATCGATCACGATTAACTGTGGATAATCATGTGATTAATCACGATTAAATATTTGAATTGATTGCAAGCCCTAAAAATGACCATTTGTAAATCCCCTGAAATGTCCAGACATTAATCAAATTCCCTGACCGTTTTGTCACATTCCAAACATACCAAGCTTAAAGGAAAATCTTTGATTTAAGCAACTTAAGTAGGAAAATTATTCAAATCCTCACCAGTTACTGTGGCGAGTTCACTGTAATCTCACTAAAACTTTTCTTCTACCTCATTTGTGTGCCTGATTGTGTATTGTTCTCTATGAACTAACGGTTAACAAAGGTTTAAACAAGGCCTCATGGCAGTAATGCTCACTAATACCAGCGCTGCAGACAGACATGGATACGTACACTGGGCCTGTGTCTGCGCAGGCGCTGCAGCTGACCCCTGACTGAGGTCATGCTGTGGTAGAAAACCTTGAGAGCACGAGCAAACTCTGCATCGCAGCTGGGACGCACCGGCCGACCACGCACGCTCTCCCCACCTAAAACACACAGAGGGAGAAATGTGTCATAAATTCGTATTTCTTAAATTTTATGAATGGGAAAATTTGCCATGTAACAACTTTTAAATCATGCACGGTAATAGAGTTAATAGAGTATAGACGTGATTTAAACTGTAGTTTTAATTTGGGTATTCAATTAATTTACAGCATATTATCCCCGACCTTGGTGTGTGTCAAGTGTGTTTGAGTTACCATTTCTGGCTGCGTTGAGTTGTTCTCTCAGGCTATGATTTTCTTTTCTCAGTGAAGCATTAACACTCTTCAGTTCCTCTAAGTCCTGTTGAAGAGCTCTCACTGAACAGCTGATTTCTGCAGAGTCTACAGGCTGCAACACACACACACACACACACACACACACAGATTTACATAAGCACAGTTATTGAGATGAACTGTTCTTTGAATACAAAATTACACCATGTCTATGCACTAAAGTTGTTTGGTATTTCTTATCAAGTCATATCCTTTGATCTATGATTTTACAATGCAACTATCTTGCAAAGTATCTTACAGTTAGGTAAATGCATAATACATATATATCTCCCATAGTTTTGTATCGTTGTTAGAGTGTCATACTCAGCTTTAGAAACACATCAAACTGAAAGATAATTCCTGATGCAAGAATACAGACTCAACATCAAACTCACTGCGATGTCTGTTGGGCCTGCCTCCTCGATGATAAAGATGCCCTCTGTAGTCATCCTCACTCCCTCCAGAGATGACACAAGGTCAGTACAACCCTCTGGAACAGATAACCAACACCTATCAGCAGCTTTAATGATACCTCTGACTGTACATTGATAGTAATGACTAGAACATAGCAATAACATGAAAGGTTTCTAACTAGGGTGCGAGATGAAAATTTAATTACAACTCAATTTCATCCAACTCATCTCTGTGAGTCTGAGGGAGGCATTAAACATAGTGTGTAACATCTTGCGGCATCTAGTGGTGAGGTTGCGGATTGCAACGTGACCAAGCGGGTAGAAGAACTACGGTGTTGTAAGAGTAGCGTAGGTCTTTTGGAGAATAGCAGAGTCAGTGTGTACGTGGGAAATGAGTGGTGAAACAAGAGAGAGAGAGAGCGGTGGCAAACGTGTGCGACAGTGTGAGCGAACAAGTGAGCTGGTGGAGCAGAAGACAGAGTTAGTTTAGCTTTGAGAATATCAAGTGAGTGTTCAGTGGAGGTTGCAGTTTGTGCAGAAATAAACGCTGCAGCTCCTCAAAACCGACAGAGGTTTCCTGTGTCTTGTTTCCCCGACAGCTAAGTGGAGTGACGGGGGGTTAACTCCGGAACGAGTAACATTATCGACTCCGGCCCAAGCAGGTAGGTTAACACAGTGTGTGTTCTGGGCTACTGTAGAAACATGGCGGACTACGTGAAGAGGACCTGCTCCCTATGTAGATATAAACTGCTCATTCTGAGGTAATGAAAAACACAATGATTCCTATTGTCAGGTGATTATACACTAAAGAAAACATACTTATCAATATTATATTCCATTTCTGCCAACATATCTCCCTAAATGTTACACACTGTTCCTTTAAGGAAGGGTAATATCTGATTACTTTCATTTTGGACTGTTGCTGTGAAATAAGATAATACAGGAGTGTGAAATAACTATGTACTGCTTTACATGCACCTTTTACTGAAATTGAAATGAAGGCTCCAACTTGTTCTCAGCCAATAATACAGTAAAAGAATACGTAGTCT
Organism: Sebastes umbrosus; assembly: GCF_015220745.1. Lineage (NCBI taxonomy): Eukaryota > Metazoa > Chordata > Actinopteri > Perciformes > Sebastidae > Sebastes > Sebastes umbrosus. The sequence continues at coordinate 16,532,228 of NC_051270.1, forward strand.
TGGCCAATCATCCATCCATCTCTCCATCCTCACCTTGAAGGCCCCAGAGCTCCAGCACGACAGCGCTGCTCTGCAGGTAGTCAAACAGACGTTGAGAGGTGTGGAGGGAGGTGAAGTGAACTCGGTGATCCAACAGAGGGTTGACGTTGTGCCACACAGCCGGAGAGTAGAGAGGCTGGCTGCAGTCAAATAACCTGAAGCTGAGAGAGCGGGGGAAGAACGAAGAACAGTATCTCAGACAGTTATGTTCCCTGTTTCTATCTGACGCCATTGAAAACAGCACATGTCCAACATAGTGAACAGGATATTCCTGTCAGTGCCACACACAAATTATCTGTATCCTCCAGTGGTGGAAAAAGGATTTGTATAAGTACTAATACCACGGTGTAAAAAATACTCTGTTACAAGTAAAGGTCCTGCATTCAAAATCTTACTTAAGTAAACGTACAATAGTATTAACATCAAAAATATACTTAAAGTACCAAAAGTAAAAGTATTAAATATGCATAATGGCCAATTTCAGAATCATATATATTATATTAGTCGACTATAATTATTGATGCATTAATGTGTCACTTCTGTGTATCATAACCTAAAAAAATTAATTGGTAACACTTCATTTTACAGGTCTGCAAATTTCATGGTAAGAATTAGCAAGTAACCTATTTGAAATTTCTTTGCCAAATTACCTCAATATTTACCTCAAACTGTATTGAAAATAACTTTATTATAAACATTATTTAATAATTATATGCTAAAATAGCATATAATTATTAGAATAGGGCCCTTAGACTTGAGAAAATCTCCCCACTTATTGTCTACATAAATGTAACCTATTCTATTTATCAACAGACATGGAAATGAAGCATATCAATTAACTTTCTATTCTTTTCCTGGAAATGTATTAAATAAATTACCAGCTATTGGGAAATAGCGGAATATAATTATTATATAATGTTTATAATAAAATATTTTTTTATAAATTTTGAGGTAAATATTGGGGTAATTTGACAGTAATTCCCCCCAAAAATGTAATAGGTTACTTGCTAATTATCACCTAATTACCATGAAATTTGCAGACCTGTAAATTGAAGTGTTACCAAAATAAATAATAATCAGAATCTGTAAAGTAACTAAAGCTGTCAGATAAATGAAGTGCAGTAAAAAGTACAATATTTCCCTCTGAGATGTAGTGGAGTAGAAGTATTAAGTAACATAAAATAGAAATATTCAAGTAAAGTACCAGTACCTCTAAATAAAGTACAGTATTTGAGTAAATGTACTCAGTTACATTCCACCACCGGTATCCTCCCTGTACTTCAAACTCTCTTCAGTGCCTTCCATGCCTCTACATGCAGCCCCATACTGTACGCCTCACCCAAGTTGGACCCCTCTGTTGCGGGCCTCTCTGATCCAGCGGAGGCCACAACACTGTTCCAGGACCAGCTGGAAGTCCAGTCGTCGACCCAGTAACTCAGACGGGTCGATCAGAATGTCATCCTCACCCAGAGGGCTGGAAAGTGAGAATGATTAGTTACTACTATATCTCTATGTATTTATTAGGGTTATTCACAATGTGTGTGGTGTGTGTGTGTGTGTGTCATACAGTCCCGTGGAGGTGCAGGGGACCAGCTGTGCTTGTAAAATGGCCTCCTCTGTGCCCTCTGACCCCAGCACCTACCGACAAATTATCAACCAAACATCACTCTGTGTTCACCTACAGTACCATCTCACAATATTGATCAGATGTCGGTGTGTGTGTGTGTGTATGCGGTATACCTCAAGCTGCTCTTCCAGAGGGATGCGGAAGGCCAAAGACTGAAGCCAGAGGTGAGCAGTGCCCAGAAGCAGAGGCTCCACAGGATCCCAGAAAGGGTCTTGATCTCTGGGTAAGGCAGCTGTAGACGGCCCCTCTACTCTCTGACAGCAACAACCAAAGACACATCAAATATATAAAGAGTTATTGCTCTGAAATGTTAAACTATTAATGGTGAAGCTTGCCAGCGTTGACTGTGTGGACATTGTAGACATTGTATTGTAGATTTTCTAAGTCAGGCTGCCATTCCATCAAGCTGCAATGCCTTTCAAAATAAAAGCACTGTGGGATAACCCTCTCCGTGATTATGGAGTTGTGAATTTTCCTCTACGGCTCCTTTCACTTATTTCAAATATATATATATATATATTTCATATTACTGAATTTCAAGCAGAAGCGCTAAAAAATAAATACATAATACACGTCGGCAAATCCCATATGCAGCTACTTGGCAACTGACAATTTGACATACTACGACTTTTCATGACATGCTGTACTATGACTTTGCCATGAGTTTATTTGACATAGAATACTATTACTTTTTTATGACATAATATACTTTGATATTTTTACTTTTTATGACACATTATTTAAGACATTTTTATGACATATTACACTAGGACTATTTTATGATGTACAATTTTATGACATACTAGAATACTAGGACTTTCTTCATGACATTTTTCGACATACTATACTATGATTTTTTAATGACACATTTTTTATGACCTAATATACAATGACATTTGTATGATATTTTTATGACATACTATACTATGACTCTTTCTCATGACATTTTTCAATATACTATGACATTTAACTTGTTATGACATATTTCTAAAGACATTTTTAAGTCTATAAATAAAAATAGTATGGTATCTACATACCATACTATTTTTTAATTAGCATTTTTTTAATAAAATATACTATGACATATTTTATGATATACCATACTATGACTTTCCTCGTGACATTTTTAAACACACTATACTATGATATTTTTATGACATTTTAATGTCATACTACACTATAAACTTTTTCTTGACTTTTCTCAACACACTATACTATGATTTTTCACAACAAATTGACATACTGTGACTTTTCATGACATATTACACTCTGACTTTTTATCATGACTTTGACATACATGTGATATAAATACATAATACACGTATGCAGCTACTTGGCAAATGCTTTTTTTTTGCCTTTTTTACTAAGATGTTTCGTTTACGATTTCTGAAATAAGTTTGTTTGGCTTGTAGTCTGTGCAAAATTTGAGTTGTAAATAGTCTCTTACTACATTTTGACAGACTTACATCGTCTCTTCTCTTCTCAACCTGATGCTGCTGGTAGGCGTCCTCCATCAGGAATTTACGGTTCACAAACTTGGTCTTGGACCACATCCATACCTGGGGAGGGAGAGTGAAAACAGTTTAGACAAAGGAACTAAAATTCAAGACTTGAACAGAAACCTACATTGAAATCAGAATTATAAAGAGAGCTTATGAATTAGTGTAAGTGACAGAAAGAAATAATGGAGAAAGACAGATTTACCAACCTGTTTTCTTCCAATAGAGGTGACTCTGATAACAATCTCCTTCTCCAGATCATGGCCTTTTGAATCCGACAGCGCCAGATTCTTGATCTCCAACTTAAACTCCACACCCTACAAACATGGCAGATGATGAAGAGCAGGTGTTTATTAATTGTTAATACATAATGATGACATCAGGAGACCATAAAAACAAAAATATATCTGTGTTATTTGATTGACAAATATAACTGCCTCCAGTGAGAAGCAGAGAGATGTACTGTGTGTTACTTTGTTCAGTTCCTGGCTCATCTGGTTGGCCTCAGCCACCATGGGCATCAGTTTGATGTAGTCGTAGAAGACGGCCAGCAGACTGGGGTCTGTTTGACTGGACCCAGCACTGGACTCACCTAAACAGACACAAATAATATCTAACACGTTTCCTTGTTCCTTGATAAACCTACTTTACTTCCAGCTATTGATTGTCCTGCTCACCCAGGTGGATGCCCTCAGCAGCAGCCAGTTCAGACTGGAAGTAGTCGTAGTCATAGCGGCTCCAGTCATCCCCGCCCCTCTCAGAGGGATAACCAATGAACAGATAGGTACAGTTGGAGCCGAGAATGAGACGGTCCTACAGGGAGAGGGACAGTTTAATGGCATACAATACGATGATATTATTATATTTTTTATGACATACTATAAAAAATGTTATGACATTTCATGACATTTTTCAATATACTATGACATTTTTTGGTATGATATTGACATTTATAAACATTTTTATGACATACTATGACTTTATTGACAATATACTACGATGACTTTATGACATACTATACTATGACAATCTTTGACATACTATACTATGACTTATTTATTAACATTGACATTTTATGACATTTTTATGACATAATACACTAGGCCTTCTTTCATGACATTTTCATGAGATACTATACTATGACTTTTTTCATCAGACATAGTATACTTTGACTTTTTAATGACATTTTTCAACATACCACTATGACTTTTTATCGACATACTATCCTCTGAATTTGTTTCATGATATTTTTAGACATACTACACTGTGACATTTTTATGGCATACTACTATGACTTTTTTAATGATTTTTTTACGGCATATTATACTATGATAATTTTATGACATTCTTTATAGCACAAGAGAGAACGATGTTTTCTGTGCGTGTATCCATATCACACAGTCATATAATGACATCTTGACACCCACCAGGTGCTGCAGCTCAGTTATCTCGGAGACAGCATTGCCATTGATAATGACCTTTGACCCTGCCATCGGGGTCAGTGTCACCCGGCGCTGTTCATTCCTGAACACAGCATGACGCTCCTGGATCCTGCCAGACAAAAACACGCACACATGTGCAAACATAAGTGTGTGTAAACTCAAAGATGCTGAAAACAACAACAAAATTGGAATAAGCCATACTTGCTTCTCGTGTATATAACATTTTATTCAATTGCTTATTTTTTTATAAGGGTCGCAGGGCCTGCAGCCTTTCCCAGCATGCACTAGGTGGAATGCAGGGAAACTGATCACTAATCAATTCCATCATTCACAGCCACTTTTAGACATCATATACAGACTGTTGAGTGTCTCAAATCTCACTTTACTTGCGCTGGGTTTGTGATGTTCTTTTGTTCCCGGATGTGATCTTGATGTGATGTAAACTCACCCTAAGCCCTTGATAGAGATGGATCTCGGAGAAGAGTCAGACAAGCCCATGTCCCATTCACCTGGAACACAAAATGGTATTAATGAGTGTTAATTAACATGCTAATACCTGTAGCGACGGGTCTGTCAGACTATGATAAGCTTCTCAGTCACTATTGTCATCCAACTCTCTAGCCTACTTACCACTGTGGCATTCTCCATTCCCAATACCTCCCTCTCTACAAGGTGCACTGAACTAGAGTGAGATATTCATCATAATATAAAGACATAAAGAGAGAGACAGTTACCCTCCTGAATGAAAAGCTTGACCACCCCTGACAGCTGAGCGTCCTCGTTGATGTTCAGGATGTAGGGATGCATCTGCATCATCCTCCTCTCCTGACAGTGAGGGAGAAGGACAGAGAGACTGAAAAATATCCACTTAGTACATGTACACAGATGTATTTATACACTAAACCTTCAGCGAGTGCATTTACATTCTGTGTTCGTGTGTTCTCCAAAGCTCATCTGAAACTACAGAAACTTTTGTGTACGTAGGTAAAGCTTTATTCATATAGCACCTTTTAAAACACACCGTTACAAAGTGCTTCACACACAAATGAAATATCGAACAATGATAGAAACCAAAGAATAATTACAATTTGAAACACAGAAACAATGAGACCAAACTAAAACAGACAAAAACATGTGGATGAGGCCTATAAAGATGGGTTTTTAGAAGCTGTCCAGAGGCTCGATCACCTTCTGTTTTTGCAGTTGGAGCGGGGATGGATAAAAGAGGATCGGAGTGGTCGACAGGTAGAATAACAAACTCAGAGATCAGAAATGTAACTCGGGCGAGGTCATGTGGTGCCTTATATGTAATTAACAAGATCTTATAGTTTATTCTGAATTTTACAGGAAACCAAAGGCGGGATGCCAGAACAGGGGTGATGTGAGATCGACGGTTAGTTCTGGTTAATAACCTGGCAGCTGCATTTTTAACCAGCTGTATGTGACTTAAAGCAGATTAACTGAGGCAGGTGTAGAGGGAATTACAATAGTCTAGACGGGAGAATATGAAAGTGTGAATTAATAGTTCAAGATCCGTGGAAGACAAGATCCATCTGATTTTTGCACTGTTTCTTAGCTGGAGAAAACAGGACTGAATAAGTTTAGGGACATGATGGTCAAAAGTCATATACCGGTCAAAGATGATACTGAGATTCTTAGCAGTAGGACTGATATTAGATTGTAATGGGCCAATAAACTGATCAACTGCAGAGTCAAAATTAAACTGTGCATCTCTGATATTGTATATGTGTGTGTGTGTGTACCTGTGTGATGTTAGCATACTGTTGTTCCCAGTCCTTCAGCGCCTCCTGCAGGTGTTGTTCCCACAGAGTCTGAATGGCTCTGATCTGGAGCTCATTGTGGGTCAGCAGCTGACGAAGCTCCTCTAAACACACACACGCATACATGTTGACCCTCGCCTGCTGAATTCTATTTTCTTCTATTATTTTTCTCTTCTATTCTTTCTAAGAGTGAGTCTCACTGGTCTCGTCGTTGGCTCTGCGCCCCTCCTGGCCCAGCCGGCTCAGTCGTTGCAGCAGTCTGGCGTTCTCGGCCTTTAGCTCTTTAACCAGACGCTCAGTGGGGCTCTCGTTCACCACCGCTCGGTTCTGGATACGCTTTGCCCTAAAGAGGTGAGGGAGGTGGGGGACACAACCAGTGAGGGATGTGGATGGGGTCCAGGTGGAACAGAGGAAACGAGTGAAAGGCCAATAAGAAAGAAAATACAGGGTGAAAAGAAGGAGGCAGAAAGACATTACAATGAGCGATTGGTGTATAAGTTCAAGACTTCTTGATGGGTTACACTGTATGAATGGTTAGTTGTACCTCTCAGCATAGCGCAGGGTTGAGAGAGACTCCTCATAGCAGATATCAGCAGGGCTCAGCGTGGCAATCTTGAAAATTGATTGATGTCCACAATTAGAAAATAACTACATTACTTAACATAATCCATCAGTGTTTGTGAGCAATATTTATTACAAAGAGTCTGTTACCATAACAGTGCGGCTGTTGCCTCCCAGGGCAGACTGCAGCAGCTTGGTAAGAACTGAGTCTCTGTAGGGGATGTGGACGACCTTCTTCCCCACCGCCACATCAGCGAGGGAGCTGGAGGAGAGGAGAGGATGTGATATAGGCATGGGACGATATGAAAATTTTCATTTTACAGGTCAGCTAATTTCATGGTAATTAAATGATAATTAGCAAGAAACCTATTTTCATTTTTTGGGGAATTACTGTCAAATTACCCCAAAATTACTTTATTATAAACATTATTTAATAATTATAAGCTAAAATAGCACATTATCTTTAAAATAAGGCCTTTAGGCTTGAGAAGCAGCTGTGCGCTGAGAGAAGACACTTCTGATCAGGCACAAATCTCACCATTGTGTGACTTATTGTCTACACAAATGTAACCTGGTAGCTAATGTAATGATTCAGGGAGTTTTTTAAGAAATTTCAAAGAAGATATTTGATAATTATTATCTATTTACCAGCAGGCATGGAAATAAAGCATATCAATTCACTTTGTATTCTTTTCCTGGAAATGTATTAAATACATTTACCAGCTATTGGGAAATAATTAATAAATAATCTTTATAATAAAGTAGTTTTCGATACATTTTGAGGTAAATATTGCGGTAATTTGGCAGTAATTCCAAAGAAATTTCTGGCTAATGATCAGTTAGGTAAATACCATGAAATTTACAGACCTGTAAAATGACAATTATGACATCAAAATCAATCATCAAAATATACTTAAAACTCTTAAAATGGGATTAAACATACTGGATTTTTATGAAGAAAAACATTTTATTTATACTTTTTTACTAAATAATATTGATTTAATATTTATAATATACTTTTTTATAGAAAACAAACAATCTTAATTATAAATCATATGGTCCCCCTGCATAAATAAAAAAAATAGCAACACTGTGTGAGTCTGTTTTTTCTTACATGATAATTCCTGTATTTTTCAAAATCAATTTCTATTTAACACGTCTCTACCATGACACAGCTATTTCAAGTCACGCATGTGACGATATTCACAATTATCCCAATAATGGAAATTCACCAGGATCAACTTGTTGTGTTTTTTATTATTACAATCTGCGATATAATCCTATATTGTCCCATCCCTAATGTGAAAGATACTGAAGTATCTGTGAAAAACCAAACTGAATGAAAGCTAACTTAAACTAAACACCAGGCCAACCTGATGACGTTGCCCAGGGTGGTGAGGCTCAGGTTGATGGCCGTGCCCTCTTTGAGTCGGTCAGCCTCTGACCCTGACGACCGCTGACGCTCACTGCCAGCCAAGTCCACCAAGTTGATGTTGGACTGCTTTGTGATGCTCTCTTTGGAAAAGATCTGACAGGAAGTCACAATGATGTCAACAATAAATGCCCAAAGAAACCTGAAGATAATATTCTGATACATATGGTACAGAGACACCAGCACATATGCAGGTAAGTGACCAATGGTGTAATGTAACAAAGTAGTAAGACTTCGTTACATTACTTGAGTATTTTTTTTTATCCGTACTTAACTTGAGTTGTTATATTTCTTTCAACTTTCACTCCACTACATTTCCTATATAAAATGTGTACTTTTACTCCGATACATTTCCCCTAAGCATCTTCGTTACTCGTTACTATTGAAAGCAAGCAGGTTTGGCGAATCGGTGGTCCTACTGTAGCTTTGCAAGTTTCATCACGTGATCACAGCAAGTTCAAACAAAGTGCTCTCAAAGCTGTAGTTAAGTTTTGATTTCTGCCAGGCTGGCAGACTGCACGTCAGAATCAAAATGGGATTTTGTTCTTTAAATCCACCAAAAAGTGTGAAAACCTTTGTTTTTCTTCAAGTTTAATGTAGCCTCTATTCTTAAGGTGGCATACATGTTAAGAGGAATAAACTTTATAAAACTCAAAATGACTGACTTGCCTGCTTTTTTATTAACAGCATTTACTTGTACTTTTAATACTTAAGTACATTTAATATCAGAAAATTACTTTTGATACTTAAGTAAAGTAAATACAGTAAACGGATAGAAAGACTTTTACTCAAGTAATATTTTATTAGGTGACTTTAACGTCTACTTAAGTCATTTTATGGTTAGATATCTGTACTTTTATTCAAATGTGGCTTTCAGGTACTTCATCCACCACTGTGAATGACACAACTTAGTAACAGCTTGAGAAAATAGTGTGAATTTTAAATGCAGTGATACTGGGACAAACAAATCTAAATCTTGGAGAATGTGTGTTATGTAGCGGGGCTGAAAGTGGAGCCACTGACCTGTTTGAGCTGGAGGATAATGAGCATGTGCGAGCGACTGCTATTGGCGTTCATGTGAGTGGCGGCGGTGGTTCGGGTCCTGGTCCCCTGTTCCATCAGCTGCCCCACCTACATTTTAATATTCACACTTTTAACATGATTCCAAGTAAACAACACTAACAGAGCATACAGAAAGATACCTGAAATGTCCCTCAACATTCCTTGAAGCTCTTATTTCTTTTCCTAACGGCTCTTATATCGTAATTCTGCATCCATCCATCCATATACCTGTGGTGCGCTGTCACAAGGGACTGTCCGGAGACCCTCCACATAGAAGCCTCTTTGCTGCTCCTCTCGGACTCTGAGCCCCCCTTGAGTACGAGACCCCCGAGACAGCAGGTCAACCACCTGGACAGAGGAGAGAGACAAAAAAAATGATTCAGAGACTAAGGAAGGAGGGAACGCTGGTCATCTATGAAGACAGTGACTTCTTAATCAATGTAATATCCAGAGAAACAAGAGATCATGAAGAAAAGAGAAAAAGACAGTAGCTGCTGCTCCCTACTATTACCTGCTCATTATAGATCTCCAGCATACTGAAAAAGACCTGTGAATACATCAAGATTCAGAATGTTTATACGCGAAAACACACCCATACATGACAGTGTGTTGGGAAACAGCCACACACACTCTTTACCTGACACTGTCGGGTATCCTGGTTCTCTCTAATGGCCTGAAAGAGTCGGTCACAGAGTTTAGGAACCAGGCCTTTGTTAGGCCCGAAGCCCACCATCGAGTAACTCTTCCCTGAGCCAGTCTGCCCGTAGGCCAACAGTGTGGCATTGTAACCCTGCAGACAACATTTCAGGACTTTTACTATCAAAATTGGACAAACAGTAAAACCCTAGAGTTGTTTTAGCCAACATGCACAGAACAAAATCTGTTTGGGTGCAAAAAAGCACAGAGCTTCGTGATAAATATATAATGATTGTTACCTGCAGTGCATTCTCCAGTATTCCCTCTCCCAGGTCCTGGAACACACTGTCCTGGGGATAGAGGATGTTTTATGAGCTTGCAACTCGGTATTGCTCAAACTCTTTCTAGGTCTGTTCTGTCTGGACAGTCTACATTTTGTATCTTCTGCTTGTTTCAGTGTTCAACATGTTCTGTTGGTTGTAATGAATGTACCAACTATTTGCCTGTTCTACTAGGGTGACTTGTAGCTGACCTGGTCGGCGTATCGTCCCCCGGGCTCTTCAGGCACGTAGAGGCCACTACGGTCTCGTGCAAAGCCACTGTGGGACCAGTAGGCGTAGTCGAAACAAAAAGAACGACGGCTTTGGGATTCTCGCGGGTCCTGGATGGTGATGGAGTTCGACACCATGGAGACAATACAGCGGCTGCCTGCGTCCCCCTCTCTCTGAATGGAGGAAATGATGGAGGATGAGAAGAGAGAATAAGATGATTTAATTTGGATTTCAAGGAAATTAAAAGACTGATGTGGTACTTACTTACTGCTCACTTTTACCCTTTTACTTTATCTATATTTCTATGCCTTTGTTATACGAGCTGCTGGACACCTGAATTTCCCTCGGGATTAATAAAGTATCTATCTATCCATCTATCTACCTATCTATCTACTCACAAGGAGGAAGCATAGGGAGAAGGAAGAGATCAAAAACAGAGTCTAATAATTTAGTGTAAGAATAACCAAGTAGCCTACTTTGAATGTAATATCTGCTGTCACTAGATCCATTTTCCATTTGAGCTCCCCCAGAATAACCTAGACAACATCCTCCTTCTTTATCCAAACTCAATCATTTCTCCTGTTGTATTTTCAGTTCTTTTACACAGGCTTTGCACTCCGACAAGCCTCAAAGTTATAAATTCTTTATTTGTGTGTTGCTATCTTTTTTTGTCAAAAAGCAATACATGTGTATAAAGTCAAATCATCCGGTGTGTGTTTGCTCACACATTTGTGAATATTTACTCTAGTTTATACACAAATACTATCACAAACATCTGTAATTTTTTACTTTCGAGCTGATGGTTCCATCAGTGTGTACAGTACACAACAGTAAATACTATGTCAGTGAATGTGATACCATAAGAATGCAGTATATTGCAACACATACACATTAGGAAAACATCAGGCGAATAAACAATTGCGAAATAGCCTAACATAAGAAACGGATGACAGCTTTAAAAAGTGAGATTGTACATATTCTACTACATATACGACTGCACACTGACCTTGTTGAAGGGTCGGACTCTGACGGCCACTTTGACACAGTCCTTGCCGTGCATGTCTGAGGCTTTAGCCCTCATGGTGCAGCAGGCAGGTATCAGCACAGCAGACTGGCACACTGAGTGATCAGCTCCCTCAAGCAGCCACACAGGTGGGTCAAGTTACTCGTTGACATGGACACAATCAGGTTAGTGTGACAGAGGCTGTGGCGTCCATGTGAGCCTGTTAGGAAAATAGGCTCACGGTTTTACTGAAAACATGATGGAAAACACATTTACTTACTGAAAGGTGGACACGACCCTAAACACTAATCTAAAAGAGACAATAATGTGTAGTCGACACTGCTACGGGCTAAAAAATAAATATTAAATAGCAGCATTAAGATATTTAATAAAAGGTAATTATCAGAATTTACTATGGGAAACATATGCTTTTAATTTGCTATATTAATACTTTCCACCATGGTGTTTTGTTAAGTGAAGTGGAGCTTTGCAGATGAGGCCGGTTTCACTTTCACCTCCTACCACCATAAATTATAGAAGAGAGACAGGGAGATAGTCCAATTCATCCCGGGCGGTTACATGTTTACAGCTACAGTTATGTCAACATTTCAGTATGATATCAACCATTACCTGACATTTAAAAGATTGCTAGAGTTTGATGGACGTCTGATATTATCTGAGGCAGCAGCAGGATAAGGTCTCGGCTATTGTGAAGGATAATTAGACGCTTGTAGCTCCTTTCACTGGTTCACCGCACATCTCAGACAAAAAGAAAAAGGCCTTGTGGTCCCGTCACTCCATCCACCCACCAAACACAAGCCTTAAAGATGGTAAATTGCATTAAGACAATCACTCAACACCAGAAGTATTCAAGCTTTACCATATTTATCAAAGAGCAGTCATCAAAAATAAGACATTCTACATACATTCATCAGAAAATAGCCTATGTGTCAGATGGTGGTTGCCATAAAAGTAATCAAACGAGCCTATTAACATTTCCCAAAACAATTTTAACAACTCCAAACTGCTGTGCAAGTATTTTTGTTTCTTTCACACTCTACAACATCCCCATGACACACAGAAACAGTCCAAATCTGATGGCATTAGTGTACATAAGTCCGTGCTTCTTTCACAGAAAACCCCCCCAAAATCGACTGAAATTTTAAGACTATGGCATAGGCAGTCTAATTAGATGATCAAACGCATTCAAGACACTTAAAACTTATGAGCGTAACTCTTTAGGATTTATTTATTAACTTTATTTGGAACATAGCAAAAGACTATATACAAATTTATCAGTAGAAATCTTTCGTCTCCACTGGGTTGGTTGCTCTTCTTCTTAAATAGAAAAAACAGCAGGCCTCGAAATCTAAAAAGTAAACAACCACAAAAAATAAAAATAAAAATAAAAGAGAATGTAAATAAAAACCTCTTTATCAGAGGCAGGATCAGTTCAGTCTCTCTGGTTGTATTAATGGGAGCTCCTAAAAGCCCACATTGATTGCTTTCCCTTGTGCCATTCTGTGCCCAGAGAGTTCAGCGGATTACGGGGAGCGTCGCAAAATATCCAACACGAAATGGCCACAGATACGATATCAAGTGGAATCCAGTTAGTACGAGCGGGATGTGTAAACTCCAAAAATATATGCCTCTCTCACACTGCTATCCACCAGTGTGTTATGTCCCAAAAATATATTTTCATGCCTACATTGCTTTTATTTTATTGTCCTACAGGGAGGTTTATATAACCAACAAAGATAACCGCAGCACTGTGAGGCATTTGAGGAAATAGAACCATCGTGAGTTTTTAGGCATACACTTTTATTTGACAGCTCCGGACCGACTCGGTTCAACTCTTCTGGTGGCTGTCTGAGGTTCACCGGTTAAAACCACCACCACCAACCTCCTCAAAGTTTCTTCCTCCGTGTGACGGGTTTTGTGAAAACGGTGTCCATTATGCGCTTGCGTCGAAGGTTCATGCTCGAAGTCGGGGCGTCCTCCTCACTGATCCTCTTCAGGGCCCGCGGGATCGGCTCAGCTGGGCTGGGCAGAGGCGAGATCAGGTCCACCTCTGCGATGGGAAAGGGCTTCAAAACGGCTTTGGATCTGAAGGTGAAGAACAAACAAAAACCTGAGCAGGGAGTGATTTTCTTTAGCCCAAACAAACACACTACAATGCAAATTGTGACTCAAATTTAGGGCTGTGCAATTAATCGAATTTCAATTACGGCTTCCAAAGATGAAAGCAAGATGATTGACAAAACGATTATAGTGCCAAATTCCATTTTGCAATGACACTCATTTTGTCTTGTGTTATAAATCCAGCGCACCCCTTTCCTTTACAGTGGTGCACTGGGGCATATTTCCTCCGTGGCGGTGCGCCGCAACCGGCTGTAGGTCAACTTGGAAAGGCTCGGGGTGAAGATGCCACTTTACAGCACCCCTCGCCCGGACCTCGTCGCTTAGTGCGTGCTGCAATGTCGGCAACTTACCTGGCCCGTCTTGAAACAGACCCCGTCTCGTATACCATGATTTGTGGGTGTGATTTTTTTTGACGTGTCATCACCATTCATATCCATACAACCAATGTGTTTATGATTAAATTGTTTACTAGAGCACAAAGTTCTTCACAGATCTAGCCTCTTAATTTAGCTCTCAAAGTGCACCAGATTGATGCATTTAACCTTAAAATGTAGCCTACAAAATGTTCTTTCTAAATGCATGATGTTTCCAAAGTCAATGAGTAATTGTGTTAAATAATCGTAATCTCAATATTGACCAAAATATTCGTGATTATGAATTTTGCCATAATCGAGCAGCCCTACTGAAAATCATTAAACTAAGCAGTTCTTTGTCGTATCCTCAGTCTCAGGGGTCCAGAAGGTATTTTTCAGAGGACAACAGGATCTTACTTGGCTGTTCGTTTGACTGATTTTCTGGACTTAGAAACAGCTGCTGCTTTCTCCACTTCCACGAGATCTTCTTCTAAATCGATTTCATCCTGAAAAAAAACAAACAAAACATGTTAAGATTAAAAACGCTTTTCTCTTGTTCATTAACCCTCTAGAGCCTAGCATAGCGTACCGTATACGTCTGTGGACAGATTTTGTGACCACGATAGCATCGCAACTGTGCAAGACGAAACTGTGCGAAACTTTACAGGTGAGTAGTTGAGATCAACCCCGCTTTACGCCTCTGGCCAGATATAGCGTCACAGCTGGCCCAGGACAATATCCAAGAAATGGCTGGAACTCACAGCAAAAATTCCCTGGTTGACTATGGAGTTATTCAACAAAACCTTTTTTTTTTTTTTTTTTCAATGTCAAATATGGTATGCTCACAAAGGTAATGCCTGATGATGACTTTACACTGCACCAGAAAGAAAAGTTAGGTCCCCCTGAATCATTTGATGTAGAACGCTTGATACTGACTGAAAGAATAAGCTCAGATTTGGCAAAAATATATAACTATGTCCAGGCGTTTCTTTGTCTTTTGCATCTATGTAGGCTTTAGAGGGTTAATAATTGTTACACTGCAACTGATTTGCATACAATTAGCTAATATCACACTAGAGTGGTCTTAGTTAAAATTTGTTTTAATCTAAAATAAGCATTTTTTTTTTTTAAGTTTTCCTTTTTGCGGTAGAATCAAAAACAACTCTCTGCTTAGTGACATCAATAAGATCATGGGATTACATGTTTGAGGAACTGACCTACAGACTAATTAAATTCAGGTTAAAACACAAATCCAGCCTCCTCAACACTAAAAAAGTGTGAACGTCATAAGCAGAAGCACTTACATGAGGAGCAACAGAGGTATCTTTGACAACTCTTCTCCTGCTGCGAGTGACGGGCGCTGCAGACTCTTCACTCGGGCCGGGAGACTCTGCTCTTTTAGCTGACGCACAGACACAACACAGGGTTAAAACCATCATGGATGAATGGATGGACTTACAGGTAAATAGAGAACCAGCTCACCTCTTGTTCTTCTCCGTGAGGGAGAGTAGATGAACGAATACTCGTCTGGACAAGACTCCTCCTCTTTGGGTTCGGGGTCCAGGCTGTCTTCCACAGACTTCGTACTCCTCTTGCTGGTTCTCACCATCTTTGTGACGACTACTCCTCCTGTAATTCATAACAAAGAGTTTACACTATATTCTATGACAGACAGAAACTGAGATGCAGAAAAAAAAAAGTAGTACAAACGCAGCTCTATTTTCTGTCTGTACGCAGCTTCCAACATACCTTCCTGCTTCCCTTCCTCATCCTGAAGTCTCTTGATGAGGGCGTCTGCGACTGGGGTTTCAGAGTCCACCTCCAACGGTGAGTCCAGTAAGGGGAGGTCTTCCTCAGGGTGATCCCAGAGTTTGCTTCTAGTTGGTCGACGGGAGTTGGTGAGACCAGCATTGCTGTTAAGTTCAGGCTCGAGTTGAACTGCACTTTCTTTTATATTTTCTGTTATCGTCACTCCTCTCGTCTTCCTTGCGCTCTG
This sequence comes from Sebastes umbrosus, assembly GCF_015220745.1. Taxonomy (NCBI): domain Eukaryota; kingdom Metazoa; phylum Chordata; class Actinopteri; order Perciformes; family Sebastidae; genus Sebastes; species Sebastes umbrosus. The sequence continues at coordinate 16,548,352 of NC_051270.1, forward strand.
AGGAATTAATACAGGAACCAATTTCACCTGGGAGTGTAAAGTGTCATCAATGATCAACAGTGCTTGGATTGGATTTATCAACATGTAATACGGAATAATGTAAAATGTACAATAATATGATATGAAAACTAATTAGTGGGGCTGTCAATCGATTAACATATTTAATCGTGATTAATCACATGAGTGTCCATAGTTAAATGCAATTAATCGCAAATTAATCTTACATTTTTTGTCAAGTATTTAATACTCTTATTAACATGGAAGTGGGAAAATATGCTTGTTTTATGCAAATGTATGAAACATTTATTATTGGAACTCAATTAACACAAAACAATGACAAATATTGTCCAGAAACCCTCACAGGTACTGCATTTAGCATCAAAAATATGCTCAAATCATATTTTACATGGCAAACTCAAGCCCAACAGGCAACAACAGCTGTCAGTGTGTCAGTGTGCTGACTTGACTATGACTTGCCCTCATTCACATATCTAGAGGTCAGAGGTCAAGGGACCCCTTTGAAAATGGCCATGGCAGTTATTCCTCGCCAAAATGAGTTCGTTTGCAGCGTTATTTAGCCTCCTTCATGACAACCTAGTATGACATTGTGGAGTAGGTTTTCTGGTTCCATATGATGCCAGTCTCTTCAATCTAGTTTTTAAAACAAGCCTGTTACAACCTTAAAATTGCAAGTTGTGTTAATGCGTTAACGAAATTGCGCCAAAAAATTATTAACGCATTAACGTTGACGGCCCTACTAATTATTTTACAGAAAGTTGTTTTTCAAATGTATTAAAGACAAAAGTCAGTTGGCGTTTTAACGTCAAACAAAAAAGGCTTAATATCTGTCAGCATCACATGACGGTGAATAAGATGAAGCTTCACATTCTCGGTATGTTACTGACAAAAAAACATTCTCATATCTACGACAACTTTCAGCTTATTCAACATCATGATCTTGCAAAAGAAAAGAAAGAGATGAATTACTTACTTGTGGATACACATTTAGGGTAATCCGGTTGGACTGTCGAGTCGCCCTGCCGGGGCTGGAAGGTTTTTTGCTCTCTTCCTCCTCCAGCGTCTCTGATGATTCTGTTTTACTTTTCCTGGAGTTGCGTTTGGCGGGGGACGCAAACACCTCCGCCTGTTTCTGCTCTTCTAACAAGATCTGTAACGGTGTTGCCACCACCTCACTGCTGCTCAATATCCTTCTGCTGGACCTCCTCGGAGTGATTTCCTGAGTGGTCCTGCGTTTGGCCGGTGTGGGACTCTTGGCGCTTGTTCGTCGAGAAACCTTTGTATCTGTGACCTCATCCTCCTGTTCCTCCTCATCTTCACCTTGGGTCCTTTGGCTGGACCTTGTTGAGGAGGCCCTCTGGGCAACCCGCCGCCTGGCTGGAGAAGAGGCCTTTGAGGTTGATGCAACTGTGGTGTCGTTATCCATGGCGTTCCCCTCTTCAACCTCGTCTTTAGGAGGCTCTGGCTGAGAATTACGAGTACTTCTTCGAGGTGGGCTTGCTTGGACTTTAGTTTCTTTGTTCTGTTTACTTTTTCTAGGTGTACGACTAGGCGAAGCAGGAAGCAGGTACTTTGTTTCTACCTCCTCCACTTCCTCTGCTTCCTCTAGGAGAGGAGAAATAAAGGAAACCGTCCTCCCTCTTGTGGTCATCCGTGTTGGGGTCGAGGGAGCTTTCTTTTTCCTCTGAGAAGTGGGCGTCTCTGGCACAGGTTTCTCTTCTTCAATATCTTTTCTCGGTCTTCCCCTGGTTTTCTTTCCTGTTTCCTGCTCCGTCTTAATTTCTTCCCTGTTATCCTCTTCTGTCTCTGCTACGGCTCCATGGTCCTGTTGCTCCTCCTCCACAGCAGTCTCTGTCTCTGTGCTGGGGGTTATCTCCGTGTCCATATTAACAGGCCCATTCTCTTCAGGCTCTTCCTGCTCCTCAGCAGGTGTTGGTTTGTCCTCCTCCTCCTCCTCTCCCATCTCCTCCTCAGCAGCATCTTTTTCTGCCGTAGAGTCTTTGTCATCCACAACTTCCGGGAGTTCTCCCGTTGGAGTTGGCCCAGAGTCTGAAAGTCCTTCAGGTTCATGATCGTCAGCAAGCACTACTGCTGGGAGCTCTCCAGGTTCATGATCTTCAGGTTCATGATCTCCAGATTCATGATCGTCAGCCAAAATTACTGCTGGGAGTTCTTCAGATTCATAATCGTCAGCCAACACCACTGCTGGGAGTTCTTCTTCTGGAGTTGGCCCAGAGACTGAAAGACCTTCAGGCTCATGATCGTCAGCCGACATTGCTGCTGGGAGTTCTTCAGATTCATGATCTTCAGATTCATGATCTTCAGGTTCATGATCTTCAGGTTCATGATCTTCAGATTCATGATCTTCAGGTTCATGATCTTCAGATTCATGATCTTCAGATTCAAGATCTTCAGATTCATGATCTTCAGATTCATGATCTTCAGGTTCATGATCTTCAGATTCATGATCTTCAGATTCATGAGCTTCAGGTTCATGATCTTCAGCCAACACTACTGCTGGGAGTTCTCCTACTGGAGTTGGCCCAGAGACTGGGAGACCTGCAGGTTCGTGGTCTTCAACCAACATTACTGCTGGGAGTTCTTCAGATTCATGATCTTCAGATTCATGAGCTTCAGGTTCATGATTTTCAGATTCATGATCTTCAGGTTCATGATCTTCAGCCAACATTACTGCTGGGAGCTCTCCTACTGGAGTTGGCCCAGAGACTGGGAGACCTGCAGGTTCATGGTCTTCAACCAACATTACTAACTCTGCATCGCTCTGTTCTTTAGCATCTTCTGTCTCATGGTTTGCCCCGGTGTTTTCAGTTTGTAGGTCGGCAGGTTCTGCAAGTTCTGACTCTGCTGACCCATCTACCTCAATTCCATCCAAGGTGTCCATCTCTCTCCTCTGGTCCTCTTCGGAGACTTCTCCAGACAGAGGAGGATCCTGATCATCTGCGCCCAAAAGAATAACCTCAGGTTTGGCCACAATTTCGTCAACAGCCTCCACTGCTGGAGACAGGCTGGGAGGGTCGGAGGACTGTAGATCATTCTCAATAGGCAGCGTGTCTGCCTCTTTATCCGCGTCCTCATCCAGCATCAGAGAGAAGCCGCTGTGAGTTTCAGACCTCGGGTCATCTGACACAACGGCTTGCTGAAGCTCAGGAGGACCAAGCTGAGCACCATCGACCAGGCCGTCCTGCCCCTCCACGAGCTCCAGGGGTACCAGGAGAGTGGTAGAGGGTTTGAGCTCCATGTATGATGATCCTTGCTCTTCATCCTCATCCGCTACAATCCCTTCTTCGTCTGCCCCGAGTCTCACCATCACCACCTCACCCTCCATGTCCTCCTCTACCATCTGTAATAGAGCAAACACACACGAGAAGTTATTTCTTGATTTCTTTTGATTGATCGGTTAATCATCTAGTCTCACTAATCGTTTCAGCTCTACATTTGTTACCTTCATCTCTACACCGGGTGTAATCAGAGAGAACGCCGCAGCCTCCTGCTCTGACAGACTTGGCAGGAAGTGTGTGTGTCCCTGCTGTACAAAGACTGAACTGGGTTGGAGGGGTGGCAGCCTCCCATTACCCTGGACCTCCTCAATGATCTCCACCTCACTACCAGAGTCCTCTTCCTCTTCTTCCTCCTCCTCCTCCTCCTCATCCTCTTCCTCTTCCTCCTCAGCTCGATCAGACTCCTCCTCTTCATCCTCATCTTCTTCCTCAGACTCAGGGCTAGAAAGCTCTTCACTGTCGTTCACACTCACAACAGCTAAGAGATTAAAAAAAAAAGAGCAGATGTGGGAGAAATGAGTAAAACAACACTGTAACAGCACCAGTGTTAATGTGCATGTGTGTACAAGCTTCCTTACAGTGGGAGTCTGTGCCAGTTGGCTCGGAGGATGTCACAGAGGCAGTAGATTTCTGGCTGGTGAACACTGGCGGAGCTTCAACATCTGCCTGCACCTCCTCTTCAACCTCACCTAGTGACTCACTGGGAGAAAGGAGAATGATATCATTCAAACTGTGAAAAACAAAACAATAAACAGCTGAAAGGCCGGCAAAGGAAACACAGGGTTACACAACATTTTCATAGTTTCTAACCAAATTCCCACATTGATATGTACACTCATTGAAAAAGTGACTTAGAGGGTTGTTTTAATATGGATTATGACCTAAATAATATTTTCAGCTAAGGGAAAAAATACTTGCCTAAAGTTAATTAAAAAAAAGTTCTGCCTGAAAATAATCCTTTTTTGCTGAAAGATTCCACCATTAGAGAACAAACTACAAATATTTAGTATTACTTTTCAATCGATTTAAATTCTTATTTAACTATACACATCTGAGATATGGTTTACAACAAAAAGTTTTGGATGGCTTTTAAATTTTAAAATAATTGGTATAGTCTTAAAGATATTTCTATCTTCTTTTTGTAAAGAGAAAAGGGCACAGACCTGTTGAAAGACGTCTGGGTCTGTGATGCGTTGTGGATTCCTGAGCGGGTGAGCGGAGGAGACAGATCGCCACCAAACAGATGTCTCTGAACAAACTCTGTCAGATCTGTCAGACAACACAGAATCATAACATCTTAGTATGAAGTCATTATAACCTTGTTTAAAATGTGTTGGGTAATAATGTAATATAATATTTCAATCTATACTGATAAGAGTTTCAGTTATACCATTTCCCCATATAGTGTTGTGTGTATATGAATCACTACAGTCTTGTCCAATATGCGGTTGTAATATCTTGTAATTTTTTTACAGTATAAATGTGTAATTTATGGACGGACCTGTTGATTGCTCCAGTTCCTCTTCTGGTTGGTTTGTGGGTTCAGTGGCTGCAGGTGGTTTCAGATACTCAGTGAACTCTGTGGATTCGGTGGCCTCCGTCTGGACGTCCTGTCCCACTGATAGATCCGGAGATTCGACCTCAGCGCCAGAGTCCGTGCTCTCAGTAACCTGGTTACAAACTAGTAGCATACAAAATGTGTCAAGCGGTGTTTAAGAGAAGTGTGGCAAAACACATGAATATTTTCAACACCTTTTATTTCTTCTGTGCCGTACTGGTGTAAAAAGTCGTAAAGAAACGAATAGAGCAAATTCTGTAAATTAATTACCTTGATTGTGGCTAGACATCTCCTCTTGGGGAAGAGTTGCAGCATCTTTATATTCGATACTTGACTCAACATCTTGTTCATCCTCCTCTTTAACTTCTTCCTCATTTTTAGTCTCCTCTTCAAGACCAATCTCAATCACGTCCTCAGATGTTTCGTCTTCTTTCACCTCCTCTTCTTCTCCCCTCTCTGTATCCTCTGATGTCAGGAGAGGGGTTTGCTCAGTGGTTAGTGAGGGCTCTTCCTCTGGTTCTTGAGTTTCAGTTAGGCCTTTGATATTCACCGTCACTACCTCCTCTTCTTTCTCTGGAGCAGTATGCACCTCCTCCCCTTCTTGGTCCTCTGAGAGAGCAGGGGCAGGTGCATCAAAATACTCTAGAGTGGTGTCTGTTGAACGGACAGATGCCTGGCTGGTGTCAAAGCTCAAGCTCAGGCGTGCTTGCATTGCATCTGATGGTCTGGTTTCTGCGGCGACATCATGGATGGAGAGTGACTCGCTGTCAAAGCACCTCAGCTGTGAGGAGGGAATACCACCTTCTGGAGGCAAGAACTTCACACGAGGCTGTTCTGCTTCTTCGTCTCCATCCTCTTCCTCCTCAGCAGGCTGTGAGGGCCAGGTCTTATGTGTAGCCTTGGATAGCATGCCTCTGGTCAGCAAGCTAATCTCACTGTCTGCTGCCATCTAGAGAGGAAAACGGTTCCAAAGAAGATTGTAAGACACATTTTAATGTGCTGATGAAGACCACTAGGCACAAATTAGTAAAACAGCGTTTTTTTTGTTTGTTTGTTTGTTTGTTTGTGTGTGTGAGGTGGCTTCTCAGAGTCAACACACCACTCCTATCTTGTGCTTGGTCTTACCCCATTGGTCCATCGGATGCCCTTCTCCGGTTCAGGAGATTCTGCCTCTTCGATGAAGGTGATCCGGCTCTCTTTGTTACGGAGTGGGGGGGTGATGGAGCGTCCTGGAGAAGCAGACGGGGTGGCGACGGGTGTGGGCCTCAGGCTGCTGCGCAGGATGGATTGAGGAGTGAATGCTGAGAACACAGGGCCAGAAGCAGCCAAGGCCCGAGCTCGCTGAGAGAACAAAAACAGGAGGAAAAGTGTAAATAACAAAATACCAAAAATGCTCCAGGAATACAAAGTCAATTGTTAAGAAAATACACTATACATAAACAACATTTAGTATAAATATACATAAAGATTTGACTTCTTTAGATATCCTGACAGGGTAAAGGATTAATCCTGCTCACCTTGACAACCTGCGGTGTTTGCAGCAGACTGAGTTCAGGGGCTTTGCTGATGCTTTTTGGAGAAACCCAGGAGCTGGGAGGTCTGGGAGGGCTGAGAAGAGGACGAGGGGTCTGACAGGACGGACGAACCACCAAGTCCATCAGCCTGGTTCAGATTGAAGATGAGGAAGGAATGCAAAGTATCTTTAATAGGCTGTCTTAACAAAGCTCTGTTGTGCATACACGTAGCTGTTTTGGAATATACAGTAAATATTAACATTCAAGTATTTGTTGAGAGTGTAGTAGTAGAGTTGAGTGTACAGTATACAATCAATAACTGAACACAATATTAAGATGTAGGTGCCATTGTTGTAACTATTTGAATTAAAAAAAAAAAAAAAAAAAAAAGTTAAAATGTTAAAAGGTTTACATGCATAGTTTTCCAAGTCAAATATTGTATAATACACGGCTTTAACCTCTCGGTTAGTAGGCAGCACAGACTCCTCATTAATATGAAGCTCTTATGAAAGTACCTTGACTTTCGTTTGGCGGTCATGGTGATAGGAGTTCCCAGGAAGGGCTCAGAAAGGGCCAAGGAGGAGGAGGGCTTGGGGCTGGCAGAAACAAAATTGAAAAAAGGTTAGAAAATAATAATAATACAATTTCTCCTGAGATGCAACTTTGGTATTTTCTGTTCACCTCTTGGCTGGGGAGGACTGTGGTGTAGCTCCTTTGCCTAACCACACCTCCTCAATCTTGGTCAGGACGTTGTTGATGAAGCCAGCCCTCGACATCACCTTCTCCCTGACGGAGCGCTTGGTGATGGTTGACAGTGGCTGTGGCCGAGAAACTGGAGCACAGCGTGTAAATGTGTTATTTATATTTGATAAATAGTGTTTAAGCTGTTGTTTAGATTACATTAAAACTAAAATAACAGACACTGACACTGCGGTTGCAAGAAACAAACATGTTACTATTAACTATAAATAGACATGATTTCAAGTTGAGCATCTCTTTACCTTCTCTGTGGATGGCGTAGGGATGCTGGTAGGGCTTTGCTCTCTCCATTGCCAGTTTCCTCTGGACTCTGGGCAAAACCTTGCCATACTGATCCAATATAGAGTTCCTGGTGTTGGACCGTTCTTTAAGCTTTGGGTCTCGCTCATTCTAGGAACAAAGAAGCAAGAGAATGAGGTTATGAATCTTATGGGTTTCAAGTATCTTCTCTCTATATAATAGCACAGTGACGGAATTTCCATATTTGGATATAGTATGTCTAAATTGATAATTAATTAAAAGAGTTGATTCTGAATATTAAATACATATATTATGAATGTCACATACTGTATATCAAGATAATGCTGTGATAATTAGCATAATACTATGTATGTGAGTGTCAAACATACCACCAGGTTCATCTTGAGGCTGTGGTTGAGCTGCAGGGCAGGAATGTAGTTGGCCTGCTGAAGGTAATGAACCATCAGCAGTTCTCGGTTCTGGAGACCCCCTGTACCCTGGAGAAACTTCTCCAAACATTCCTGAAACACAAACCCAACAACCACGAGTTTTAGGCATCGACTTTATCATCCAAAAACACAAGCAAAGATGAATCTACAAGCGGAACGATGCAGGGTTATTAGGGTTTTCTGATCATTTCACTATTCTCTCTCCTACCTGCTCAGTGAGGCTCAGGGGCAGTTTGAGCAGCTCCTTCATGAGCCCCAGCTCCTGGCAGCTCTCATACAGGAAGCCCATCAGCTCTCCCATGTTGAGGCGATTAGAGTGCTGCCGAAGTAACGACCACGCCTCTATAAGACACCTGGAAGAAGGACACACCAGCTGGTTAATGAGAAGACATAAGACATGTGAAAGTAAACTAATTAAGGACTGGTATTTGCCTTGCCCACATTTCATCGTTACAATACTCCAACATTGTTGTCAAGTTTTACTGTGCGCACATTTATATTTAATGTTTCTGCTGGTGTTCTTGGAGTTTTTTCCTTTTGCTCTTACCTGTTGTGTAGCAGTACAGACAGGCAGAGTTTGGCCTGGGAGGTGGAGGAAATTGGAGGCTTCGTAACGTGGAAGTATCGAAGAGCCACAGGGTGTTGGCCCTGGCACATCAGTGCTTGCAGGACACGCTCGTGCTGCCACTCAAACTGACACTGAGAGGCAGCTGGATGCAGGAGCAACTCAAATGAACTCTGAGGAGAAAGAAGAACATTTTTAATAAGCCAATACTGATGAACCTTTACATACAACAATGATCTTTTGCCTTGCACAACATCTCTGTGTCCAAATTTACATCTTAAAACGTCAGTCAAATGTGTAGTGTACCTGGTGGTCATGGTGGTCCAGCAGCCAGAGGCCTTGCACTAGTTTCACCAGTCCAATGGGGATGGCAAATGCTGGGGGGAAAGACTCCACTGATGCTCCCTCCTTATTAGGGAAGGAGTACATTACATCCAGCAACAGGTAAATCACCTGGGACAACAGGTCAAGGCTCATAAAGGCAGTGGACTGAATTTAGTACATCATTGGGAGAGTTTAAGATTTACAACTACGACCGAGGTTACTAGATTGTAAAATAAATCACCCAATATTGAACACCATGTAAAGATGAAGAAAGAAGTTAGAGGTTTAGGTAAGTTAAAACAGATATAAATAAACAGCTGAAGAAATTACCCCTGACTTCACAGAAACTACAGGAGCTGACTATGGCTGACATGACTTTATGACATTATTAAAGGATACAATTGCATGTTTGGCAGCTTCATCAATGTTGTCCAGTAGATAAATGTCCAACAGGGCCTGTGAATCAAAAATATACATATAAAATTATACATTGTAAAAGCCACAGATGCAAACTCAATCTGACATAAATTAGATAGTACAAAATAAATACTTTGAATGCTTACATGCAATGTAGGTGGTGGGTATTGCCCTGTCCCATTCTCATCCCTCTTCCACAGGTTGATCAAGCGTTCACCACACTGGCCAACCAAACCGTCAATCATCAGGCAGTCTGCACACCACTTGCCCCTGAGAAGACCACGGGAGAGTGTTGGCATTAGATCAACTCAGACCACCACCATCATCATCATCATCGTCATCATCATCATCCTCATTGTCGTCAGAAAGTAACAGATATTATTTAAGAAGATACTGGTTAGCTGCAGTCCTTGATCTGAAATACATGTAAGATGAAATTACTCACTTAGCCAGCCTGGTGAGCTCCTCTCTGCGTATGGTATAATAGTTGCTGATGACTGAGTGAGTGTAGAAAGGCCTGGAGATCTGGAGAGCGTCGTCGTCTGGTGGGGAGGGCAGTTACAATCCATAGAGAGAAAGAGAAAAATAAAACTGAATACAGTGATATTCACAAGTTTGGCAACTGCTGAACAAATTGTATGTTCTGATGCTTTTCTGTTAAAATGTTAAAAGAAAAAGAACTTGAACCACACACAATTTCTGCTAATTGTGATGAATATTTGTTTACCGCAGGCAGATTTTTAAAAGGCTACACCTCGCCAACTAAAAGAATTTTAAGAATTTCCCCCCCGACTCCACATTGCTACTAGTTCAAGAGTGTCTTTAGGTCACTAAAGATATTCAACCTGCCTCCAACTTGTTTACTCGCTGACTCTGAGAAATTGTGTTGTGTGAAATAGCTGGTTAACGCCAGCAACACCTTACCTGATCCTTCAGGCAGTAGGCCGGTACGACAGAACCAGAGCACCACCTGAGCGTACTTGGAAATCAGACTGGACACCATGTTCTTGTTCATCAGACCCACCAGGCCTAGAAAACAAGAAATATAAACAAAACCGATCAATAACTACAAATGACTCAAAACAACAACACGACAGCTTCTCGGTTCTTAGATATGGCTGATCAAAGAACAATGCATTATAGCTCAAAGTGTATCAAACCATAAAGAAATCATAATTTTATTGAAATCAACACTCTGTCAACACTGGTGAGAGTGTTTCATTACATTTTAGCACAAATGTGTGAATGTGTGCTGGCTGGCTGAACCTGTTTTTACTGACATCACATGGAAACATAACACCTGTACATGTGATTGCGTCTGTGTGGATGTTGCACCTTTTTGCGTGAGCTCCTGAGCTTCACTGAGCAGACAGTGGAAGATGGTACTGAGGTTACTGAGCAGTCTCTGGCTGTGCTGTAGCAGCTGCATGGTCTGAGGGTCCGTGAAGTTTGATGAGCTGTCAAACAGCGGTGCACCTAGGGAACAAAACACACACAGGATGAACAGATTTAAAACGTACATATATAATCAAGATTGCAAACAGCATAGAAATTGGAGGAAACAGGAGGGATTTAAATCGCTTAAATAATAAATCATCTACTATATCGACAAATGGACGAGGCGAGCATTTGCTTTCCTTGGTAAGGTTAAATAATACTGTACTGTAAAAGTTTGAGTTGTCATGAACCTGAAGGGTTAATTTTAACTTACAAACAGGCTATGCAAACATATCTGATCTAATCTATTCAAATGTATCACTTGATAGCCTGAGTTCTTAACAACGGGAAACATTTGGAAGACTTAATAAGATCACCTCACAAATTTGATCAATGTTAAAAATAAGCACCAACAACATTCTAAATAATTAAAAATGTCTTTGATTTAAATGATAAAATCATTTTAAAACATACAGATGCCATCCAGTTCCTCCTTGGTCTGGACCACTTTGTTCCAGGCCCAATCCAGGATGTAGCGCAGGTTCAGTGCAGAGCCTGGTTGTTCTGTTTAAGAGGGACAGAATTACACGCATTAGAGTTGACTGTATTTATATAGAGAGACTTCGTAAAGATTTAAAATGATGAGTATCTGTGTGTGAAATGAAGCCAAAGAGAGAAGCACTAAACAGCCCTCTTCACCACATACTTGCTGGCATGGTTGCAATGGGTTTCGGTGAGTTTGAGAAACAATTTGACAGTTATATAATCACGACTCCTCACCTTCTGCAGTCCACTGCTTGATACAGCCAGTGATCAGTCCCAAGGAGCTGGTCTCCACCGCTGTGGACAAGATGGCATCCAGCTGCTCCTCCTAAAGGCCAACATCAAGATACATGTGCAAATCACTATCAAAACTTCTGAATACATATTTTATTTAATTATGTATATTGTTTTTTAATGTAAACAAAAGGACGAAATACAAAAGCATCAAGAACGGTGGCTTTGTGTGGACAAGTGGTTCTGGAGACCAAGATGTCAGCTCAGCATGTGTGTGTACCTGAGAGAGGCTGGAGGCTTGGGTGTCAGCCAGGCGAGATGAGAGCAGGCCGGACATGAGGCAGCGAGAGTAGCTAGTGGAGATGATTTCACTGGAACAAGGAGCAGCTTTCTTCAAAAAGCTCAGGGTCTGGTGTTAATAACAAAGGTGAGGTGTAAGAGAGCCTACTTTCCATTCAAATCGTCTTCACATATTTAAATCCTACGTGAATGTATGTAGCTATTAACATCAAATCATCTTATGCTAATTGATACACAAGAACTAATGATGCGCGGGTCTGTTTTTTTTTTTATTACAGGCACCCACCCGACCCGTTATGAGAGCCAATCGGCATCGCCCGACGATATTTTCTAGTAAGCTCACCCAAACCCACAGGTCGACCCGTGCATCACAAACAAGAACACACAAGGAAAAGGCTGTGTAAACTAAAAAGCACAGTTTGAAGTTAAATGTATATACAGTCACACATTCACCTCTTATAATTTGGATCTAATGCCATCAAATTAATGGTGAAGTGAAAGTTTGGATGATAGAAAAATAAACACAGAAACTTGCCTCTTTCTGATACCCAGAGCACGTCAAGTGCACAATTCCAGAGTTGAGCAGGCAGGTAGCATCTGTAACATGAAAGGGGAAAAAACACCAGTCTTATCAACCTTATTAGTAAAATTATATTTCAACTACAAACCTGCGCATGTCTGCACAAGCAAAATTCTTAACAATACAAACAGGCAGCAGAAATACACAAGGATAGAACCTGGAATAAATGACAGACCTGGAAGATAATTCATTATTACACTTTTATCATCTCTCCATATCATCTCATATCATATTGTACATATAGTGTCTACACCTACCAAAGTTATATGTGGTGGGATTAAAGTACTGCTCTGGTGGGGGGCAGGTGAAGGGCAGGCCCCTGCTCAGGCTTCGTTCGTGCACCACCACATCCAGGAGGACGTGTTGAGACACCATCTGCACCACTGGGTCCAGAGACCAAACTGCCAGGTAGGGACAATTTTGCAGAGACTCTCCCGTTCTGACAACACACAAACAAAAGTGAAATTCAGTGTCGCAGTAAATCAATCAATCATTACAATAACCCACCGGAAAACAGGTGACAATAAACTCTTTATTACATGCATCACTGCCATTTTATAAAACCACCAATACATATCAGACAAGTACCTCAAAGAGTCTGGCATCTGTGCGTGGTACCAACGGTTGATGTCAAAAACTCCGATGAAGGTAGACGGGGTTCCCTGACCATAGGCCTTGACTTGCCAGCTGAAGATAGACACACTGGTGTCTGGAGATGCAACTGAAAATGAGGAGGTGAAGGAGGGAATGAGAGAGAGGAAGGGAGAAAGGTGAGGGTGATTGTGGATGTCAAATCTAGAAAATACAGGCAGGTAAGACAACTGAGAGGAAGTAGATACCATATGCAAAAAAAGAGAGACAAAGAGTAGGTTCTCCATCATGCAGTAGATAGTAGCAGTAGAAACAGTTTTATGAGAACACATGATGGTATAACCCTTTAAAGATTACATTTCTATACTATGACAACACTGGCAATGTCAAAGCACAAAGCATTCAAATCTGATGCTTATAACCAGTCCTCAATCGCTCCCTACACACTCATAGCTTCCACAGGTAGTTTCAGGGGAAGCAGGCTAACCTTCGTTCATGCTGTCATCCCGGTCGGGATGGGGTCTGAACTTCTCGATGGTCTGGCAGCTCAGCAGGCGGGTGTTGGTGGCCTGAGCCCTGAGAGGGAAAGCTGTGCCACTTAACTCCTGACTGTAACGTTCCTCACAGTACTCCAGACCCTGACAGAGTTAAAGAGGGGGGAGAGTAAACCAAGGAAAGTAAATATACAGTAGATACAGGACCAGCAGAATGAAGGTTTCACTAATTGAAGAGAATAGAGAAAAATATTGCACTACAGACCTCATAGAGGATCTTCCCAGAAGCTAGACACTTCCTTTCACTGAAGGCCATCTGAAGTAGGCGGAGGCTGACCATATCTCCCTCACTGAGTGGGAGTGAGAGGAGGTAGAGGAAAAATAAGAACATGGCAAAAACACACACTTTGCCTGGGTGGAGTACTTTTTGTAAATACAAATAATGTCAATTTGCAGAATCTTATGCTTATAGAGAGACAAAATGTAAGCCGAACTTCTGGGTCCTGTTCCAGAAGTAAGAAAATCTCATTCAAAAACACTTTTGACATTTGTAATAACACTGAAAACTAAAATTACAGCCATGGAACAGAGCCTTTCTCAATAGTATGCTGTGTGGCTCGATACATAGGTTTACATATGGATAGTAGTTTCATGAAAAGCATTCTTTAACGAACACCAGTTTCCATAAGCCCGCGTTCGCGGGCTAAACGTTGCAGCTTGACAGAAGAGGCGGGTGCACAAGTGAGTTGAGGGATCACGGTTAGCTCAGACGTGTGTAATAACAGCAGGACAGAGCAGACTGAATGCTTTACAAGTCTTTAGACAGCTGAGATTAAAACTATAAAGTTGAAATAAACAACATTAGAAGAGAGCTTTGGTGAGTTTTATGATATAAGGATGACATAAGTACCTGCACTATCGTACTTCTACTTTTTTTCATGGGAGCTGTAGTTTTTTCTTTGTTCAAAGTAATCATTAACTTCGTTAAAACCACAAAGGTTTCAGTTTCTTATAGCAACTACTGTAGTGGATGCTGATTTGTCTTAGATTTAGGGCTGTCCCGAATACCATTTTTTGGGCTTCGAAGCTTTGGTGAGATATATTTGAAGAAATTCTAAGCTTCGCAGCGCAGCAGGCCGACATGTTCTTCTGTCTGTCTCCATTTCCTCCATTTCAGTGCCCGGGACAGTGCCGCTGCCGCACCACTGTACACACAAGTAACTCTACACACAATAAACAGCAATATCCATCTGAGAATAACTAATAATAATTAATGTTGAATATGAATAATTTTGTGGGATTATTCCTTATTTCATGGTCTAAGGTCTAACGGTCTAAGCATCAAAGCTTCGAAGCATTCGGGTCAGCCCTACTTAGATTGTAGATTGAAAACACCAGGAACAGACTTAATTTTTCATACCGATGAAGGAAATGAATGACAGATTGCTTTCCGTTACAGAAGTTAGTGGAACAAAGGCTAACCCGGACGTGACGCCATGACTTCGCCTCTTTATATTCAAAACAAAGAACATGTGAGACTTACAGGTCCTGAGAAGACTGGACAGCCCAGAGGTAGCAACAGTTCCTGGGGTCATTTTCTGGCTCCTGGAAGGTGAAGGCATGCACGGGTACCCTGCCCCCCTCTAACTGGGAGTGGTATCTACACATGACAAGAATCAAATTCATATACACATGATGACTTGTTTTTGTATTTAAAATTGACCTATCAATATTCTTCAAATTACAATATATCATAGCTGCTTATGAATTCAGAAGAAGCACACACTTGAAAATAAGTATGTAATTAGTAAATTAATCTATTCCATATTGCATGTTGGGATATGGAAAAGGCATAGAGTGTTTCGCAAATAACAGTGCCAGTGTCGCATACAACTCATGGGACTGGTGTCTGGATCTATAACCAGTGGAAATTCCAGTGGATAAAATATAAAAATGCAGCTACCTAACACAAAGAGAGCCATGACCCTGAAGCAAGTAGCCTCTTTCCACTGTATTTTCACCTACAGTGGATAATACAAGCAAAATTAAATATATTATTGCAGTCTTGTCAGCAATAATATTGTTTTGTTATACTATATAGGACAATACAGTAATAACGTAATGTGGCCTTACTTCAAAGGAAAGGCTATCCAGAACTGACACTCATACATCTTCCCCACTTTCAGTAAATAAGGAAGTCAGAAGAAATACAAAGACTCACTCCTTCTTTAGGGTCTTCATGTTCCACAGCTGTAAGTATCCATCTGAAAATCCCACAGCCAGCTGGTTGGTCCTGGGGATGTACTGCAGAGCTGTGGCTCCAACTCCACTGGGCCCATTCAGCTGGAGACAAAGATGTCTGCCCTGTCGGGTGCTGACTTCTCTCAGCCGGGGGATCTCTGCAGGAGATTTGGTCACTACCTGCAGGTCTGGGAACAGAGAGTAAATATAAAAAGAGATATGGTTTTAGATAGAGAAACAAATGTGTATGGCAGGGAAAAACAGAAAGCAAGAGAAGCACTCCTTTACTACTTAACTAAAGGGGACTCTGGGTGTCAATACATAACCATGTTTTTCTTCCATGGCTTGAAACATAGGGTGTGCTGAATAAGGGGAACTGGTCATTTCTCAAGAGCAGTTTGTATGGGACAGAAGGCAAACAAAAAGAACATGCACACACAAATAAACCCATTGCTTCATCACACACACTCCTCACCTGAAGCCTCCAGTTCACTTTGGCTGCAGGACAGGTCGTCGAGACAGAGGTCCACAAGCAGGACATGACCAAGATCTGTTATTACGGCGGCGATGCCAAAGAACCAGCGCAGACTCTGGTGAAGGTGCTGGGTCGAAGTGCTTGCTCCACCATAACTCACTAATGGCTCAATAGCTGTAATCTAGACAACAGAAAAGGGGGATTTAACATATAGTTATAGTTATAATATATATAGATAATTTATTTGAGAAACATCTTTTGTCTCCCTGGACTGCTCAATCATTTTGTATATTCTAATGACTCCATTGATGTTAGATATGTTGCCTTAAACCAGTGATTTGCCACGCCACGATTTTAGCCATTCAGATTCAAAGCATAGGACCATCTCTACTAGATAAGAATAGAGGAGACCCTGATGCACCGCCAACTCACCCTGCCTGGTATAACCACAGCTTTGACCACCCTTGACAGTCCTAAGTCATAAAGACACAGCACGCTGCCCTCTGTTTCCTCCAAGCCAACCAGTAATCCAGACCTAGTCAAATAAAACAGCAAAGGAGTTAACATTTGATATTCCCTCAGCACTGTCATTAATATCTAAAAATCACTCTTTGTAACAAAATGTAGAAGCAAATGATTCTGACAGTCGTAGAATATTAATCATAGCAAGTTTGAATAGTAGTTAATAGTTTGATCACATTGATTACATTCAACATCAAATAATGATGAAGAGATAGTGAAAGAAAGCTCTGACCGTTTGAGCCAGCTGAAGTCCCTGGCAGCGAGGACGCTGGGCGCATGCTCGCCTCCACCACTGAAGCAGTATGCAGACAGACGTTCTCCTGTCACTGCATGGACAACCTCCAGATGGGGGCCACAGGCCAGCCAGACCAGCCCGCTGCGGCCTTCACACACAGACGAGGAAATGAAAGGTTAGGGGGTTATGATCCGGGATTATCACCAAGCTAAATTCCAGTATAGTAAAGTAAACAGCTCATGAGTTAACAAGTGACCTGCAGCTAGTCGTACAAGCTGTTCAATTGTTAAATTAAAATTCTTATTTTTGAAGGTTTTGTTACACCTTGCGATTCTGTTGTGACTTCTATGTTTACATTGTTGATTGGCTGGTGTAATCATAGAAGTGGTGTTCACGCTGAACAAAACGTGTAAGTATCATAAACGTTTGTTTGCCACAGGGCTTATATTCTGCAATAATCCAAAACCCAATGGAAAAATCCCATTGGCTTTTTGTTGAGGGAACCAGAGCGATGCTAACTTCCTGGTTGGCCTACAAAAATACGTCATCTCTGGAGCACTCTATAAAGCAACCCGATTTAATACATCACTAGTGTTTACCTTCCATTTGTCATCGTGACTAAGGATGGAGGGAAGACAACATACATTTATAAGGATTATTGATCAGTAAGGCTTACCAACAGTGAACTTCCCATGAAGCACAGAGTCTAGGGTGATCTCATCCTCCCCTAGAGCATCTATAGTCACTCCTGGGAACGGCAGCAGGCTGCTGGTGACTTGGGCAGTCAAGTCATGCATTGTTCACTGTACAAACAACCACACAGGACATACAGTATGTTAGAAACAACAGTTAATTTAACCTTCACTATAGTTCCCTATAAACTTGTTGCTATAGTTATGTGATCAAAATGTAATTTTATTTTGTCAATATCACCTCTCCCTAGATATGTTCATCAATAAGTCCAATGACAACCTGTGAAAGACTCTTTCTGAGCCCTTCCTACTCCATAAATCCACCTCAGGCTTTATCGGCTCGACCGGGTTTTACAGCACAAAAGAGGTCTTTCTTTCATACCCCCAGTTGTCAGGAAACATGCTGTCAGCAGACTTGCTGACAACTGGTGCTGCAACTGGGTTTGCTTTCTAATCACCAACAACACATGATATTCTGCTACACATGTTTGCAGATGTGAGCTCTGACACTGACTTCTGATAAAGTGCTTGAGTAAAGCACTACTCAAATCATTGGTAAAAAATACCTTTTTTTAACTGGCAATGCCAATATATTTTTCAGTTACATTTATCTTTTTTTTAACATTATATTTATTCATTTTTTCCAATTCAACAAAACAATGTCAACAGTAAATGGAAAATAAATAAATAATAATAATAATAATTTCACAGTTATATAGCTAATATAAAGTTCATTCCTATATTATAATTATTTATCTTAAGCTCACAAAAGTTTGTATATCTGAAAACATGTTAAATGTCTTTTTTTTTTTTTTAAATAGATCTGTTATATTTGGTGTGTCTTTAATACTGGTATTTGTATTATCATGTTTTACCCTGTGTTGATTTCTATTTACTCTTTTGTTATTACCATCTTTGACCCAAGTCTGTAAATGTTTATGCTGTTGTACAGCTGACTCCCAGAAAAGTTCCTTTTTGTCCCCCCATTTGTCTTCAGATAGTTCTCTTTTAATTCAAATGTTAGTGCTTTTAGTGTGTTTGTGTCTGCAACTTTGTGTTCTTGCTGCTGACCGTCTTGGCCAGGCCGCTCTTGGAAAAGAGGTTCTTAACATCAATGGGAATAACCTGGTTAAATAAAAAAAATAATGCTGTATCATGTTTTACTGGGTTGATTTTTATCTACTCTTTTGTTATTGCCATTTTTGACCCAAGTCTGTAAATGTGTATGCTGTCCCTCAACCTTGTT
This sequence comes from Sebastes umbrosus, assembly GCF_015220745.1. Classification (NCBI taxonomy): domain Eukaryota; kingdom Metazoa; phylum Chordata; class Actinopteri; order Perciformes; family Sebastidae; genus Sebastes; species Sebastes umbrosus. Next base: position 16,567,085 of record NC_051270.1, read on the forward strand.
ATTGCACTAGTGCTCCAACAAGATAACATTATCTCCAGCAGTATGGTATACACACAGTGGTGCTTTCAAGGCCAACTCGACCTCCTGAATAGAAATGTATCTTGTCGGTTTCACAGTGAACAAAAATTGGACACAACACTGCCCTCTGCGACCACAGAGCAAAACACACACAGAGGATTCAAGTGAACTCCCGCGCAACTAAAGCCTGTCACTGCGCAGCCACATGCCAAACATGTAGACATATAAACTAACACAGTTACCAAATAAACAATGCACAATGTGTGCACTTAAACGCGTCGCCACACTGACATACAGACTATTGACAGAGTTGTTATTAAGGTTATTAAAACAAACCTGGCCTCAGCACATACATCATCTTAGCCCTCACGTGTGACTAACCCATGTGTGAACACCCAGAGCAACTTTGAGATGTAAATTTGAGATTTCCAGACAATATTTTAAACATCATATTATATATTTAAACACATGTTATAACTGGCTAATGTTAGCTCAGCTGTTAGCATCTACAGATTAGCTTCATCTGCTGCAGTTTGTTAGCCTCCAGCTAGCTTCACATAATGTAAACAAACCAACTCTTCCTTTCTACAATGTAAACCCACAGAGCTGTTAAACACACACCACAGTAACAACATGTTAAAACAATGTGATTGTTATGTAGTGCTGTTATTTAAGACACCTTTAACTTAAGACACAGATCTCATTACATTAGCAGCTAGCCAGTTTAACGTTAGCGTGCAAGGTCATCGCAGTTTACCAGAGATAAAGTGAAGCTAGCTGTACTGTTGGCATGGCAGCGGTTACTACACAGCATCTGCTGTAATTTAAGCTATTGGATTAAGTGCTGCAACAAATCAACTAACTACAACACCTAACATGTAACTAGTAGTGGATAGTCAGGGCGGCTAGCTCGTGGCTACTCTGGCTAACGTATAAAGCTTATAGAAAAGAGGTTCTTCCTTTGTGACACACTTTAAGGCTGAACATAGTTACCATTTCACCGCCAGCATCACACTACAACCTCCTTCAACCAATACTGTCCTCAGCTGCTTGAATCTGGGAGTTTAAGCTCGGTAATGTTACATGTAAGTCTTGTTTTAGCTGTCCAAACGTTACTGTAGTGTAGCATTTACAAAACTATCATGTAGCTACTGGCAACACCAGTCAAAAGCTCTCCCTGTTTTAATCTGTTGGATCTTGTAGCCAGCATAAAGGAGAGTTTAGTGAGCTAGCTCTCTTAGCTCGGCTGTAAAACGTGATGCAATGTGCAGCTAGCTCAACGTTACCTGTCCGAGGAGGAGGATGACGGCTTTATCAGAGCCACGAATGTTTGCTTTTCTCTTTTTCTTCCTGTGTCATAATCCGCTCATTGTTCAAAGAGAGTACAAACTCATGCGTAGAGAGTGGTCTGTCTGGGAGTAGCTTCAACCTGACCCGACTAACACGAGATGCCTCTCTGACTTTAGGCTCCTGCAACGCTGAGCGCCATTTCCACGGTTGGAAAGTGCTCCATGCTCTTCTTCTTCTCTGGTTGGTGTTTCTGGGAGGATGAGGACAGAGATGGGAGAACTGCTGCCCTCTGCAGTTTAGGCGTGATTACTGCTTAGAAATATATATATTTGGGATAAAAATTTGTCTCAATGCCACTTTCCAATCATCCCTAGACATATTCAATTTAACCCTCCTGTTGTCTTCCTGTTGACCACGCGACTTTTGTTTTCCCGGGTCAAAATTGACCCAGTCTGGTTTGACTGTTTTTAAAGCATACATTATAAATTATCACCCAATTCTGTATTACACCTTTTTGGCCAAGTTCATCCAACTCATTACCACAAGTTTTACACTTTTTTGGGGTAATTCATAGTCAATAAACCTAATTTAAATTAAATTAAACCTAATAGGACAAAAATGCAGAAATTATGAACAATTTGGACTTTACTCAAAATTGGACTGGTATACAGTATGTCAAAGTTTAGTCAGAATATTATAAATATTATAATATAAACACATTGCACCACCACAGGTGCTATAAATTTGAATAAAATACCCATAATGTAACAAAAGTGGTCATTGTTTTTTTTTTGCAAAGACCATATAAGGGAACCATCCATGTAATTTTGGGGCAATTATGTGAAAGACATCCATATTTAGATATAATTAAGTTTGAAAACTGATTAAATTTGACCCGAAGACAACAGGAGGGTTAAAGATCTGAGGGTGGACCTGCTCTTACCTCCCTCTGTTATCTTAATCCTTGTTCGCAGTTAAAGGTCCCATATCATGCTCATTTTCAGGTTCATACTTGTATTTTGTGTTTCTTTTTATTTTCATTTTCTTCTTCCTTTATTTGGTTTTACTCTGACATTTACATAAACATACTTAATTATATACAAATATGAAGTGAACCAACTTTTCCACTTTTTACAATGAAATTATAGAACACACAAATATAACATGGGGTGCTTTTCATGTGAAATAAGATCAAATAAATAATAATAATAATAATAATAATAATAATAAAAAATTACATTTAGAAGAAAAATAAAAATTAAACAAAAGAAAGGCATTTTGGGGAAATATACTTTTTCCACTCCTTCCAAATGTCGTATTTTGTGTTTCTAATAGAACATGTTTACATGCTGTAATGTTCAAAATGTTCATACTGTCGGCCTGAATATGCCTGTATTTACCATCTGTCTGAAACGCTCCGTTTTAGTGCATTTTGACAGAATTGCAACAGAACTGCAACAGAATTGCGTTGCTAGTCAACAGCTTGGGTCCACGAGTACTTCCTGTCAGCTGATGACATTCAGGGCAACCAGGAATAAACTGGAACACATTTAGGATGTTTACGTTTAAAATTGTGTCAAGGGTCTAAATATTGTATATTTGTGACAACACGAATGGGCAGAAATCCTGACAGCTTGTTTCAAATGCAGAGTTTCTGAATACGGGCTGTGTGTATTTCTCTGTGGATTGAGTGTTTTGATACTTTCACAGTACTTACATAGGACTTAAGCCTGCTTTATAATAAAAAAACATGAAAATCTCACTTTTTTACAATATGGGACCTTTAAGTGTTATGGTAATCTCTACCCTTGCTATCAGCCATTTCTGCACAATTGGCCTTTTTGCATTTATGTTTATATAGCCAAAAATCACATACAATGTAACAAAGTAAGCTAAAGCTAGTAAGTAAAGCTTTATTCATATAGCACCTTTTAAAACACACCGTTACAAAGTGCTTCACACACAAATGAAACATTGAACAATGAGAGAAACCAAAGAATAATTGCAATATATAACACAGAAACAATGAGAGACAGACCAAAACTAAAACAAAAACATGTGAATGAGGCCTATAGAGATGGGTTTTTAGAAGCAGCTTAAAGCAGTCCAGAGATTCAGCAGCTCTAATAGATCGGGGGAGGTTATTCCAGACGATCACCTATTGTTTTGCGGTTCAGGCGGGGGGGGGGTGGATAAAAGGCTGAGATTTGAGGATCAGAGTGGTCGACAGGTAAGGAACTAGGAGATCAGAAATATAACTTGGGCCGAGGTCATGCAGTGCCTTACATGTGATTAGCAAGATTTTATAGTTTATTCTGAATTTTCATCAATAAACTGATGAACTGCAGTGGCAAAATGTGGCAACACAGTTGAAGTAACAGTAAAAGTTTTATCAGGGTTTAAGTGTAGAAAGTTGAGACATCCAGTCTTTAGTTGCAGCTAAGCAATCACGGAGGGAGGACAGTTGATTCAGGTTATTGGTTTTGGCTGAAAAATAGATCTGTGTGTCATCGGCATAACAATGATATGACGCGTCATGTAAGCGGATGCACAAATGACCCAGAGGAAGCATATACAATGAGAATAGGATTGGTCCAAGAACCGACGCCTGATGGGTTTCTATGTGCTTAAGGACTCACAACATCAATGGTTTACAATCCAGATCTTTGAGAAGAAAGGTGGGCTGCGTAGGCTACTAATTTAAAGACAATCATAGAAAAAAAACAAAGAAGTCCTATGGGTCCCATATTGCAAATGCAAATGCGAGTCTCCACTGTGTCTACCAACCCCACAGCCGTTTTGCTGCTTGTCAATAGAGAGAAAGCTAAACTTACAACATTGGAATGTAGCCAAAAAACTATACAAAATTATTCATTATTCATATTCAACATTAATTATTATCAGTTATTCTTAGACGGATATTGCGGATTCATCAGATGAGGTCAAAATTAGGGAGGAAAATGGTTCATTCAGATAATCCCCATTGACCATACAGTCAAATGAGCTTAATGGGAGCAGGTGGGCTTAAAAGGGAACATCAGTGAATTTATGGTTAAAAGACAAAGACAGAATATTTTATTCAACTAATGTATATGAAATAAATCTTTATATGGTGCACTAACATAACATGAAAAGTATAAATTGATCATGCAGAGAAGTAATTAGTTATATTAATTTAAATCCACCCCCAGACAGATTTTTTCTAGCTTCCCCTTAAAGCCCACCAGGTAAAAATGTTAATTAAAAAATAAATACTTAAAAGTATAATAATATAAACAAAAAAAAAGTAAACTATACATGCTTATCATGCTTTAGGTCATTGCAATGAACCATACTATGCAGCTACTGCATTGATGCTTGTGGTCCGTTTGCTAGCATACTAAAACTCATATTTTGATTTTTAAAGAAAGAATATTTCTAATTCAAGTTATATTCTAATATATGTCATATTCAAAACATTAATCACCTACATTTTGATAAATTAATTTTGTATTTACCTAAAACAGGAGTAGAAATATGACCAAAAAAAATGTACTATCTGAGTACTAAAAGTACTCACACATGCTTCGCCAACTCAGAATTGACAAATCTGATTACAATTTACAATAAAGTCATTTATGTAACAAGCAGCTTCATTTGATGAAACATCGCATAACAAAAAAAATATTTAAAAAAAAAATTGACTCAGAAGTTGCAGTGGGTTTATATGGTACATGGGTTTAATAGGGACGTTGTGGACCACTGCAGAGGCAAATGTTTTGATAAGCTATGTGGCAAATGGACTACAGAGTAAAATGTTTTATAAAAATATATTTCTTTTTACACTAGGCACCTTTATTGGAGGGTACATGTTTGTCCTGAGGCCCCCTAGTGGTTGTGCTATTGGGTTCATGTATCAACAGGGGTATTGTGTTGATTGTGATGATGACCTTTAATGTGTGAAAGCCTTTACTGTTGGTCAAAATGGTTTATATATAAATATATATTAAAAAAGCACACAAGCATATAGAGACAACAATTCTTTAATGTGCAATAGCTCTGTGAGGAATCTGGCAGTGTATATATATTGTATATACAAACAGTTATGCAGTTATGTAATATAGGGGGATCAGATTGTCTGACGTTTGTTATCATTATTACTGTAGACATTTTAACACCAGCTTCTGTGAGTTCCCCTATTGAACAGCTTTTAACCAATTGACAGTGTTGCATTTTAAAGAGAGGCAAAGCAGAGTTGGATCATTGTGATATCATCACTGATTGACTGATCATCACTAGGTCATCACTGATTGTAAGGCACACGAACGAACACTGCTACATTGCCCATAAACAAAACATTAAAAAAAAGCAATACAAAAATAGGTTTCTAGTTTTACAATGCTCAGTCTTCTAACTGATGGGGTCAGAGACTACAGCAAGTGAAGTGTTCTGACGCTGGGATTTCTTCCTCATCTGACGCTCAATCATCAGGTCAAACTCCTGTCTTTCCCTGAAATGAAAAAAAAAAAAAAAAACAGTCACTGATCATATTCAGTATTTTGTGTAAAAAAAAATGTTCCTTTTAAACCATGAAAGGTTAACACGTCAAACTCTTACCTGTTGCTAATACATCGTCCTTTTAGGTACTTTTCCTCTGCCTTTTTTACTGGGACTTTGTCCACCCCAGCTATGGCATGGATGATGGCCTGCGCAGGAGGACAATAATCTTACAACACCTGCACCACATAAACTGTGAACTGCATATCACAAACCATACCATTATTGAAAAAAAAATAACACAAACAAGTGCTGATCAAAGCTTTAGTTCACCTCAGGAAGAAGCACATCCAGGATAAAGGGGACACGCTCCATGTATTTCATCTCAGCCAGGCAAGGGGGGGTTTCCACGGCCTTTGCGTAGAGCTCATTCAGGTACCAATAGACCTGGTCCAACTGCTGGTCGTCTTCCAGGTATATGTTCACCACCCGTCTCCGACTGGCACTCAGGAAGGAGCGAAGCCATCTGGACTGCTGCTGCCCACGGATCACAGCCTGTAAGGAGATGTGACACAGGAAGGATGGGGTTATTCATCCAGGGATGGGTGCTCATCTTGCATGCACTACTTTAAAGAGGACCTATTATGCTTTTGTGTTTTTTCCCTTTCATTTAGTGTGTTAGATATAGGTTTTTGTGCATGTCAAAGGTCTCCAAAGTTACAAAGCCCAAAGTCCACTTCTCCTGAACTGCCTCGGTTGAAGTCCTGCCTTTTCTTTCGTAATGTGGTGATGTCACAAAGTAACATACTTTCATAACGACTAGTTTGGTACGCCCTCAAATAAAGCTAGTTAGAGCGGAGCTGGAGCAGAGTCCGAAGAGTTTGGTTCAGCTGACCAATCAGAGCAGATTGGGCTTTTTGGGTGAGTTGGGGTCAGGAGCTCAAACAGAGCGTTTCAAATAGAGGGTGAAAAGAGGTGCTGCAGCACAGCTGGTATATTGGCCTATTAAAAGGATAAACCACATTTAGTGTTTTGAGGTCTCGATTCACGACATTAAAATCGCACAGTGAATGTTTCTCTTGCACTCATTAACAGCAGAGACTCCAATGTCAAATATAAAATAAACAAAAAAACATATATAGAAATCTAAAACAAAATGATTACTTTCATAAATATTCACCCAAAAACATTATTGAAAAAGCCCAATGGTAAATTTAAAGTATTAACTGGCCTTGTAACGTTACAGTCATCAGCTAAACTGCTAAAGTAAAGTATATTTCATGTCCAATTTCAGATACAGTCATTAAAATGTGTTTCTCATTACATGAAAAACATTGGTGGGACATGGGGGGGAAAAAAATCATTCAATGAATAGTTCAAATATTTTGTGATTTTTTAATTTTTTATTTAACCTTTATTTAAACAGGAAATCCCTTGAGATAAAATCTCTTCCGAGGGAGACCTGGGCCAAGAGGTGAACTGGCTTATCTAGTCAAATTATATGGCACTGACAGGGGACTGCACCTGCACATATTTGTTTTCCTATACGTAAATAGATATCCAAGTAAAACCTCTACTGGTATAGAGAAAGTGTTTGCTTATCCACAACATCAATACAATAGGCTCCATTAATCTCACCAGAAGGTGTTCTTCCACCATGCGCTGCTTTACGATGAAATATACAAGCTTCTCATTAGCGCGGTTGTGGGCGGCATGACTCCGGTCTGGCAGCAACCTCTTCGAACTCCTGCTGACCTCCTCATGCTGTTCACTTAAGCTGTCCTTCTTATGATCGTCACACGGCACCTCCGTCGCTGTATCGCTGCCGATGGTTAGTCTCTCTGAGGCTGCCTGCGGGTACTTCCTCCTCACTGGATAGCCTGGAGTAGTTAAAGACGGGCGGTACGTAGCATCGTCAGGACCAAGAAGGGATGCAGGTGTACTCAAGGTTTCATTCTGTGGTGCCATGTTAACAAATATTGTACAACAAAACTTACTCATGTCGTGAGCAAAGTACTCGATGAAGGAGCCAGAAAATGAACCACAGGCTACAAAAGACAAAACATGATTTAGTACTGCAAATAATTCAGTGGTGTCAGAAGAATATTGTTTATATATACTGTATACATAATGCATGCAAATATCACTGTCCTTTATCCGTTTCTGTCTGCAGAAGCATTAAATGGATTATATTTACCTCTCCGTATTCTGTAGTCTGATATGAGCTCCAAGGACCACTCAATTACAGCATCATACTCTTCTTTGGCTTTACACTATAACAAAATCAATGAGACATATATGGTCTGTCACTGTGTCAAGATATCTTTCGAAAATTGAGTATATACTTTATGATCAATTCTTACCACCAGCTCATGGGCTTCTTCACAGTCAAAACGCTTCAGGATTTTCAGAGCCACAGCAAACCTTCAAGAAGAACAAACACACAATTAAAAACCAAACTCCTGATTATTTGAAAGTGTGCCAACCTTTCACTCATTCATTTTTTTGTTTAAATATCTTGATATGTGCTGCCTGGTTTAATTACATCACATCAGACTATACAGTACAGGGCTTTTTACTACCACATCTAGTTGCACAGGATGCCTGCATGACTTTTCATTTTAACTCATTCTAAGACACCACTGCTGTGATCCCCGATAGCCAGGTGATCTCTACAAAAATCACAAAGTGTGACCTGCAGAGACTCAACGGCCTAGGGGTCCTCACAACCAACGGTGCAAGCCTATACATTTTAAAAGTGCAGAGGCATTCACAAACAAAAGTGAGAAAAATGCAATTTATTTCCTACCCTTTCTTTTTGTGAATCATTGGGTCATCAATGAAAATGATGCTGGCTTTTTTCTGCTTACGATTCACACTTTTTACCTACGGAGAAAAAAAAAAATAGTGCAGATTTTAAACATTTTAAACCATTAAGGCTTTCAGGGTTTGCTATTTTGTAAAGTCTTGAGTGACCACAGGTCTGATTTTGGGTCACCAATAATATTTCAGACCAATAATGGTCTTTCATTTAATTTCCCCAGTGGATGCCATCTACCTGAAGTTCATGATAGAGTTTAACTGCATAGCTGTACTTAGCAGAGTGTTTGTTAGTGCTAAAATGATGAGTCTATCAAACTAATCAGTTTAAGTTGTATGACAGAAAATTGTAATAATAATTTCAATAACAAGTGTTTGTGAGTGTATGCTCTGATGAAGGTCTGACAGACCGAAAGCTTAGAATAAAGTGAAATGCTGCATAGATCTAAGTGTGCGGATATCTTTTCTATCATCTTTTGGACTCATTGATTCTTCCAGCACCTTAGCAAAGATTAAGACAAGTGGAGTGGTTGTCATCCTGCATTAATAACAAGTGTTTCAAAATGGCAAAAATGTACTAGTTCAAGCCTCTCAAACGTGAGGAATTGCTGATTTTCTGTATTAGGCAGAAATCTTTGTAAGAAATTGCATATTGTTCCATCTAAAAAACTTAAATAAAAGCGTGTCCTTATGATAAATCAATCATACACACAGGTTTCTGCACTCACCAATGCAGGCCAGAATGGATAATTTCTATATCTGTACCACACAAACGCTCCTCCCGTAATGGACGGAGGCTCTGAAAAACAAAAACAATCCACTTAAAGTATACAGTATGTACACACAATCCAAACCATGTCTAATCCTTGTAGAGGTTATTAACATTCAGCCACTGAAATCGCTCTCACTTTGGTCCACCTGCATCAAGAAACTTGGTAGCTCCTCCTCCTCATCCTCCTCACTTCCCTCATCTTCCTGGAAGGACAAAGATGGCAGCTGTTCCTCACTGTGACTCAGCTCTATTGATAGATCTGAAGACAGCAGAGACTCGTCTTTTGGCGGGAAGGGGGGTGTAGGGGGTAGGAGTGGGGGGGCAGCAACAACACAGAATTAGAGCAGATCATTTTGCTCACCTGACTTTAAAAACATGAGCTGCTCTACAAGCAGCAGCAGCTACACTAGCAAAAACAACCCCACACAGGGTTGTGAGAGTGATGACCTCCTAAAATACACATCTCAAATTTCTTAAAAGTATTATGGCAACTATGCATGAGACAGGCATGAAGAAGACGCTACCTTGCTCTGCTGAATGAGGCTTCTCCAGTTCAAATCTTGGTCTAGAGCGACTGGATGACCGAGATGTGGTTTCCTTCTGTAAATCCCCCGTCTCCGCCTTCTGCGTCCCGCCTCGCCGACGCTTCGCTGGAGGACCGTTGGTTATAATGCTGGTCTGCTCCTTTGTCCCCCTTTTTCTAAGTTGTCTCGGCTGGGAAGCATGAGCCCTCCTACGTCTGCTTTGAAATTTCGATTGGCAGCATGGCGAATCTACCTCTGATGTCTACAACAGAATGGATATCAAAAAAGGAGTTTAAGAATATCACGAAAATTAACAGCAAAATCTGTGGGATCAAAATGCGGAAACAATATCAGTAAACATATGATCAAACACCTTTAACTGAGTGATGACTTCAGTGTACTCTAGCTCCACTTGTTTTGCTCTGGTAGAGGACTTTGAGATGCTGGACAGGATGTCAGCAGAGGAGCCGCGGACTGGTGTGGAGGTTAGGTGGGCTTCTAGTGTCCGTCCCTTTCGTCCTCTGCATCTTTTTGGGGTAGTTAGTAAGGAACTCGCAGCGAGATCACCGCCTGGCACAGTGTTTGACTCCTCCGTGGCTTCTAGTGTCCGTCCCTTTCGTCCTCTGCATCTTTTTGGGGTAGTTAGTAAGGAACTCGCAGCGAGATCACCGCCCGGCACAGTGTTTGACTCCTCCGTGGCTTGAGCTGAAACCGTGTCTGAGGCAACTTCCTTTGCTGTGGTACCTTTAGGTTCCCTTTTTCTAGTTTTCCGAGATCCACCTAAAAGATCATTCACAGATTTAGCAGACTCTTTTTAATTCAAGTTTATTTGTCATATGCATTAAAAGTACAGTGTACAGTGAAATGCAATGAAATGCATTTTATCCTGGCTCTCTCTCAGCCCTTAAAATCTATAAATAGTACACTAGATAAATACTACAATAAATAAGACAATACCTGAGAATAAAATTATAAAACAACCTAAAACCATCCATAAAACAATCCACAGCTCTGCATTCATTTAGTGCTACTGTTCAGTAGTCTGCACTGTAGGCGCTTCCCTGAACGGAGATAAGGGAAAGAGTATATGCTGGATGACTTGTGTCCTGCATGATACAAAGGGCTTTCTTCCTGCAGTGAGTGGTGAAAATGTGCTGTAATTGTGGTAATGGTGATCCAATAATTTTAGATGCTGTTTTCACGGTTCCTCATCAGGAGTTTGTGGTCATAGCGAAACCATACCAGTATGCATCCAGTTAAGATGCTTTCTATTGTGGACTGGTAGAAGTTGATGAGGGTTTTTGTGGACATACCATGTTTCTTTTAACACCTCAAAAAATAAAGTCTCTGTTGTGCCCTTTTTATGAAACAACTGATGTGCAGGGACCAGGAGAGGGAGTCAGAAATATGGATGCCTAAGAACTTGAAGCTGTTGACAATTTCGAAAGGAGTGTTATTTATTAATTGCTCACAGCAATTCCCACACCAACATACATGGACGTACTGAGGAGAGATGCTGGACAGTGCTGGCGAGCTAGCCAGATGTATGGTGGACTGAGATAGCTGGAAGCTCCGCTTGAAAGCCCGTCTGAGGACGACCCAATGATATCACTTCCGATAGTTGTATTATCACTCTTTTACATCCACTACTACAGGTTTTGTGTTATTAATCCTACTTGTATTAGTTATTACAGCTGCAGGGCTATTATTGTGGTTGCTTCTCTCTCTCTATCTCTCTTTCTATCTCTATCTCTATCTCTATTTACCCCCAACCGGTCTTGGCAGATGGCCTTCCACCCTGAGCCCGGTTCTGCTCCAGGTTTCTTCCCACTAATCGGGGAGTTTTTCCTGGCCACAGCGCGCTTGGTGGATCTTGCTGGGTCTCTAAACTATGCTGTACGGTCTAAGACCTGCTCTTTATATAAAGCGTCTTGAGAAAACATCTGTTGTGATTTGACATTTAAATTGAATTGAATTGAATAGAATTCAGAGAGTGAAAAGATTACATGTTGGGTTACCTTTCATTGTTGCATGAGTTGGTGCAGTCCTTCCCTTGAGTTCATCAGATCAGTGTGAAGGTATGACATTTATCAGGACTGATATCCTTCACCTGGACGGACCTGAGTCTCCAGAGCTGGTGCTGACAGCTGTGTGACAGCAGAGAGAGAGAGACAGAGAGGAAGGGTTATTGTTTAACCACCCTGCAACACTTGGGCCCTACCGAAGACATACTTCCGCCTTACACTTAACGCTAGGCCATGTTGGCACTCAGATAAAATGCCACTCTGCATTTTGTTTGCCAGGTAAACTCACCAACATGCTAAAAGCCTGTCGCCACGGAAACGGCACCAAATCACATCAGATCTCTGGAGGAGTTAGAAAGACGTTTCCTAACGTCATATGTCCACGATAAGACACCACATTTACAACACTTCCTCTGCTACGTCAGGTCAACTTCTCACACACGACCTAGCATTGAAGTACTTCACATTTGCAGACCAAACACCGAGCTAACCCACCACAACATACACGAGTTAGCTAGGCCTAAAGAGACAATGCTGACAGGCAGTTAGCAAACAAACTGGAACATCCTGCAGCAAGCATGTTAAATTAGTAAACAAACATTACCCAGAGCAACAGATGCAGCTGTTTATTGCTGACACACATTACAGAGTTCATTAATGTAATCTAGGTTTGCACGATTCATTTACAGCTATTACTCAGCGTTTCACATGCAGCTATCTTTAGTGCACACACGCCTCCAAACCAGAGACTGAGCTGAACCCTCACACGCGATTGGCAAGTTTTACCCTCAGGCACAACAGAAACACAACATTGAGCCACTCACCTTCTGAAACAGATGTTTAATTTAGCCCTTTTTGTTTGTGTGGTTAGTTACCAGCTGCAGTGAACACGTCAAGCATCGTAGCTCGTGCACACATCCACTGCTTCAAGCGTCCAAACAGCGATGAAGTTTAGTGATCAAACGCGTGTCCGTGCATGTCACATGAGCTGGTAGTGCTGCTTAGTAGTAGTTGCTGGTAATCGTCTTTTTGTTTCTTCTTCTTTGGTGTTTATTGGCGGTGGGCAAACCAGCTTAGAGGTGCATTACCGCCACCTACTGGACTACTGGACTACTGGACTACTGGGGTGTAGAACAGTAGAAGGGCAGGAAAAATAAAATAATAATTTGAAAATAAATAAATAAATAAATAAATTCATTCATTCATTCATTCATTCATTCATTCATTCATTCTCTCCATTATTCCCGTTGCCCTTAAATAATTAATTAGAAGATTCAAGATTCAAGATGTTTATTGTCACACCGGTTTTACAGGTACAATAGTGTGAAATACTTGTTGCTGGCAAGCTCCATTAAGAAAACAGTAAGTTAAAAATAATAATAAAATAAAAATAAAAATAATAGTGTATTTACAAATAATATACAGTATAATAATAAAGGAAATACTTGGTATATGGTAACTATGGAAGCATATATACATATATATATATATACATATATATATATATTATATATGTATATATATATATATATATATATATATAAAAATATATAGAAATAAAAAATGCCTGTACAATATTTTTATAGTTTGCAACCTCTACTGCTCCCATATATATATATATAGATATATATATATATATCTATATATATATATATATAGATATATATATTAGTGTACAATATTTTTATAGTTTGCAACCTCTACTGCTCCCATATATATATGTATATATATATATATATATATATATATATATATAGATATTATATATCTATATATATATATATATATATATATATTAGTGTACAATATTTTTATAGTTTGCAACCTCTACTGCTCCCATATATATATATTTATGGGAGCAGTAGAGGTTGCAAACTATAAAAATATTGTACACTAATATATATATATATATATATATATATATATATATATATATATTTATGGGAGCAGTAGAGGTTGCAAACTATAAAAATATTGTACAGGCATTTTTTATTTCACATATTGCATTGATTGATGTATTGCACTTGTTTATTGCACTTTTTGTGAGGGAGAGAGTGTTGTATGAATTATCTATTTAAAAGTCTGATGGCCTGGGGGAAACAATTGTTCCTCAGTCTGCTGGTGAGAGTCCTGGGGGTCCTGCATCTGCTACCACAGGGCAGGAGAGAGAACAGGCTGTTGTGGGGGGGTGGAGGGGGGTGTTGTCCTTAATGACCCTCAGGGACTTCCTGAGGCACCGCTGGGTGGACAGCTCCTGCAGGCTTTGCAGCTCGCACTCGGTGATGTGTTGGGAGACCAATTAGACCAGTGACGTCATTGATGACGTCCGAAGCCTCGCTGCCCGGCCATACAGCGTCACTGGTTCAGTAAGTGGTTCAGATCTTCACTGGTTGAACCAATGCCACTTTCCAGAAGTGACACAGAACACTAATATTACCCCTCCTACCATTATTATATTATATTACACTACAATACAATACAATTATTGACCAAAGGATTGTTTTTTTACACTTAAGATGAATAAAACAATTACAATTTATTATATATGTATGTTATATACTCATAATATACTTACTAGAAAATATACATTATATTATATATTATATAGATATAAATTGATTACATGGTAATATAGTTTTTTTTCATTGTTTATAGTCAACAGCCTTTACTTGCGCAAAATAAAGTATATCACAGATCTGTGGTCCCAGTAGACCACAACCAGCACTGCTCCCAATAGACCACTTACACACCAAAAACTGACAATAACCTGATATTTTCAGGTGGAATTTAATTCATTCATTCATTCTCACTGTGCAATATCATTTTCCACTTTTGCAATTTTGTTAATAGTCTGTTTATTGTCAATACTGTATACACTGCTCCTATTTTTATACTTCCTTCTATTTAAATGGTTTATATTTTGTTATACTTTGTTTAGCTCTTTTTTTTTTACTGTTAGCTGATGCATCTTGTTTTTTGCACTATCCCCTTTGCTGCTGTACACTGCACATTTCCCCACTGCGGGACTAATAAAGGAATATCTGATCTTATCACATCTTATCACATGGTTAAGATCATATCTGCCTGTGTTACACTCTTTGAGCACCAGGTGGTTTCGTGAGCACATGAAGCCTCGAGAAATGAACCCTTTTCCGAACCAATTTGCTGGAAAGCTTCAAAGCTTCATGAGGCTTCAGGTCGCCATCACTACCTTACAGTCCACGTTGGTGCAGTTGCCGTACCAGGTGGTGAAGCAGCCTGTCAGGAGGCTCTCTATGGTGCTCTGGTAGAAGTCCCTGATTTGTGGTTTCAATCATCTTCTTATTCTTCTTCCTTGGTGTTTATTGGCGGTTGGCAAACCAGCTTAGAGGTGCATTACCGCCACCTACTGGACTGCTGGAGTGTGTAGCAGTAGATTGGCAGGAAAAAAATAGTAATTTGAAAATAAATAAATAAATTCTCTCCATTATTCCCGTTGCCTTTATATAATTAATTAGATGGTAAATGGACTTGCATTTATATAGCACTTTTCTAGTCTTCCGACCACTTAAAGCGCTTCACACCAGATTCTACACACACATTCATACACTGATGGCAGAGGCTGCCATGCAAGGTGCCAACTTTGCCCATCAGCCACAGCCGAAGATTGTATACTTTCCTATAGATGTCTTTCCTAACAGATTCCCCAATGTAATATTTCCATCATTTAATCCTGATATTAATTCCCTTCTTTCTTCGTCATACCTGTCGCACTCTATAAGAACATGCTTGACAGTTTCCGGTTTATTACAGTGTGTGCATAGTCCAGTTGGGTGCTTGCCTTTGCCTTTCCTTGCCATTGTTGCATAACAATTAGGGGGTGTAATAAAATATCAGAAATATTGAATATCGGGATATTATGTTTTGTGATACTGTATCGATTCTCAAAAACACTGTATCAATTTTTAACTAGGTTTACATGCCAAGATTAAAGCTGAAGGAGGCGAGATTGAAGCAAATATGGTTAAAAAAAGTTATTTTTATAAAACTGTCGCTATATCGTGACAGTGGTACATGAAACAGGTAACCTAAAATAATCATGTGCCTCTGCATCTGTAAGATTTTACATACCGGAGGAAAACAAGCAGTAAGAGCTGATCTGAGGTCTGCTGTCCAGCTGCTGTCTATGAGAGCCGGCTGTCAATCACTCGCGAACTCCAACCAAACGGTCAAACTATGCCGCACTGATCAAATATGAATCAATATTATGTTCCGATTATGTTACGTTACGCTCTCTCAATGAAATGACCTGTGATTGGTTATAGTCTCCCGTCACGGGCTAGATTTAGCAGCCTGAAAACAGAGCCATGAGGAGGTGCAGAAGTCTAGTTATCACTCAGAACACTTGAATTATAATATGCTGAAATGTTATCATGGAATTTTTGCCCAATGATGCCAAAAATATTCTGCCTACTGCCACTTCAACTCAGTCAATACTTTACTGCATTTGCAAAGATATGCGCCCTCTCAAAGTAGTGCCTTGATGTTGGATGTTACAGGGTCTGTGATAAATGCAAATACAGATGTGTTCTGATTGCATAAAAAATAAACGTCTCTTTTTAACTCAGATTTTGTATATGGTGTGTTCTTTGTGCTATGACTGCTTTCCTAAAATTAGATTTGAAAAAATCACAATATATCGCCTTATACAGTATATACTGCAATATATTGAATTGTTAAACAATTTATGTTGTATAACCTATTAATGGTAATGATATACATAAAACACAACATTTTCCCATGTAGGTTATGCATCTGCTCTTTCCCTTAATAAACTGCCAATAGAAAGCTAACGTTATACTTGGGTTCATGGACCCTCGGTGTTGCAAAAAAAGATATTCATTCTTTTTTTTTATGGCCAGCGCATTAATTTAGAACCGTGAACAGATTGGGACTGGGACTCTTTCTAAGTACCATTATCAGGAATTAATGGACACCCTGCAGACAAATGTCTCTGTTCCATTCAAGTATCCCAGCAGTGAGCCACTACTGTACATTACCAGGACCCTGAAATGAAGCAGCTACATGGAAGTCATCCATCACTATTTTTTATAATTTACACCTGTGCTTTTCCTACTGCCACATGTCAAAATGCAGCCTATTTTGTGGGAAAATAGGCCTGTGACTGTAAATGGTAAAATACCCATCCTAAATGGTGCCTCTTTTTTGTAATATAGCCGGTGTGAGAAAACCTTTCCTTTTTTATTTCAAAGATATCTATTAGTGCTGCAAAATGTAACGGTTCATTTCTATAAAAATGAAAAAGTGAAAAATGGCACTATTACCATAACATGTTTAAAGCAGTCCAACATGCTTTATTCACTCAGCTGCTGGTGTTTGTGTCTTCAGCAATAACTGTATGACAACAGTAGAGGGCACTGTGTAACTACTCATAAACTGCTCTCTTTTACAACACAGTGGTCCCTAAATCACTTCTGTGACTTTATGCATGTCTCTCTTCCATTACAAGAACACATTAGAAGTTAATGCCGACATATTACTGCTCTTATCTTGATTTTAACACGATTCCAAAGGCTTGGATCTTAATCCTACACTCACACTTTCCTACATAACTGTTCCTTGACTTGACATAGGGCTTACACTTAATTCAATGGAAGGACAAGCTAGTGGACCATTTAGACTGGGATTTTGACTGACAGAGATGGTTGCAGCCAGGTCACCTTTCTAGAGGGCACGTTGTTAGTCATTCGTCTACATCCATAAACTCAAGCTTCACACAACATTCCTCTGTAACTTGCTGCTTTTCTTCTTGTCCATCAACTCCATCCCCAAAAGCTTTTAAGTCTAATCATTACTACTAATCAGTAGCCTAAAGAGGAAGTGCCCAGAGCCATAGCCTGGATTTTAGAAATCCTGAGATCATGAGTCCAAGTTCCTCCCCATCGCACCCACCCCACTCTGACCAAACAAAGAAGTCTTAATGTTTTAGTTGTTTCGTTTTTTTATCTAATTTCATTAATTCAGTTGAGTGTTCAATTATGTTTGCTGTAAATTGTTATTACTTAAAGGTATATTTGCTGTATCTTTGCTTTCTCTACACTGTCAGCAATAAAACTAATAAATAATATGCTTTATTTTTTGGTTAACCTGTAGCCCGGTAGAGTAAATTTAATGATATTCCATCCAGAAATACCGCCTAAAATGATTCCTGTGTTTCAGTTCATTTCGATTTTACAGCATTATGACTCCCTCAGTGCACTAAAACCTCTACTAACCACTAATCCGTGACTTAAGCGCACATTATCCTATAACAACACCCCAACATCCCTGTGCTGCACGCACCCACCTGTGCTACCTGCTCTCTCTCTTGCACATACGACGACACTGGTCACTAACCTCATAGCGTCTTTATACAGTATATTTATTTATAGACTGTCTTTTAGCACCAGCATCAACACAGAAACAGTTTTTAAAGCTAGTCACATGTCAAAGACAATTTTTGGAACAGTAATGCAAAACAGCACTTTACTATGGACATAAATGCACTTTTCTCTGCTGCTAAACATGACTGCAAATTGGGTGTATGACTGCAAATTGTATGAAATTGTGTCTGAAATGTTTACTTATTTTATTCTTCTGTTGTTATTTTTAGGTATGTTAATTTTAATACTTATTTATTCTATCTTTTTTAATGCACTGAAGGGAGCTGGGAGAGACAATATTTTGTTTCCTTCTGTGTATCCAAATACTCAGTGAAATGACAATGAAGGGAATCTTGAATCTTTTAATGCATCGTGTATGTGACGGGGAATTGCAAACTAAATTTCGTTGTGCCTGTACAATGACAATAAAGGAAATCTATCTATCTATCTAATAATGTTACAAGTCCAGTTTACTCCCCTTCAAACAGGCATCAGTCTATACCTGCCACTCCTCTGGAACCTCTGGATGTGTATTGGCCTGTGGCTGATGATGATGAGAGGCAGGGTGGCCCCGCCCCTCATCCAGATGTGCGCCTCTGTCCTGTCTCCTCAGTCCGCTGCTGGCTGCAGCAGAGTGCGGAGCCTCGGGAAGTCAACAGGAGGATAGTAACAAGTAGAAACAACGAGGAAGTCTGCACCGGTTAGAGATCTGACTCCATCTAATGAGTCGTGAGTTTATCGGTAGGGAATGAGAGTGAATTTGCCCCTGAGGAGGAGAAGGAGGTCTTGTTTTACCTGATGGAGCTGATGGAGAGAGGCAGGGCTGAGTCCGGAGCGCTGTTGAGCAGAGAGCCTCATTGAGCCTCAGAGAGCTCACTCTACTGACAGGGAGCGGTCTGCTTTATTCTCACACGACCTGTGTGCATTTTTTTTTACAGAAGTGATTCGAGGGCTTTCTCCAGAGGTGGAAAAACATCCAGGATTTTTTTTTTTTTTATTCTTGGTGATGGAATTTGGATGTAACCGGTTTCCACATGCGTTTGGAAGTGGCTTGAGGTTGCCTCCACATTATTATTAGGGGCGTGTGTGGGTAATAGAAATCGATCCGGTGGTCTCTCTTTTTGAATGTGAAGCAGCAGTAGAGGTTCTTCCTCCTCCTCCTCCTCCTCCTCCTCTCTCACCTCCAACATGACTTCACTGTCAGGGACCAAGGAGAGGTCTGTGAGCAGCAGGAGCAGAAAATATGGGGTAGGTTATTCATCCAGTAGCCCAGAGGAGTGGACACAACTCTGTTACATATGGGCCATTCTCCCGAATTGGTGCAAAGTCTGAGTTGTAAACATTTTGAAATTTGTATCTTTTCTTCCCAAATCTTTGTCCATATATATATATTGTACCATATCTAGGGTACACATATCTAATGAAAGTACAGTCAATTTTGGTATTGTATTTTCAGACTGGATTGGAATGTTTTTCTTCTCCCAAAATTTGTCACTACCCAAACATAGTAATACACTATCATAAAAAAGTTTTATATTAACCTGTTAAGATTGTGCTTCCATCCCTCCTCTAAAGAATATTTTTACATATTTTTTATTCAGTTTTTTCACAACTTAATCAATTAAAACTACAATTTTAACAATTTTTTAAGTTCAATTTATAATTTTAATATACCTTTTTACAAAATACCCACTGTTGGCCTATATATACCTATATATATATATATATATAAGAAACTTATCATCCACTCAATGATGCATGCACTACACACCCACCCATTTTAATAGGAAACTGTAGTTTGCTCACAACTCATAAAGCTCATTATTCGATTTTTGCTCATGCTGTGGATTGAGTGCTCTGTGAAGATCACATTTCGCACATCACTGCTTATGGTGTCACAACAGTGGCATGCATTTCACTGATAGATCTCCCACATCTCGTAATTATCACTAAACTGAGCACAAAGCAGGTATTACACTCGCACCTGTGTCACTGCCTGCCGCCTACAGCATAATTACTGTTAATTTATACCATAGGCTTGGTCTCAAATTATACCCACCTCTGCACTTGGAGACGATTGAGCATTCCCACCTATATCAGCCCACTCGTTGCTTCCTTATTATAGCCCTTGTGAGGGATTAAAGTGGCTATAGTACCCAACCTCTGCAGCCACCACCACATCAATGGGTCTGCTCTCTCTGACTGGATTTACCCAGCCGCAAAAGATCTAATTTTCAACTCCTTGCGGCTCATTTGATGTTCCCGTGTGGCCGTCTGAATAGAGAAAAATAACACAGGTCTCCACACGGAATCTGACTTAATCCTATTTAGATGGTAATAGGAGCATCCAATATGTTGGCTGTCTTGACTGGGGCTGTAGCATCATCACAGTAAAGGTTTAAAGAGGACCTATTATGCTTATTTTCAGGTCAATACTTGTATTTGGGGTTTCTACTAGAACGTGTTTGCATGATTTAACGTTCACAGAATGCTTTACTTTTCTCATATCTGCTGTGCTGCAGCTACTCTTTTCCCCCTTGGTCTGAAACGCTCTGTTTGAGCTCCTCCAATCCTACCGAAAAAGCCCAGTCTGCTCTGATTGGTCAGCTGGCCCACTCTGTTGTGATTGGTCAACCAAACCAAACTCTTCAGACTCCACTCCAGCTCCGCTCTAACTAACTTTGTTTGAGAGCGTGCCAAACTTTACAATCGCAAAAAACTATATAACACACTAAAGGAAATGCAAAAAAACGGTCCGCTTTAACATTTCTTCCTGTTTTTACGTGTTTGTAATTGTCTGACTTTAATTCCCCAATGTTAGTTTAGACAGATATATACGTATTTGTTTGTGAGCAGACCCACAAACAATGGATGATTTGTTAAATTCAACAAAGTAGAAAGCCTACTGAATATAGCCAGGTGGATACAGTGAACACACACACCATTATTTTACTTTACAGGCAAAATGCAAATGGTTTGACTTTAATTTGCATGATAAAAGACACATGCCCTCACCCCTTCCTCATTATTTTATTCTCATCTAACCTGTTGTGTGAAATGGGATGAGTGGGATGTTGCACATATTCACACAATATAGACTTTTTTTAATTGAATTGCAAAACCTTTGTGGAATTCATCCATTTATTAATATTAATTGATATTATTATTTACACCTGTGCTTTTCCTGCTATGACAGGTCAAAATGTCTGCCATGAAAATCTTTTTTAATACATTTTTTTTTTTTTTCGTAGATGCCCGACACTTCCCCGACCAAATCTGCCTCCTTTTTCCCGGACACATGGTACCGAAAGCCTTACGAGGAAAACGCCCGCTCTGGCACACGCCCCACCCCAGAGGGTGCCGGCTCCATGCCTAGCTCCACGGGCACCCCGTCCCCAGGCTCAGGAATTTCCTCACCAGGGTCCTTCTCTGGATCACCAGGGACCATCTCTCCGGGGATTGGGACAGAATCACCTGGCTCTCTGGGTGGCTCCCCGGGTTTTGGGACGGGGTCGCCGGCCTCAGGCAGTGGAAGTTCCCCTGGCAGTGAGAGAGGGACATGGTGTGAGAACTGCAACGCTAGACTGGCAGAGCTGAAGAGACAAGCGTTGAAGCTGCTCATCCCTGGACCTTACTCCAGCAAGGTAAAAACTAGTGTGTCTGTTTGTCTTATTATGGGAAGCCAAGTGGACCATGCCAACAGGCACTGTGTATGAATGTGTATGTGAATCCTATTGCATGTGTTTGCACTACCTGTTCGGTCACCCAGTGGTGATTTGCTCAGTAGCACAGCCTCTAAAAATAACCTGTTCCTTCATTAACTGTGGCATTTGCACGGTGACACATATTAACTTGGTTGCTCATGAAAGAGCGGGCCTCTAATCATTCCCTTGCTTACCGCGTTTCTGTGTAGTCAGAGTTATTGTTCTCATAAATCATGAGGATGCTGTAATTTGTCCGACCCTCATCTGACCAGCTGTGGAGAAAAGCAGAGACTGAACAGCTTTTGGGATTCAGGATAATTATTGTATCTGAAGCTGTGAATCAATTACTGACAAGGGTGCCAAAAACAAAATAACAGATGACACAGATAAGACTATTTCAATTTTTGTCTTGGAGTTCTCCCGATTGATCATATCACCAAAATCAATGAGTTCACTTTTTTCTATATTGCTTTTCTCCTTTTGAGGGAGTTAACATGATGGATTACTGAGAGACATCGACCACTTAGAGCAGATATTAATCCATATAGATAGATAGATTGCTGCTTTTTCTAATTTTCTTTGACAGGTGATTTCTTTTTCTCTTTGGGTAATCCATAGAATCAATTTTAATTCCATTAGTACAGTGATTCTCAATCTCAACAGGCAGATCATGAGCCCCAGAGTGGTGTGAGTTGATTTATGATATGGTATCAAATCATATACAATACAAATTCATCATCATGTGTTTTTTTTGTTAGCTTGCGACATACTGAATAGCCAGAATGCACTAAATAGACGCTTTGTGCATGTTGTGCTGTTGTGCTTGGGTCAGATAGACATTATCATAGAGAAATAAGTACATTTTGTTTTTGACACTGGTTTGGCTGGTTTGTTAATGTAATAGAAAAATAAAAAAAACATATTGAAAGTCCTTCTGGCAGGGCTTTTGACGCTGCATCATTTTTAAAACATGTTGCCTCTGGGTTCAATGTTCTTCTGCTGCAGTTGACTGGATTTTAGTTATGAATGCAGTTGGGCCACACATCAGACTTGGAGTTAATTGGTAACAAGTAAGCACGTATTATGCACCACGGGGCTAATAAAGTGCATCCAGCGGGGGGGGAGTCAGATATAGGGCTACAGAGGGACAGAGAGACTCACTGTACGGCCAGTAAAACAGAGACAGAGGTGGAAACAGTGGGCTCTCATTAGCTCAAGAACATGACAGTTGGAAATTGTTGGGAACGGTGGGGGTTAATGGGGGCTGCCGGTGGGCAGACCACTAATTAAAATGTTATTTGTGAGGTTGGGTTTAGTTCAGGCTGATTAAAGCTTCCCCATTGTGGTTAACTTTATGGCAGTGTAGAATAAGCACAGGCACATACAGTATTGTAATTGTGTAGGTGCTGTATGTCTTTGTGGAAAACATATCTGCAGATAACGTAAATTGAGTTGAGTATGTTTTTAACAGATATGGAAATTGGCTTAAAAGTATCATTGAACCTAGTACACAAAACTATGGTATGCAGGCTTAAAACAGTCGTAGGGTCACCAACATATGTGTTGTTGGCTCTAGGATTTTGTCAATGAATACATTTTTAGTGCCTTCGTCTCCGTGTGCTTGACAGATTCACTCAGACTCAAAAGTATGAATGAGAAAATGGACTGAGGAGGAAGTGGGAGTTTATACACAGCGTGTGCTACACCGTGCATGCAGCACACTGGGTTTTCTCATAGTAATTTCACAGTCAGAAGAGTGACCGTGTGCCTCTGAGATGTGTTATTAAATGTGTTATTTTGTGGTTCTGATTAAGTTTTCCTCAGCTCTTGCTCGTGATTCCTCAACTGATTCAGGATCAGTTGGCGCAGGGTTTCTTGGATGAATGAATTACAATGCAACTAGGGCTGCCCCCTCTAAGACGATTAGTCAACTAATCTGTTGTTTTGGTCTTAGTCAGCTAAGATTTCTTTAATCGATTAGTCATTTTTAATGCTTTTTCATGCTGAATGACGTATTTCTAAGAAACATCTCTGGTAAACACAAGATTTAAAGTGGTGCTTTTGTGTGTTTCTTTGTGGAGAAACTCTGTTTTACAGATGTGTCGATTAAATCAACTAAATGGTTAGACGCCAAAATTGTCCGAAAATAAGTAATAAAGCATGTCAATTAGATCTTTCATGGTATATGGTACACGGTATAACTCGTCCACTTAAAACAACCTGTGAAGGTGAACCCCAAATTAAGATGCACTTTCCTGTTGAATCTTTGTATACCCAACAAGATGTGAGTTTACAATATTTGGGTTTCTAACAGCGTGGCTTCTTCCTCAAACTCTTCTTACAAGAGTGAACTGACCTACGCAGGTGTTTTGTGTCGGGGAAAAGCTGAACTCATGTCCTTGGTGAAGCATGTGACCTAATAATCCTTCTCCTTCACCAAATGTGCCAGAACAGCACTTCAGCCAAGTGTGTGTGTGTGTCTGTCTGTGTGTGTGTGTGTGTGTCCCTTCCGGTTGTGCTGTCAGCATGAGGCCCCATGTTATTCCCACAGGACACTGGGACATATGTGACCCCTCACAGCTAGAATAAAAACACACAACCCCCCAACACACACACGCACGCACACACATGCACACACACACCTCTGAACCATGTAGACCTGTCTCTTTCCCTGGATATTACTACATGATAGATCATGCATGACCCATGCTAGCCACACACACACACACACACACACACACACACACACACACACACACAGGGCTGTTAATACTATGCTAATGATGACCTTCACCGGTCTTACTGTTGAATATTTAGTTGTTTGGATGTCTGCAGTTGTGTTTGTGTGTGTGTGTTGCGCTTGTAGGGCATTTAGCATGTTCGTGTGGCAGTTAGAGCCTTCTGTGAATACAGAAACAAACACACACACACACACACACACACACACAGACACACACCAGCGTCCATGTTAGAATTGGTCACTAGGTTTAAATGTCATGATATTTGATAACAGGAGACAAACCGGTGGTTGTGTGTGCTCATCCACTTGTTTGTTGGATAAGCAACTATGTGTTAAGGCCCAGACACACCAACCCAACATCAAAGAACTAGCGTCAACGAAGGGGGACCGTTGTGTCGCCTCATGTCGCCTTTGTCTTGGTGAAAAAGTTGTACTTGAACACATTGCAAAGACGACAGCCGACGGCCAGTTAGGACGTACGTTCTGCGCCTTCGTGAGATGAAATAACTCTCCACACCAGCAGGAAGCGGTTCGTCATTTAAAAAGGGAAACCAGAAGACCAAGGACTGCGGATATACAAGCCGTTGTTTTGATACGTACATGAAACAAAGTGCCGTTTGCGGACCATTTTCACACCACTCTCACTCCCCACTTAGCTTCATTCCAGATGGCCATGTCGTTGTGAAAATATCCGTGTATTGGATTGATTAGATGAGATGAAGATGAAGAACGAGAAGAGCCTTCTGTGTGCCCTCTTGACTTTAAATGTTAGCTTGCTTTCTTAACGTCCGTTTCTCTTCTCCTGCACTGATTCATTTAAGCTGAACAGCCAATCAGAGAGGTTTCTCTCACCGACGGGCTCCGCCGCCGATTCAACATGTTGAATTCAACATGTTGAATCGGCCGAAAAACCTCAGACAGAGCTGACAGTGCAGGACACACCACAAAAACTAGGCCGACAGACGCTCACCAACAGCCCCACACTGTCCGAAATACAGCTTGGTGTGTCAGAGCCTTTAGTGCAAATAAAGTTTTTTTTTTGTGTGCGGCTATTGTTATCAGCTGTCCATTATATGTCTTAGAGAAGGTACCTCATTCATTCATTCAATCATTCAAGAGTAATCTCAAACACACACACATATATACTGTTTATACAGTATGTAGCATCTGTGGGTTTGTTTTTCTGATGTGGCTCAAACTAAATTGAAGTCCATTTCAGGTCACATGTCCATATACCTTCATTATGCTGTTACTCAGTCAGCTGAAGAGAAAGAGAAAGAGAGAGAGGGAGAGAGGGAGAGAGACAAAGCAAAATAGTGCTCTGTTGAGGAATTAGAATGAGCAGAGTAGGTTTTCAGGTTTACGCACGCAAAATGCGCACACACTTGTAACCACAGGACTCAAAAGCACATCTGGCTACACAGCTGTACTCACTTAAGGCCTCTGCCCCGCTCTACTGGTGTGTATATCCCTGTGTATCTGTCTGCGTATGTGTATTCATCCCTTCTATCCACGCCCAAATCATAAATGGATGCAGGGTGATCTGTTTTTGGTTGGTCCAGTTCAGAGCAGGAAAGTGGGTCACTCTGTGTAGTCACCAACAAAGTGTCTGTTTCAGATCAGCTCCACGTCAAAACCATGTATGTTTATGAAGTGAAACATATACTGTTCCACTTCAGACATCAAAATGAAACCAAAAAAGGACATGTTTGTGAATATATTCACTCCCAGAGGACCTCTTACTGGTAACTTGAGATTTATTGAGATTGCTTTCATCTGTACTGAGTTTTTTGAAGTTAGATATATATTATATGCACTTAAAATTGTTTATATTAGCAGACCCATTGATGTGTCTGCCTAGATTTGTCTGTAGATTAAACAGCTGCCAGCAGCCTACACAGTATAAAGATGTTTGACTTTAATCTACATTATTACACAGATACAGTGCAGGGAAAGTGGTTGGCCAACTTTAGTGCTTGTTACTTGGAAAGCCAAGAGTTGTCAATCCAGAATTATTTCTCTCTCTGCAAACAAACCAGCTTCCTTGTCCAAGTCTAACTATACAGTTTTATCGTATTAACCATCATAAACATCAACAAATAGCCTGGTGAGTATAGCTTTGAAACACTGTATCTTACACCCACAAAATGTCACGCCAAAAATGAACAACTCGGGCTCCAAGTATTGTAATTGAAGTAAATGGTATTATCTGACATATGATGTTTATTAAACCGCCATAAAAGAGTTTGCGGTGAATATAGGTGGAAAATGACTCATATATTTCCTCTGTACCTGGGCAAGTCAGATTACAAAGTCCTCGACAAAGTATTAGTGTAATTTACTGTATTTAACAGGACTTCATCTGTGAGAAACAGCAGATTACTAGTGATTTGAAGTGTTGACTGTAATTGAGCAGTAGTATTTATGAAATACTGAGTTCTTCTAGTGCAGACACAAGTAGTTGATTCATAATATTAGTCAATGGGGCTGAGCAATATGAAGATATATACCATCAAAATGATATAAAAATGTCTATCATATATATTTTTATATGTCATTTCTGTTGCGATATAGGATAAGCCTATATTCATTTATTTTTTCTCTATAATTTCACTTGAACCGTTAAATTAATTTTGCACTCAAGTTCTTAAAATGAGAAAATACCTGGTACTTTTCAATTGTCAAGTATTTAATTCACACAGGGGTATACAAAAATAGGCTTTACCATGTGGTTATTACATACTGTATAGACTATTTATCTATTGAATTACCAAAAAACATGCTATATCGTGATATAAATTGTTATCGAGATATGAAATGACCCATATCGTGATAGAGGATTTTGGCCATGTCGCCCAGCCCTATAAGTCAATAAAAAGAAAATGAATCAATAGCAACGATCATCAGGTATGATTTACAGAGCAGAAAAAAAACTAACAAAAAAAGCTCCCAGTTTCTTAATGTAGGGAATTGCTGCTTTTCTTTTTTCATATCATTATAAATTGAATTTCTTTGGGTTTTGGACTGTTGGACATTGGTGGCAAGATGCCGCTTTTGTAACTTCTGAGGGTATTTTACAGAAAATAAATATAACAGATTAATCATTAATGGAAACAAGTGTTAGTTGCAGCCCTACAATGTATTTCTCATACATTGCATCGGTGGAAGGTACAATGTGCAGCACCATAATCACAATCTAAATACCTGGCACAATCATTGTTATTCTCCAAATATAAAGAGTAACAATCGTTATAACTATGCTGTGCAAAACACCCACACCCTTTCAGTTAGATGCAAAATTAAAAAATATGAATTAATAAACCAATTTTGTCAACCAAACCCTTTTAAGCCCAACATAATCAAAAAGCCCCACATCAGGAAATACTTGTACATCTGATGTGAACTAGATGTTGAGAGCTTATGATCGCTCTGCTCTTTCAGTTATCTAACCTACCAAAACAAACGGGGTTAACACTCTTGAGGATATAATCAATTTAACTAATCCCAGTCACTTGGTAATTTTCACCCCAAACCAGTAATTTGTCTGTAATTAGTCTACTTATCAGATCAAACGGTGGAGTGTTATTGCTCTGTAGTCTGTCCTCAAAGGGACGTATTTCTGCACACAGGTAGCAAGCTATCCTGTAATAACCAAATCCCATAACACTACAGAAGCAGGCCTCCGGTAACCACGGCAGCTGGTGTTGCCACGGCAGCGACGTGTGACAGATGTGAGCCGCATACATATCTCCATCAGCGTTAATGGGCTCCTCATAGCTGTGTGCGCGTTGGTGAGAGGCAGAAAGAGGGTGTGAATATATGGAGTTCATGGGAATAATAGTTGGCGTGCACGTGTGTTTTTGGCAAGAGGTATAGTATATAGTGAGTGTGTGTGCATGTGTGTGTGTGTGTGTGTGTGTAAAAAGAGAGAGAGAGAGAGCGATCATACCCTCCTGATGCCTTTCAGGTGTGAAAGACATTACCATATAAAGAGGTGGCTTCATCAATAACAGCAAGACGGTCTGGATGGATGGATGTGTGCATGTGTGTATGTGCATGTGTGTGTGTGTGTGTGTGTGTGTGTGTGTGTGTGTGTGTGTGTGTGTGTGTGTGTGTGTGTGTGTGTGCGTGTGTGTGTGCGTGTGTGTGTGTGTGTGTGTGTGAGGGGAGGCATAGATGCTGATGCAGGCTGAATTTAAGAGCTTCTCACTGGGTTTATGTCAATTTGACCCACCCCCAAGCATACACACATGCACACCATCTAAGGATCTAGTGTTACTTACTCTTACTGTACCCTCTCTATTGGTATTTATCAGAAACCCTATTATTAAAACAATACCCAAGATCTGTGTGTATATTTAAGTAGTTTAAAAATGTAAATATTTATGATTTAAAAACTACAAAGTAGCATATAATCATTTCTACATACTATGGCTGTCAAAGGTAATGCGATAATAGCGCGTTAATGCAAATTTGTTTTAACGGCACTAATTTCTTTAACGAATTAACGCAACTTGCAATTTTTAGGTTGTCATATTTGTCATACAAGCTTGTCGCGAGGGAGGCTAAATAACGCTCCAAACGTACGCTAAATTTTGGTGAGAAAAAACTGGCATGGCCATTTTCAAAAGGGTCCCTTGACCTCTGACCTCAAGATATGTGAATAAAAATGGTCTCTATGGGTTCACACGAGTCTCCCCTTTACAGACATGCCCACTTTATGATAATCACATGCAGCTCTGGTCAAGTCAAAGTCAAGAGTTTGCCATGTTATGATTTGAGCAGATTTTTTAATGCTAAATGCAGTACCTGTGAGGGTTTCTGTACAATATTTGTCATTGTTTTGTGTTGTTAATTGATTTCCGGTAATCAATATATACATACATTTGCATGAAGTAAGCATATTTGCCCACTACCATGTTGATAAGAGTATTAAATACTTGACAAATCTCCCTTTAAGATACATATTGAACAGATAAAAAAATGTGCGATTAATTTGCGATTAATGGTAATTCAATATTTATATATATAGCCCTAATACATACATAAACCCACAAAGCCGCTGTAAATCTAATGCAATACAGTTCAACAGTCTCGTGATAAATAAAGCCTACATGGATCTTACAGTGTCCAGAGTTTGCAGAGAAAGATACAGCAAACAAAAATCCTCCAACTGGGGACAAACTGCCTCCTGACCGGTCAGGAAACTGGCAGAACTCCTTCAAGCTAACAGATGGGCCTATATGTAAGTGTGGAAATAACACCCCGGAACAGCGGTGATCAGCTGGTCGTTAATTCTTTTTTAATGAAGAGGTTTCTTCAAGGAAGATAATTATATTTAATGTTAAAACATGTTGGGCTTTTCACTGTTTATTAATTTCTACTAAAGAACACCTGCAGGCCGGAAATAGTTTCTGGCCATGTGTGTCTTTGTTTGGACCATCGTCCAGAATCTTTCAAATAGGGGTGTAAGAAAATATCTAGTATCGCGATATTATGTCTTGTGATACTGTATCGATCTCAAAAACACTATACATTTTTAATGAATAGTTTACATGCAAAGATTAACTCAGTCAATACTTTATTTCATTTGCAAAGATATGTGCCCTCTCGGTGCAGTGCTATGATGTTGGATGTCACAGGGACTGTCATAAATGCAAATGCAGATCCCACTGATTGCATAAAAAAGTAAACTTTTTTCTACTCAGATTTTATGCATACGGTGGTGTGTTCTTTATACTATGACAGTTTACCTAAAATTAGATTTTTAAAAAATAAATGCTTACAGGAATGCAATATATTGCAATACATTGAATCATAACTCCTGTATCATTATACGTATCATATCTCCAGAATCTTGCCAATACACAGCCCTCCTTTCAAATAGATACTGTCAGTGAGATAATGTACAATGTCATGAAGCACATAGTGTCTGACGATAAACAAAACAGCGACTTCCTCTCTACTCCTGTCATCCACACAGTCTACACATCTCAACCAGTAGAGCCCCGTTGGGACGAGGTGGAACCAACATGAACGTGCTGCTCATGATCTTGCAGGAACAAATTTGCATCGACTGGGATCCCTGTGGAATTTCCCCAGCACTTCATGTTATTTATACCTTGAAGAATATACACTGTTATGGAGACAAAGGGGGTCCAACCAGCACCAGTTAGATGACCTTGTGGTCAGTGTCTTTTGCTGATTTCTGAGTCTCACACCCCCTTCTTTCTTATTGTCTGCACCTCTCACTCTCTTATTTAGCATGGCTGCAGATATTACCATGCAGAGACAAGATACCAGCATCATAAATACACTAACACACAATCTCTCTCTAGTTCTTTCTCTCACACTCACACTTTTTTAAGCTCTGGAGAAAGGAAGGAGAGTGACAGAAACAAACACTTAAATTTAGAGGAGAGGGAGGAAGAATAGTAAGAGTAAGAGCAAAGAAAGAAGACTGTTTTCCCTAATAGAGCTGTCATTGTCATTACAGTCACCGACCCAGAGCGGACACACTTAATTAGACTAACTACCCGAGCCAGTAGACTGCCACAGTCAACACACTGTGTGTAACCTGTCTGTCTTTAAAGAGCCAGAGAAGCTGTGCCAGTTCCAAAAGACGGCAGATGATGAATTTGACTTTGCCAATGTGCATTAATTAGGAAAATTAACACAAAAACACACATTATCAGATTCAGTAGATGGATGTGCAAAGTGGGTGCCATTATTATTTTGGCTCTTAAACTGCAGTTCCTACTCATTGGCTGATTTTAAAAGAAATTAATGGGACTTGGTTCCAAAGTCTGTTTTTTTTTGTCACTTGGCATATGGTGAATGTTTTGAAATGTTTACAAAACTTTGTTTTTCTTAGCAAGGTCTCCCATTTAATGACTTCCTGGTAAATTAATGGTGCCAAATGCGAGATTGGGAGCATGTCTATTGCCTCTCAGCAGCTTGCAGCTAATGGTGCTAACAAACAACGGCGAAAGTGTTAACCTAGGTGTATGGGGGGACCAGAGGCTGGGTGCTATGCTCCCACAACGCCGACGATGGTTCGGACGGCGTTATCAGCTGTAACCACTGCATGAGAGCAGTGCAGAGCGACGGCCGTAAGCTAGCCAGTGGGGCACGCTCACATGTACTAACCAAGCCCCCAGGATGTGCACCAGGCTTTGAAGCAAATTTTCGTAGTGGCCAAACAGTGGTACTACAACTTCTGTGTCTGTCACGTGATGCCTTTGGGCCCAAAAGGACACAGAGGGAGAGTGACTTAATTCTCTGCTCAGGTAGACATTACTCCTCTATACATATGAAATAGTTGTTTGCTGCTATATTAATGCTCTGAATATCTTATAGAGCACCTTTAAGGTTAAAACATACATACATAAGATGGGGTATCCCGGTGGTCGAGTGGTCTTGATTTTGTGTGGGGACTTTTGTCATCACCCCTGTCTCTCTCTAAATATCCCCTTATTTCCTGTCACCCCTATACTGTCTCCTGTCAAATAAAGGCAAATATAAGCAAGCATATATTGAGATAAAATAAACAGTTGTAGTCCACTCAAAGCAGTGACAAAGAAAAGCCATTTGTACATTCATTGCACCTCTGAATATCTCACAGACTCCAGGACCAAAACAAACACAACCCCTGCACAGCGACAGCACACTGCAATAACAGGCGAATCACATGCATGACTGAATGCACCCAAACACACAGTGGCACCCAGCAGATACTCTCACAATACACAATACACACACAAAGGCACCCTGCGGTTCATATGAAAACACACACTAATGAACAAACACACTGACATGTGTGTATGTGCTATACCCAAGAGCACACTGCACTGCTGGGTGGTGGTGAAAGTGGCAGCAGCACTTGCTACCACGAGGTCCATAGCTGCCATGGCAACTGCCTCTCCATCACCTCCACAATACAGAAATAAGTAGAGAACACTATACAGTAGTTATGCACCTGTCTCCTCTGTTTGTCTCCACCTGTCTAGATGTTCCTGGTATGTTTGTGTTTGTGGTGATACAAAGTTCGAGATATTATACATGCAGGAACAGTGTGTGACATTTGGGTGGATCTATTATCAGAAATGGAATATAATATTCATAACTATGTTTTCTTTAGTGTGTATAATCACCTGAAACTAAGAATCGTGTTTTCGTTAGCTTAGAATGAGCCCTTCATATCTACATAGGGAGCAGGTCCTCTTCAAGGAGTTTGCCATGTTGCTCTGCCATGTTTCTACAGTAGCCCAGAGTGGACAAAACCATTGTCCATGTTTTTTACGTTACTTGAAGGCCACAAACTGTGGTAGCGCCAGCCGCAGTCTTGGAAAGGGAAGAGTGATCTCAGTACTCAGTTGGTTGCAATCTGCAACCACACCAAATGCCGCCAAATCCTACACACTGTACCTTTAAGTTTTGTATGTGCACATCTATCTATCTGTCTTCCGCTCTATCTGTCTGTCTATCTCTGCCAAGCTTGTATCTCTGTCTATCCATCCATCATATCTGTCAGTTGTGCAAAATGTGCGGTTCCTGTTCAGACACCTTTTTTCTTTCCTGTGTGTTTTCCTCCGACTTTTAAAGTTTTCGATTCCGTCATCCACAGCCAAGATGAAAAGTGAAAATGTTCCAGTAGCTGCAGGTGCCAGCTCCAACACTCCGTGTGACACTGTGAAGTCTCGTTCGCTGAACGGTTTATTTGAAGACCTGCTAACCACACTTTTAATATTAGCCAACCTGCTGTCATAAGCTGATATATCACACAGAAACACCCCAAGCACACATACAGACATCGTCACAGGCTATCACATCGTGAGATATAACACATCTATCTTCAGCATCTCACAGTAGGAAAGTCTCATGACAGGGAGGTGTGAGTGACAGGGATGGCGTGTATGTGTGTGTGTTGCTGTTGTGTGTGTCTGTGCTTTACTTTATCTGAAAGCTAATGAAAACTAATTTAACTTTTCAACTGTCAAAGTGAGGGCATTTTGGCTGGGCCTTATTTCTTCATGGGACTATTTTCGGTTCAGGATTTTTAGGTTACATTAGAATGATAAAAATACAGTATGCATGTGTGTATGTTGGGCTGTCGATGTATTCGAAAGTAGCAACGTGTAGGTCTGACTTCATCTTATTAAAAATAGACTTTCACTTGTGATTGACAGGGTGCTACCACGATCTGCTCCGTTCTGGGAGTTTTTCATCTTCATCATCTCAGTTTATGAAAGTTAATTGTAACATTTTGATCACCTAGATTTCTTATTCAGTGTTCGGTTGTGCTTAGCTCCATCCTCTCGTGTCACTTCTGCTTGCAAATAACCAAGATGGAGACGGCCAAAAACCAAGATGGCGATGGCCAAAATGCCGAAATAGAGGCTTCAAATCAGCAGTCCACAAACCAATTGATGATGTCACGGTGACTACGGCCACTTCAGCCACACATACAGACATGCACACACAGCCTCCTGTAGCCTTGTTGCAGTGCTTGTGTCAGCTAGCAGGTTTATTTGCAGAGTATGAGCTCACTAATGTCCAACATGTGAACGACAACCTGCTGCTGTGCCTTCACAGCCGTTTAAAGAGGACACACTGGTGTTTCAAGGTCTGACAAATATCACGACAACGAAAAAAGTAACAATGACCTCATGGTCCTGAGCTCAAGTTCCTATTTTAAACAGCATTTAAACATTTGCAAGAGACTCTCAAAATTATCTTAACCTCAACTATAGAAGATTAATGTTGATCTGTCTTTCTTTTATCATGTCCTTGGGAACAATGTGGTTTTGTAAACAGGGTTTAAAGTTGTTTTTTTTAAACAGAGTGTCTATTTGCACCCGGGTGAGAATAGTCACACAGCAGCTAATTGGCTATTTACACCCGTTAACAGTAGTAATAATATAAACAGCGACAAAGTACATGTAAGGAGTAGGTTGTGGTGGATGAATTGGTCAAACTCAGGACTTAAACCCTGAAGGCTGAGGTTTTCACTTAGTTGTTTATTTTCTGTTTATTAAATTATTATTTTCAGTTTTCAGTACCAGTTTGGTTAGGTTTAGGCAAAATATACATAAACTACATATACACATATAGTATCTAATGTGTGCCCGGGTTGGGTGCAAATAGCATTGTTGGCTACGGACATCTGGGTGCTAATGGCATCTGCCTTTTTTAAATGGTGAATCTAAATTTAGAGGACAGCTGTTGTTAGTATTAAAATGGAAGGTGAAAAGAGAGATAAAGATAGAAAGAAAAAGATGAGCATGTGGGAAGAGATGGCGTGGTTTCCTTTACAAATGTGCAGTGGCC
Organism: Sebastes umbrosus; assembly: GCF_015220745.1. NCBI lineage: Eukaryota > Metazoa > Chordata > Actinopteri > Perciformes > Sebastidae > Sebastes > Sebastes umbrosus. The sequence continues at coordinate 16,602,204 of NC_051270.1, forward strand.
TTGGACACTTTCTGTGTGTGTGTGTGTGTGTGTGTGTGCGTGTGTGTGTGTGTGTGTGTGTTCGTGGGCTTACTGTGACAACAGACCTACCTTTTAGGGTCAAAATTAGAGGCAGGGCTCTGCCAGTCAGTCGTTCATGTTTTACAAGTACTGTAATGGCATTCCTGTTCTAAATACGCTGCACTGCAGGGCGGCAAATTTGTGTGTGCATGTGCGTACATTCCTAGCTTAACTATATAGGTTAAGAGGCTGTCTAATGCCAAAGATAGTGTATGTGTGTGTGTGTGTGTGTATTTTAAGCAGCACTGTGAATCTATTGTGTCGGAGCATTGTAAAGGGCAGGAGGTGAAACGAGAACAAGGATGACATTTAAGCTGCAGTTTCCAGTCCGGCTCCCTGCCTGACTTCACTGCAGTAGTTGTGGCCCAATTACTGAAGTGTTTTTTTAAAACGCTTTTATTTTTTAATAGGGTTCCAATATTAGAAATGTTTTTGAAAACCTTGACTTTAAAGCCCATCCCTCCTTTGTGTTTGTGGTTACTTTCTGCAGAATTTAACATCTGTCTGTGAAGAAGATGATGTACTACAGGCTCTATGTTTGTACAGCTTATTTTACAGTATCTGAGTAAAGTAAACAGTTTCTTAACAAACATATCTTTTATAGTTGATTTGTCCCCTGCCAGGCTCTCTTTTCTCCCATTTGCCATCACCCCCCTAAAAAAGCTACACAAAGGTAGCAAGGCATAGATGGAAAGAAATAGTGTGCATGCATGTGTGTGTGTGTGTGTGTGTGAGAGAGAGAGAGAGAGAGAGAGAGAGAGAGAATTAAATTGGCTGTTTGTTCCCAGTCTGTGCTTCAATCAGACTCAGAGAATAGCCTCTAGCCGTTAAACTTTCCAATTACCTTGAGCAGATGGAGCCTGCGGGGCTCGATTTAGAGGGTTTGAAATGGTTGTTGTTGTTTACTGTTATCTGTTATTGACTGTACACCAGGCTACATACAGTGTCAAGGAGGGAGTCTTACTAAAGCAGCGTTCTGCCTCTTTAATCTTTACCTTTGTATATCGCTGTATCTCCCCTTTATACACTATATTCCGCCTCGCTGAATCTCCTATTTGATAAAAGAATAAGTAATATCTGACTGTATCTTCTGGATCAGCAGCAGTCTAGCAGTTGAATGCAAGCTTGTGGGCCGGATGGTTGTCATGCTGAATCCAGGTTTGATGTCCATGTGAAACCTGGATGAATACGTCTCTCCTCCCTCAGTAACAACTGTGCTCTTGAGCAAGACCCTAAAACCTCAGCTGCTCCTTCTGAGGAGCTCAGTGGCCAACAGTGGAGCACTGTGGAGCTCCCATGTACAGTATGAATGAGTGCTACTGTGCGATTATGAAGCCTGGAAAAGAGCAGGTACGCTCTGTTGACTTTCATGGATATAGGACTGTTAAAAAGCTGTTTAAGTTTTAAAGGCTTGCAGGATGATTCAAGCACACCCTGAGGAGATTTAAGGTTTATGTTAAAACACATAAAAACTCTTTTGTACAGGCCTGGGGGAACCACCTGACAAATTGGTTTGAAGTCTTGGGCAAACATGCATTACATGGTTTGTTTGTTATCAGTTTTTCAAAGTATTGGTATTGTTTTATATTAAAAACTCTCACATTAATAGTCTGTTTTTTTTATTGTCTGTGAGAATATTAGTTTTATCAGGTGTAACGTATCCTCATACAACAGTTTGTGTAATATCTAACGAAAAGTTATTCCTCATTTTTCGTGCATTTTCCTAAGAATGTCCAGCAACACATGTCAATTTTCACTCGCTACATGCATACAGTCTTTTCAAAATAAACTTCCGTCTTCACAGGAAACAATTTCCTTAGGTTTAAGCAACACAACTACATAGTTAAGTTTAGGAAAAGATTGTGGTTTGGGTTGAAATATCTCCGGAAGTAGAGTAACGGAAGTACGGAAGTTACGTGACAAATAAATCAACGATGACTTTTGGTTTCACATGGGGTATGAACAGCGGTCTCCCGGGCGAAAGTCCGGGGTTTTTGACCCACCCATCCACCCCGATCTCCTCCCTACGCTGCGTTTGTAGCTCTTTGTACTTCCTGGTTCATGATGAACAGTCAAAATTATAGGCTACCTGCTTTACATCAGCATGTTAGCGTTATCATTGTAAACATGTTAACATGCTCATATTAGTATCTTTCTTAAAGCACAGATATGTCAAAGTACTAAACTCTAATTATCAGCATTTTTTCAACTGTACATTGATAACAATATTTAAGTTATAGCCTGGTGCCTCCTATGAGTAGAGTTGGCAGATGTAGACACATGCACACACAACCTGGCACGTTTGAATTTATTTTCCCATTAAATTCTGTAGTTCATGGTCGACATAGCTTACCCCCTTTTTGCCTAATCCCGAGCCAGGAAAAACCCTGAGTGAGTTTGTATATTTGAGTTTGTGCTCTTGTGCGTGTAAGGGTACACATACTGTTTCTGTGCACACACTGTTCACCTGTTTCAGTGTGTGCACACGTGTATAAGTGGGAGTTGTCAGGCAGATCTTTACCTTCAGTTCCTCCTCAGTGAGCCTCACTAACCTTGAGATAGAAGGATACCGCAGGGAAGAACGGATGGATGGGAAAAAAGAGGAGGAGAAGAAGGCAGCAGGGGAGGAGTGAGGGAGAGTGTGTTCAGGTGTGGGATATGGCAAGATGGATTACCCACCTACGGGCAATTTATCACTGTCAGAGAGAGAGAGAGGGAGAGAAAAGAAAGTGAGGGTGAGGGATATAAAAGAGGGAGGATAGGATGGCGGGCTTGGGGAAAGATAGAAGAAGAAGTGGGTGGAGGACAAAAGAGGGATAAACATTTATGAGAGAGAAACCTACTGAATCATACTTTACTTTATGTACAATCAGTACAATCTTGGTCATTCTCTGGAAAGGATGGACACAGATCAGAGGAAAGACTTTAAAGTATAGTTTTTCTGTGCAAGAGAGTGTTTGTTGTGTAGCACAGTAGTTGTAAAGCCAGTAAAGTAACTTTTCTCTGTAGTTCAGTGTGTTGAACCGGCCACTACTACCACTACCGAGGTATAGATCCCTGTGGTTCAGTATGTGGAGCATCATACTAATATTTGGTGGTGTAAAACCTCCTGTAATATCTCACTGGCAATAATTAGGACCTGGCATTTTACTCTCAGGCTCTGATATAAATGGACAACCCGTTTACAATATGGACACCGAGGTGAATAAGTCTATCGGAGCATATTTAGACCATAGACTGTATATAAAGATGGACGACATTACAGCTCCCCAAAAGTGAAGCCAAAACATCTTGATCGCCCCCTGATGGCTGGCTGCAGTATAAGTCATAAATCATGCCCCCTCCATGTTAGCAGATGGGACATGAGCCAAACTTAAAGGTCAAAGCAGACGTCGAATACATTTTTCCGGAAGATGGTTTCTGTCATTTTAGGTAGATCTTATCATGCTGATGTATGTTCAAATGTTCATTTTTCTGAAGAGTTTGGTTTCAATTAGTTATTTGATGCTATAAAAAGGGGGTGAGACATCATGATTGGCAGCTGTGAGTCTCTTTTGTTTACATGCTGCGGCTGTTCTTGGCTCACGATTGGTTCGGGCGGCCGATCTTGATACCGTTGCTCCACCCCCCGATCACTACTGTGCAGACTCTGGCTCCAAATGACGTCAGTATCTCAAGATGGCAGTTCTCGTATCCGGTATATTCTGGCTTCACTTCTGTACAGTGGGAGGAAGTGGAGAAGCGTCGTCCATCGTTATATACAGACTTTTAGACTATGATTTAGACTAATAATAGATGACTAACTCATTCATGCTTAGTTGAAATTGTAGGTAGCTGTTCCTTTAAACATTATTTGTTCAATCAAACATTACATTTAGACCTTTCTGTTGACAGATATAGGAAACACAACAGAGAAGACAGCAACAAATTAGCTGTATTTTTACTGTGAGTATGGTGTTAAAGGATTACTCTGCAGAGCCACCTGCACCTCTTGTGAAAACAGTATCCCATGTGAAAACAGGCATTTACATAGACTACTTTCCCACTTAAATTAACTAGCAATGAAGCCAAGTTCCTCATCTATATTCAGGCGCCAGGCAACTAACTAATTGGCGGCTAGCTAACACATCGAAGTAGATTGTTTTCACACATAGCCTTGGTAGCTAGCTTAATTTACAGTGCAGCTCTGATGCAGATGGTGTACTAATTTAAAAAGCCAGCAGCAGTGTTTATGTGCACTTCATTTACAGTCAGGCACCAACATGGATAGCCAGATAATTTAAAAACAGGCGCTGGCAAGCAACTTCCACATAAAAAAACACAGGCAGTAATTTAAACAACTATTTCATTTACAGCTGGGCACTGAAGTAGATGGCCAGCTAATAAAAACCAGGCTCTGTTCCAGCCAGCTAGCTCATTTACAGTGTGGCAGGGGGCCGCTCTGTAGACTTAACACTGTACAAGCTGGGACAAGATTCATAGTTCAGGCTGTTAATAGGAGGGCAATGTTTGTCACACGTAGTGTATATACAGTATACACACAGGCAGCTCGGCAGACACACACACTCTTAAATATGCATGAAGCATAAATGAAAAATGCACAAATACAAACAGAGCATGACAGAGAGAGACCTAGTTAATCTGATCTGTCCATAGCATCTGTTTCCAGTAGTTTGTACCCTCTTTGATTGGGTTTAACATCCCACTACACACATACACACTCATCACCATCAAGCAATGCTATTTCGGTGCATATGTGTGTGTGTGCAGCGAGGAAAGCACAACTTTGTGGAGCAGAATGGCTGATGAACACTTAGCCCAAGATGGCAACGTTCAGACAGACAATTAATTATGGTTGTCAATCCCGAACAGTGGCTGCATGGACGTAGCCTCTGGCAGGCCTTAAACCGAAGTACGTCAGCAGCATGGTCTGAGGAAGTGCTTCAAAGACTCTCTGAAGGCTTCTTTTAAAGACCTCCGCACTGACCCCGCTTCATGAGAGTCGCTCGCCCACAGTCATTCAAAGAAGTGACATTTCAAAGGGTACTATGACGATCTATGAAGACCAACACATCAAAGCATGTGAAGCCACTGTCATGTCCTCTGAGTGAACCAGCCCTGCTCTCCTGCACTCACTGCAACTGAGAGTAAGGACTACCCTGGGAGTGGTGAAGACAGTCCTCTTAACCCATTTGTGCCCTCAATTGAAATGGAGGACCTAGTATGCTTATATGCTTATTTTCAGGTGCATACTTGTATTTTGGGTTTCTACTAGAACGTGTTTACATGTTTATATTTAATGTTCAAAAAACGCTTTACTTTTCTCATACTGGCTGTGCTGCAGCGCTTCTTTTCACCCTCTGTCTGAAACGCTCTGTTGGAGCTCCTCTTGCTGATCCACTGTTGTGATTGGTCAACCAAACCAAACTCTTCGGACTCCGCTCCAGCTTCGCCCTAACTAGCTTTGTTTGAGGCTGTTCCAAACTAGCCTTTTAGACCTTTTACATGTACAAAAAACTAAATAACACACTAAAGCGAAGGGGGAAAGCACCAAAGCATAATAGGTCCTCTTTAATTTATTTTGGTGGAAGTGTTGTCTGGGCTTGCCTAAGCACAAATGTGAAGACATTTTCAAAATTGACCAAACCGTTTAGCTGAAAAATTAGTTTTTGTTATCATATTATATCTAGGATTTGGGCACATGGGACGGCTGTTTTTACAATAGCCTCCATTATATTTTAGGGAAAAAAACAGTAGCCCCATGTGCCCAAATACTAGATATAATATGATAAAAAATGGCTGTATCTCAGAAACTACAAGGAGCACAATCAAGTATTTGGTATCAATCTATGAACTCATAACAAGTTGAATATCAAAGATATGCAGACATATGCAGTGTAAAAAAAAAATATTTTCGCATGGAAAACATTTAATAAATGTGTTTTTCCTCATTTTTCAAATATCCTGACTTTAACTATTAATAAAGTGTGATTTTTCATGTGGTCTAAAAAATTCAAAATACTGTTAGATACTTGGCCAAAGTATGTCCGTACCAAATTTCAAGACTTTTGACCAATCAGGACAAATGTTGTTGCATTTTACCTTATCATACTAAATGTACAGTAGTCTTTGGGCACAAATGAGTTCAAGGACAAGTGGCGGTGATCGTGTAGAAGCACTTTCACACATAAACAATTTTTACTTAATAAGAAGGAGAAACACAGAAATATGTTTCATGTTACACGATCAAGATTTTTTGTGCGTTTTTTATTTGATTGATTATTTACTACAGTGGTTTATGGAAGCTCAATATAACAATACAACATACTGCATAATTACCTGCCAGCCAGCTTGACTGAAGCTGAAAATTGACTTGAGCATTTAGAGAGAGAATATCAGAGTGCGATCAATGTGAGCTATAGCACCACAACATGTCTTGGGTGTTATCACATCTGACACTTGTATTATTACTGACTGATAGCATGAGGCCTCACCACAACATTATGCAGTGCACACACGCTGCGCCCACATACAGATATGTAGACACAAACACACTCTTAATCTCCAGCGAGACAGAATGCAGCAGGTAATTTACTGTGCATCCCCTATAGCTAGTTAGCTGTGTATGCTAATTAATTTCTGCATCACTATGGCAACACAAACATTCTAATGCGTTTTTCTCTGTTATTAATATGGCGTGTCAACATCATAAGGGAGTGTGTGTGTGTACATGTGTGCAGATGAAAGTGTGTGTCTGCTTTTCTAAATGTATGCATAAGCGACTTTATGCAAACGTGTGTGCAGTTTATCATTATGTCCTAACTCCTACACCCATTAGTGAATCATATGAAGGAATGATCAATTAAAAGATGATTAAAGGAGACTTACTTCAGAGAGAGAGAAGGGGGAAGGCACAGGTAATAAATGAGCGAGAGACAGAGAGAGAAGGCGAGAGAGAGGAAACCTACTGGGTGAGTTATTTTTCACTGAGGGGAAACAGAAAGAAACAAAGAAAATTCTGGGGAGGCAAGGGGGGTTTGTTTTTCTTAATGTCTCACTAACATGCTATTAAAGTGCAGTTTCTGCTTTGGGTTATTTCTGCTGCATGCTTCACAAACATTAATAATATAGCATAAAGATTGTATTTACACCCATTAGTTAATTCAGTGTTTACTTATTAAGTGTGGTGCAGCAAGGGAGGACTCACACACAGAAAACAAAGAAGAGATTCAGACTAATGTTATTGAATACACCTACACTTTTCATACTATGACATGTCAAAGTGTCGGCCGTGAAAAAGGTCTATTGGCATGAACACAAACACACACCTTCACACCCACACACTTAACATCCATGCCAAATTTCAGCCCCCTAGAGTGAAAACTGTGGCCGCCAAAGGGTCGGGAAATTTGTGTGGACAGAGTGAGCTAGAGCTGCTGGTTGCAGCTAAAAATGTGCAGTTTCAGTCCATGTTGGACTTTCCTCAGTGCAAGACGAGACATGTATGATAAGTCACCCTCAGCCTTTCAGCAAGCAAGGGATAAGTTGAATGTCGATGGTTTTACATTCGATCAGAGCAAGTGACGTAGTTTAAATAGCGGAAAGCGACACACCTGGCGGGCAGGAGGGTCCAACAAACACAAAGCTTCCATCCAGGCGACCGGTGTTCCCGTCCCGCCACGTCAATCAGCTGTTCGTTCATGTCCCTTGGGCACAACGTTTAGTGTCATTTTCACTTCACAAATGTAGTAGTTTTAAGCCCAACATGTAGTTCTTTCCTAAACCCAACTATAGTGGTTTTGTTGCGTTGTTACGGTTGTTATGTTACGCTGTTATGTTGTTACATTATTATTTGAACACAAACCATGATCTTTTTCTAACCTTAACCAAGTAGTTTTGTTGCCTAAGCCTAACCAATCGTTTTACAACGTTAACCACGTGACATTGCGTTTCCTCAAGCGTGGTACAAGGCTGATATGAAACATATTTATGAAACTTATTTTTGGTTCAGAAACTTCGCCATTCAACGTATCCGTGGTTTACAGAAACATCCAATGCCAACATTTCTTTCCGGTGACTGGGTTGGTCACCCTATATGTGAGTTGCTGTCCTGGTGCACCTAGTCAATCATCTAAGGCTTGATCGAACACACATGAAGCCAATTGCCAGCAGGTCAAGTCCTTACAAACACATCAGAACAATACAAATCCATAGCACTGACACATTCTCGTACACATACTGATATATATACATACAAATGATGTCTTTTACACTGGGGATGGGACCCACTGGTACAGAAAGAAAACAGGTCACATCTAATTCTTCATTTAGACGATGATATAAATGTAGAAGATACAGTATATCCGCATCATGTCAATGACACAGAGAGCCAAATCACAAATAGAATGATTGCCGTCTGCAAAGTGTCACAACAGTTGATTTAGGATCAGCGCGGTGGATAGCACTTTTATGTGCATTGATTCTGAATCTAAGTTGTTTCCTTGTTTTTCCTACATATTGGGTGCCATATTTGATATTTATTAAGTGTACACATAAGTAGCATATTTATTGTTAGATGTGGCCATGCTGCATCATCAGGTAGGTGTGAACATGTTTGATTTCCAGATCATGAAACCAGCTGTCTAATTTCAGCTACCCTTCCCTTCCTCTATTCCTCCTTCTTCACACAACCCCTCTTCTTCCCTCTGTCCCTCCTTCCTTTTCCGTCTGTCTCTCTCCTTTCATTTCAACACCTTTTAATTGATAATTATTGTTATTCGTAGAATTGGCTTATATCATTCACAATTACCTATCGTTCTTAAACATGTTCACATAAAGCAAGAAAGGGATTCAATACATCACGTTGTATTCTTTTATATTCATTAACTGTGGCACATTTTAGACTTTTAGACATGGAGTCATTTTTAATAGAAACACCTGCTTAAGCTAGATGTGATGATTTAAATGTGAAAATGCAACTGTGCATATGCCCTACTGACAGTAAGCCCGTGGCTACAGTGGTGGTTAGTTAATAAAAGCGAGCGTGGCGTGGTGAATGATGTGTCCCTTGCTGATGACAGTTTGACTCAGAGAGCCGCAGTAAATCAAACGTGGAAAACGCTGCCAGCTTTTCAAGCTCTATCACCTTAATAATGTCTTCTTCACTTATAAACAAGGTGCTGCTTCACCCTTGTTGTCGGTTCTACCCCAGGTATTAAAAGACTCTTAAATGTTATGGGCAGGTTGTCAGATGAAAGCCTGTGTCTGTTTGTCATTGGTGGAATTTTAACTAGTTGTCTCCAGATGTGCATTCGTGTCTCGAGCTGACAGAATCTCATTTGGTCCTGTATATTACATACTTGAATGTAGAAGCTGGACATTGACAAGCAACTATAATATGTCCTGAGAGTGAGACGGAAACACCAAGCGAGAGAGAGACAGTGACAGACAGAGCGTGTTTTTTGGAGAGGTAGTGAGAGAGACCTGTGCTTGACCTCCCTTCAGTGTAACATTTGTCCCATATGTGTGCACATCCATATGTTTGGTGTGTGATGTCATTTATAACCTCTGTGTTATTGACCTTGCTCCTGCACAGACATCAGACTCAATCATTCACACGCACACACACACACTATCATTCTCCATCATGAGAGCGATGTAAGTGATCATGAGCCACCAAGACACTTGAAATTTATAGTATTTTCTTCACAGTGTCTTTTGCCCGGTTTCCATTTTTCATTCTTCGTCGTTTTCTTATCGTTCTGTCACACTCCTGCCTTCTACTATTTGTATGTGTGTGTGTGTGTGTGTGTTTGTGTGAGTCCTCTCAGAGCAGGTGCAAGAGACCGTCTGCATCTCTTCTGCATGAATTCACTGATCCCAGACCTGCCGAGAAAGGCATGTGTGTGGTGTATATATTACAGAGTGTACACAGGAGCAAGGAGTGGTGAAATGAATGAGGAGAGAGATGAGAGGAGGTAAATGAGTATGGGGGGAGGAGGAAAGGTTTACCTTCCTTGGTCACTCATCTGGAACTGATTACACACACGCATGCACGCACGTACGCACGCACGCACACACTGGCTATAACTGAAAAAGAACATGTTCCTCCTCTCCTCTCCTCTCCTCTCCTCTCCTCTCCTCTCCTCTCCTCTCATCTCCTCTCCTCTCCTCGTGTAGAATTAGACCCTTTTCTGTCACGTCCTTTCCTTTCTCTCTGATCTGCCATCCTCCTCATTAGTGTCATGCAACAAACTGGTGCTAAATATAATAGAAGTGAAAACAGGGAATGACAAAGGTTTGAAAAGTAGGGAGATCATAATGGAGGTGGGATGCAATCACACAGTTCAGTGTGGCCAACACGTTCTCATCTCAACTCGTCACATACTGACACTTTGTCAGACCCCTCGGCGTCACTTTTCGATGACAGTAAATACGTTCTGAACGTTGTGAATTAAACGGAAACACTTGCTTAGGTTTAGGAAAAAATTACATGGTTGGGCTTAAAACTACGTTTGTAAAGTGAAAATGAAACTGAATGTTGTGAACATGTGACACGAACGAATAGCTGATTGTAATGTGAAAGTGAAACTTAAGTTACTCTCCACCACAGAAACACGGCTCCTGAACTGCCTGAAACACCTTGCTTGAAGTCCTGCCGTTTCCTCCGTAACGTGGTGATGTCACCAAGTAACACATTTGCATATTACCTGCCTAGTTTGGCATGCCCTCAAACAAAGCTAGTTAGAGCAGAGCTGGAGCAGAGTCCGAAGAGTTTGGTTCGGTTGACCAGTCAAGTGTCACAGAGCGTTTCAAACAGAGGTTGAAAAGAGACGCTGCAGTACAGCCGGTATGAGAAAAATAAAATCTTCTTTGAACATTAAAACATGTATATATGTTCTAGTAGAAACCCAAAATACAAGTATGCACCTGAAAATGAGCATAATAGGTCCTCACCACTAAAGGGTGCCTTGTGTGTCGGTAATTTGCGCTCTGGGAATGAGAACAGGCTGGTGTGCCTTAAACCCAGTCAGTGGTGGACAGAGTGTGTGTTTGCCTATTCATATGTGTGTGTATGAAAAGGATGTGTCTTGTCGTGTTTGACAGCCCATTCTCCTGAACCCTTTACCTCCAGAGGACTCATACGCAAAAACAACAGTACTGTAATGGACAAACGGGGCTGAGCTGTCTTTTCTTATCAAATCTCAGTAATAGCATCCGTCTGTCCCCCACACACTAAGAGAGTCGCTCAGGTCACTGTTCAGTTAGCTTGGACGTCGCCTTCGTCTATCTGCTTTCTCTCCCTCTGTCACTCACTCCATCCTCGCACAGTAGAGAGCTGAGGCTGAGTTTGTCTGCCCTTGTAGGAGGAAATGAATCACACACACACACGTAGACTATCGCTGGTGCTGAGACTGATTGAGTCACCTACAGAATACTGATGAACTCGGAGGTGAAGAGGCGCTTAGAAGAGACAGTTAGACGCAATGAAAGAATGAAAGAACAGGAAATATAAAGGTTCACAATGAGACATTCTTATCAAACCACAATCTCATTAAATGGTGTTATAATTCTGTTGCAAATCTGATACTGTAAAATATAACATTTGGAAAATAAAAAAGCTTCTAATTAGATTTCCACATTCAACTCTTTAAGATTGTTTTGCCTGGACTGAACTCAAGCTTATCTGGCAACATTATACCACTAATGAGAGAGAGAATATGTGTGTGTGTTTGGACCAGGGGAATGTAAACAGATGGTGAATGTAAACTCAAAGTTATACTGTTCTACTGAAAGATGAGCTGGGAATAACAAAAAGGGAGCTTTAGTGGGAAGAGAAACAGGGTCAAAGAGAGGGCACAAAGAGACAGAGTGTGTGTGTCAAAAACTTCATCTCTCTTTCCTACACTCCTCGTCTCTCTCTTCTTCAAAACATGTTCAAAACACAAGCTCTCCTTTTCCTCTTTTTTTTCAATCAGGCAGCTTGGCTGCTCCCCAACTCTCAGCTCATTTGGAACAACAAGGCCCTCATCTCAAGGACCGAACACCATGTCCACTTTATTGCTCCTTCGGTCGCCTGTCTGCTGTGCATGTGTGTTTGAGTGTGAGGGAGATACAGAGGGATCAAGAGAGATTAGATACTCCTTTTTCTACTAATTTTTGGCAAAAATATGACTTTTCTAGTTCTTTCCAAATAGGAAAATCAGGACTACTCTTTGTCGTTGATAGGGGGATTGTTTTCACAATTTATTCAAAGTGGTTTGTTTTATCTATCTGAAACACACTTTTGTAATAACTGACATGAACAGTAAGTAAAATGAGACTCTGCTTACTTGCAATGGTTGCAAACTGTACACAGTGTCTGTAGCAAGAAGATGAGATATGACAAAAAACAATAAAAAAGGACTTAATATGAAGTGATTAAAGTTGGGGCTTATATTAGGGATATGTTTATATATGATATTTTTGTCATGATTCCTTTTACATAATTATTGATTGAATCTTGCTGAAAAAATCCACACTAACATTGGATATCATTCTAATAGAAAAATCATCCATAAAAAAAACTCTAACCACTTCTGCAGCATAAGGCACTTGTCCCCCTTTCACCTCTGTTTTCCATATTTTTTACCATAACATGGCTAAACCATAGACTGTATATAAGAAGTCGACTTAATCACCATGACGTCACCCATTGGCGTGTGGACTGCCAAGCGACACAAGAGGGTGGAGCTAAGTACAACCAAACGCTGAATAAGACATTTTTAGACAAACCAAAAGGTTATAATTAACTTTCATGAACTGAAAACACACTGTGAAAGGGTTAAAGTTGTAAGATGAAAACACGAACATCGCCGTTGTAGCGACCTGTCAATCACAAGGTAGCCACGCCCTAAAGCATGCCCTGCTTTATGTTCTATTTGACTCTAAATGGGACCATCATTTACTAAATGAACATCATGCTGTATTGAAGAAGACTTGAAACTAGCGATTGAGACCATTAATTCATGTTTACAATGTTTACTGAGGGAATAAAGTCAAGTGAGAAGTAGGGTCATTTTCTCATAGACTTCTATACAATCAGACTTCTTTTTGCAACCAGAGGAGTCGCCCCCTGCTGGCTATTAGAAAGAATTTTAAGGCACTTCCACATTGGCTTCACTTCTCAAACCCAGAGATAGCCCACTGGGCTAAACACAATGCTTCCCTTTAAATCCGTACACACACACACACACCTGTTGGTCTTACAAATCTGTGTCTACATTGGAGTGCACATGTTGCAGCGCTCGTCTCCCTTGTTTGATGGTGCATTATCTCTCCCATTGCCATGAGTAAGTGCCCCGATGTAGTTGACATTACATTACATATTTTCAGTGCAGCTACAATAAAGTTCCCTAGTAGAGCAATTTTCAGTCATCTACAATAAATGCTTTTAGTATCAGTCTCAGAAATGAAGAGAAACGGACTCTTTCTAGAGGGAACATTTCAGTCACATATAGGGAGAACTCCTTAAGAGCACTGGAGGCCGTTTTGTCGTTGTTATCGCTGCTATCATTACTGCTCCCTCCCATAGCCGCTCGTAACAAATTCAGTCAAAGTCTTATGTGAAAAGACACAATTTTATACCCAGCAGAAAATGTGTCGTAACCCCGTGGCTAAGCACAATTATTGAACGCACAGTGAAACACTGAATAAATGCATTCATAAACTGCATTTCAAATCTGCCTCTATACCTCAGCTCTCTTTCCTCCAGTCTACCTCCTCTCATGCGTGTCACTCTGCAAACATGTTTTGTGTGCGTGTGTGTGAGAGAGAGACACACACCGGTAGCTTATTTTTTGTAGCCTGAAATGTGTGTGGTGTCTCATGCCAGCCAGGAATGTGTGTGTTTGTACGCTTGCCTGCCTTAAGTGTACAGTATGTATATGTTTAAAAAACACGTTCTATTCGTTATGCTACTTAGTTTGCCTGAGTAACAAGGTAGTCTTTATCCATAAACACACACACACACATCACTCAGATGCTCGGCAAGGTCTGAGCTCCTGCCATGCATATATGTGTGTGAGTGTATCTTGTGGTCTTGAGGTTTGTTGACATAGCCTAGCAGCCAGCGCTCTCATTGAGAGGCTGCATTTTACTATTAGATGAAATATTGCTTTGTGTGGACACACACAGACGGTGTATTGATCGAGGAAAGGTAACAGGCTCCTTATTGATAGAGGCTTGTTTGTGTTTGTAGCAGACAGTACGTTACATTCACTCTCTTTTTTTTTTAACAGGCTCTCGTTACATTATGGGCCACCAATGAGGCTGACCACACATGCACACATCTAGATCTACAGATAGGTAGACCTTTGGGTGGAAGTTAAAATATTTTTTTTAATAGTTGAGAGGTTGTGTCAACGTGGAAGAGGATAAAAAACCAGTTGACTCGGGGTGGGAATCACCAGAGGCCCCACGATACGATATTATCACAATACTTAAATCACAATATTTTTTGCGATATGTTGAGTATTGCGATAAGATATATTGCGATTTATTCGCTTTTTTCAACTGCAAATTATGCAGTTTGTCAACATCTGTTTTATCTAATAAGATGTTTTCACTCTGTTCATCTCACTTCAATAAGTTTTATTATTACCCGGCTTTGTTGAATACTTGATTCTGATTGGTCAATCACGGCATTCTACGGTCTGTTATTTCTGTATAGCAGACCGTTGCGATGTATAATTGACCGTTGCTATGGGCGCAGTTGTGATGTCGGACTCTGGCGGACCGTTTTTGTGTCAAATTATTGATTTCTTATGTAAGTAGCTGTGTATTAAGCGGGATAATGTACAGCTAACGGGTCATTTTTGTGAAATAAACCCCTTCAGGGCGACAGTATTGCCATGTCGGGGTTTATTTCATAACAATGAGCAGCTCGCTGTACGTTATCCCTTACTTGACAAACTGAACTGTTTGTATTAGAGTCGACATTGTATTTGCAAGATTACATAATAAAAGATCGATACTCGTCTGTGTATTGATATAATATTGCCACGCAAAATATCCCGATACTATGCTGTATACATTTTTTCCCCAACCCTACAGCTGACTATATAAAACCATGTAAACAGGAGAGAGGATGTATGTTGGCATGAAAGCGACCTGTACATATATGTGATGCGCTCCTTCCTACCAGTCAGTCGCTCATTATTTACCCACAGGTCCCTCTATTTTTCTGTCTTCCCTGTCAATCATCTGTCTCTCTTTCTTAATGTCTGATTGTCTAAATCTGATGAGCGATAAGCTGTGTCCATCACATGCCTATTGATTAGATGCACACACACACATTCACATGCCTCATCTCCATAACTCATGTATTGATTAAGCTTCACTAAACAAAGCATGCCTACCCATCATGCTCAGCCTGTTCCCTGGAACGATGCACAGAGATATTCAAATAAAATCCCAGTATGTTGAACAACTGTTTCTGTTTTCTACTAGTATGGATAAACATGTGTAATTAGATTGTTTCTATGCTCCTATTGTTTCGATGCTCCTATTACTCTGACTCTACGCCATACGTTAGTTGTTAAACTATTCTATTTTGTTCCTGTTGTTAAATCAGATGGAAATTGCAGCTGCAAATGTGGAATATTTTCTAGGATAACAGCTTTTGAGAAGATGGTGAATGTAATGGCTCTGTTTTTGAGACACAGAAGCGCTCAGTAATAGCAGTCATTCAAGAGAAAGCAGTTACAGAGAAAAGATTACATGTCATCTGTACGAGGAATGTGCACAGAATAACATAAAACAAAACATTTTTATTCTTGTGGATATTCTTGTGCATATCTTCAGATAAGGTCTTCACTGTAACTCAAGTTAAAATAGCGTGAGATGATTTTTACATGTAACCATTCACTCAGTTTGCTTTAACTATCATTTGTGCAGAAAAGGGCGAGGGCCTGCACAGATACCTGGCCTTAGTGTTACAGAAGAGGTGTGCCGGTTGAAAGCAGGAAGATAATTACAGTTATCAAATGAGTTTTGATGTTTTGATGAAGTACAGAGCTCCAAAGGAGACACACAATCGCTGATAATACACCAACACTACACCTACACTGACAATTAGCTCACAACGTCACACTCAGTCATTTTAATCCCACCGAGAGTCTCAGGGCAGACTTTTATAAGGAAAAACTAGTTCTATTTAATGACCTTTTGTTAGATAAAGTGCTTAATGCTTCGTGGAAAAAACATGGAAGAAACATTTTCAAGGGGAGTTAAAATGTGCTTTAGACACAGATGTGTATCGGTGTGTGTGTGTGCGTGTGTTTAGCTTGTTAACTTTGATATTTAGACCAGAGAGTCGTGGCAGGAGATTTAGAGCGGCTTTGCTCTGTGGCTCCAATTAGTCTGGAAAAACACATGCACACGTACACACACGTAACACATACCTGTACATGCATTTGTGCAAACAGGCACATATACTGTAAGTACGCAAACAAATTGGAAAAATATCCGAATTTCCGCACACAAGAAAGCACATTAGGATTACTCACACACACATACACACAACTTCACCAGCCAAACACTGGCAGAGAGACAGCAGGAAACACACAGTAGACCAACATAAGGAGAGAAAGGATAGGGAGAATAATACATGCAATTCTGTATTTCCAGTTTAGATGTTTATCAGAGAAGATGTGTTGTGGTTGTGGTTATTGTCGCTCACCAGAAAAGGTGAATTTGCCAGAGTAAAAATAGTCAAATATTCTGCCACATTCACAGATGTGCATCCTGGCACACATCTGTGAACGTGGAACAGTTGTGGTTGAGGGAGTGTTCAGAAGCTGTTTGATGGGTTTCACAGGTAAGGCACCCCAGGTGAATAGGGGAAAAATATTAACTAATAGATATCGCTATGAAACTTTCCCAGTTGGTTACTTACATTAAGGCATTTCTTTTTTGTATTACAAGTTTTCTGAAAATTTATGTTTAAATATCCAAATGAGACATTATCTTATCAAATATGTGCTAATTTGCATACATTTCCAGAACAGAAATCTGAACACGTGATGAAGCCAGGCCAGAAATTCTTGCTTCATTTTGTTGACATATTAGTGTAGTAATGTTTTTACAGAGGGAATTTTTGACATCTCCTTTTATCACTCACAAAAACTGTCAACAGCCATAAAAATAATAAATCTTCGCCATGTTTTTAGGGATAAAATATTCGATAAATCAGGCTATAAATGATATATGAACAATCCCCTCTATATAAACGTTCAGAATATAGATAGGAGTGAAACTGGAAAGTTCAGTGTATGTAAGTGCTACTGAAGTGGAGATTTCTGACTATGGAGTATGAGAAAAAACTCATTTTGAGAAAACTGCCTTTAAAGATATGGATTTTAAAATTCCATAAATTCTGAAGACACTACAGGTGACTAGGATAAAAACTAATATATATCACCATTAAACATCCCCAGTTGATTACTTTCATTAAGAGAAGTATTTTTGTATTACAAGTGTTCTAAAATTGTATATTTAAATATACATATGAGGCATGACCTAATGCTAAGTTTTGGTGAATTTAGGAGAAATTAAATCTACAGACGCAAATAGACAAAGGTAGTAAAATAAACACCTGAATGTGTATTTTGGATGTTTTCTTTCCAGTAGTTGGAAAGAAAAGGTTAAGGAAGCAAAATAGCCCAAAATCTCTAAATTGACCAGTGCATGAAAAGCAATGTTTTTGCCTGAGGAGTTTCCCTTTAATATAGTTGTTTGTGAACAAAAGCAATGCCCCAGAAATAGAAAGGTTGGCACTTTTTACACACTGTGACCAATCTTCTAATACTATAAACCACTTACACATGATCTTACACCTTGGGCAGCCTCTATAGTCCATTACTTTGGCCAGTTGGCCTGTGCACATAAAGCGCCCTACTTTTGTGGCGGTGCAACGACCAGTGCAAGCAGCGCTCTGAGTATCTCTAGACCATGAAATTAATCCAGAACTGTTGTTGTTGTTGAGCAACAAGGTCTTAAACCCAAACCTGCAAAAGTGCAGCTTATTGACAGTTAGCTCATTTTCAAATACAAATGGCTTAGATAAGGACATGCAGGTTATTGAGTAATCATTATGATCAGTTGGTGTAATTATCACAACAACATTTTCATAATGAAGAGTTACATATACTAAACATATACAGCAACATATCGCCTGAGATACTGTGAGTAAAAATAAATAAACTCAACTAAGACTGACTGTAATAAGACCAATGGAGTCAGAGCACATGGTGTTTAATTAGACACTAAAACATATTAAATTATTAACTACAGAACTCACTTGCTGAAAATTGTTCATGCAATTAAAGGGCCTTTTTCCAGAGATTTTCGAAAGGTTTCATTTTCATGACAGCCTTATGATTATCACTTAAAAGTCTCTCGGGAACCTCCTCCAATCATGCACCCAACACCCCTCATAGTACAACCACATTCACTGGTGATGTCTAACTGTGTGGAAACATTGTGGAGCACAATGCAGAACAAAATAATACCAGTAACAAAGCAGGAATACACATAAAACAAGACTTATGTCCATGACTCTATTGCCCCAGTGCATGTTGGTAAGGTCAGTTATAACTCATATTCGGAGATGTCGTATTACAGTCAGTCCTGTGTGGCACTGCCTCCTTTACTTTCTTTTTAGCAAAAGAAAGAAGCTTTTATTCTTGAAATACATAACAGTGCAAACACTGTTGTCACATTTTATGCTGCAGATTTGTGGTGCTGTGTGTTCATATTGTGCCGCTCTACAACTTACACACAACAATGTGGTATATATATATATATACATATATATATATATATATATATATATATATATATATTGTATAATATATTGATATATTGTCTTAATAAATCTTCCAAGATTTGTATCTGTAAGTGGACCATTAGCACTTAGTATCATGCTTTACTAATTCAGTTACAGAAAAATGGGTTTTAAAATGAAAAGATGGACAGCAGGTGAAAATTAAAATGTCAGGGAAAGTTTACTTGATGAGTGCTGTTTCAGTACATTCTCTAAGATTTACTTTTAATATTTGTAACTCCTTTCTAAAACATGAATGAACAAGTAATAGCTTGTGTTACCTTCACTGAGCTGTTGCCTCCTCATCAAATAGTTTTATACCGTTTTAATGGGAAATACATTTAATTTAATTTCTTGTTGCTAGAAAATTGATAGTCAAGCAATTAACCTCTTGGCTGCTGTTTTATCTTTTATATTTTCTGTATTTATTGCACCAAGATGCTTTACAGATGATTCAAAGGTGACACCCACAATATCAGGCTGTACTGTAGCAACATTCATGCAGAGAAAGAAAGAAGGGAGAGGAAAAGAGAGAGTGAGTAGAAGGTCAGTTGTTTTCATTTCTGTAAAGGACTCTCCTTGCTGCCAGCCTCTATGACACTTTTACCCTTTAGACCCCAAGGATTTAGTGTGTGTGTGTGTGCGTGCGTGTGCGTGTGCGTGTGTGTACTTGCTTTTGCACGTCCTTCTCTGGGTGTGTCTCTCTACACATCTTTCCCCGGGCTACAAGGCAATGTTTCTTGGATTTCCTATAAATATTCATACTCCTGATTTGTTCAACACGCCTATCATATCATCTCCTCTCCTCTAAGTTTCCTTCAGTTTCATTCTCCAGTGCAGCTCAAAATATGCCATTCTTGCTCATTTTGCTCTCATTCATCCTTCCAGACACTGGTCTAAACCTTGGCTTCCTGTCTCTCTCTCTCCTTCCAGGATCCCTCCTTGTCTCTCCTCCTCCACGATAAGCTCCAGGTGCCCAACAGTTCTCGGCGGGCGTGGAACGAGCGTGACAGTCGCTGTGATGTCTGCGCCACCCACCTCACTCAGCTCAAACAGGAAGCCGTGCGCATGGTCCTCACTCTCGACCAGTGGGATTTGTCTCCCCCCTCGTCCCCTCCGGGTCTCATTGGACGATATGGATCTCAAGGAGCTCTGGGTCCGATGGGAGCATCCGGAGCACCGGGAGGTCCTGGTTCACGGGATTGGATTCCTCCTTTTCTTCCTTCCTCCTCCTCCTCCTCCTCCTCCTCAGCTGCTGCTGCCGTTTCACACCCGTCCTCCCAGTCGCCGTCCCCAAGCCCCAGCCAGACCCCGACGCCCAGCCCGAGCCACGGACCTTCTAACCCCAGCCATGGGAGTCCCTCATCCAGCTGTGCTCCCACAAACCCACAACCTCAAGGCCCGGGGCACAGATTGGGGTCCAAGCCCAGCTCCCTAGGGCTTGGAGGTGGGGTGGACAGAAGGAATGGGTCCCCCAGTTCGGGAAAAGCTGGTGCCCAACAGCAACCAGTGACTGGAGTAAACAGCCCGGGCAATAATAGTGGTAACGGGAGTGGAGCAGTGCTGAGTACAGCAGCTCTGCAGGCCCATCAGCACCTGAACCGAACTAATGGAGGAGTTACACTCTATCCGTACCAGGTAAGATACCTGCAATCACACATAAAATCTGTTTAGCTTCTTCTCTCACGGGGACATAGCAAATATTACCATGGAAACTAAATAAACTAATTATTTCTGGTCTTATATGATTATAAGAAATGGTAACAGGCTACCTGCAGATGAATGCATCTCTCGATAAGAGTCGGACACACAGGTCAATTTACTTACTTACCTATATCACTGACAATACAAGTTAAATGTATTTACATGATAGATTTGTCATCGGATACCCCACCCCTCCCGGCCATCATTTGACCCGGGAAGCGGCGAGGTTTGGCGAGGGAAGCACACCGCATGGAGGAAATGGGCCATCTGCTCCTAGCTCGCTATACTGTTTCCCACTGGCTGGCTACTCTATATACTTGTGGAAAGCCCTGATCAGGGGCTCAAAAAATAAAAACCAGGGTACAGAGAGAACCAGAAAATGACAGGATCAGAGAGGCAGTGGCCAAATTTCTGGCCAAAGAAAAATGTGAAGAAACAGCAGGTATGACAGGCGAAGCTGATCGTACAAAGGTGAGGAGCTACAGGCAGACTAGTAAATAAAACCAGCTGTAGCGGGCTCAGTTTTAAAGCTAGCGTGAAGATACTGGTATCATATGAAACTAGATGACATGGAGTCCGGATGGATGAGGGGCTCTATTTGGAAAGTCTGTCCCCCTGTCCATAATTCCTAATGGCTGGCCTGACGAGGACACAATAATCAACTCAGAATTCTTGGATTTGTTAACCATCTCTTAACGAGGGGGGAGAATAATATCCTTTTCGACTGGATCGAGGCAGGACATAAAGAATTGAGTAAACGTGACGCAAACTGTAAAAGTGAGTCAAATTGAAAATGGAGATAAAAGAAGAGGTTTTAGGAGGAGAAGGGAAGAGAGGGATCGTGAGTAGACAAGAGAGGAAGATGGTAGGAGGGAGAAAACGCCTCAGGTGACGTGTGGTCTCGAGGTGTGCGGAGGGAGGCAGGAGAGCTGAGACTGCAGGGGAGATCCAGAGGTGTGTGTGTGTGTGTGTGTGTTCACATGTGTGTATGAACGTGTTCTACAGATGTAATAATTCATACAGTGATAATTAGACCTCTGGGGACTCTATGTCACACACCCCCAGTACCCCTTCACTCCTTCACTCTCATTCACTCTCTCTCTCTCTCTCTCTCTCTCTCTCACACACACACACACACACACACACACTTATGCCTCTTTCTTTCCTTCTCCCCTATTATTTCTCCTGTCTTTCTCTGTTTCATATTCACCCCCTCTTCTATCTTGCTGTTTCGCCGTCTCTCTTTATATTTTCATTCAGCCCATGACTTGAGTCGGATGCAGAGATATGGAGTCGTGGGTGGAAATTATTTTGTACAATCTCTGGAATTGTTTTGTTATCTTGTCCCACTGGTCAGAAATAAATTAGGCACAAGAGCCTTCATGTATTCTGGCCAGTCTTTGTGGAAATGACAGTGAAGGTGTTCAAATCTAAAAGAGCGTTTCTCTTGTTGCCAAATTTTTCAATTATATAATTAAGATTGATTTAGCTTCTTCTTTTATATGTCTTTTAATTTATTCCAACATTAATGAATTGTCTCATGTTGTTAGTCTGCAACATTCATGAGTGTGTTGATTTTTTTTTACCATCCTTAAAGGAACAGTGTGTAGGATTTGGCGGCATCTAGTGGTGTGGTTGCAGATTGCAACCAACTGAATACCCCTCCGCTCACTCCTCCCTTTCCAAGACTGAGTATGAGCCGATGTTTGAGTGAAAAACTGTGGTAACGCCGTTTGCCTCGCTCAGAGGCCATCCTTACCATAATAACTTACTACTACTTTAGGAGCAACGGCAGTTAGACGGCGGCTGGCGGTTCCACAGTTTTGTACTCTGCGGCTAACGTTACCACAGTTTCACAAGCGTGTCAGAGAACTACGGTGGCCTTCAGGTAACATAAAAACATGAAAGGCTCTCTCTAGAGCCAGTGTTTGGTTTGTCCCTTCTGGGCTACATGGCGGAGCAACATGGCGGTCTCTGTGAAGAGGACCCGCTCCCTATGTAGATATGAAGGACTCATTCTAAGCTAATGAAAACACAACGATTCTTATTTTCGGGTTAGTATAGAGTGCTGTAGGGATGACGTATTTTTGTAGGCCAACCAGGAAGTTAGCATCACCCTGGGTTCCCTTGACAAAAAGCCAATGGGATTTTTCTACTGGGTTTTGGATTATTGAAGATTATTCAAGAAAATAAGCTCTGTGGCAAACACACGTTTATGATACTTACACATTTTGTTCTGTAAGATAAGTAAGTAAGTAAGGTAAATATTTGAATGTGTGTGTCGTGTTGTGTGTGCCTAAACAACTTGTATGTGAGCATCTGTGTGCAAGCGTGTTTGTCTATGTGTGCAAAAGGGCTCTGTTTTGTGTATAAAGTATTTGAGTTAGTGTCTGTGTTGGGAGATGTAACATGTTAGCGAGTCTGAGTGTTTGTGCCGTGACTTTGACACTAATGGTGTTTCAGCAGGAAAGGAGAAAGCGAGCATGATAATAAATCACCCTCGTTTAGACTCACCCCTGAGAGAGGAAGAGAGGGGGAGGAGCTGAGCAGAGAGATGATCAAAAAATGGGTATGGAAAGTAGAAATGAGAAACTGGAAGATGGTGAGATGTGGGCAGAGAGGATGAAGAGGAGGTTATAGAATAAGAAAGAATAAGAGACAGTTTATATAGAGAGATCAGTGTATATGGACACATTGCTGGGATAACTAGCAAACCTCTGTATTTACATTTTTGCTGCTGTACAAAACGAAGATTGCTGTTCATGTTGTAGCATCAGTGGAGCTTTCAGTAGGTCTATAATGGCAGATGAGAAATCTCTTCCAACATATTCACGCTCTTCGGCAAAGCAGAAAAGAAAACAAACACATGTGGAACGACAGCAGGGAAAATTAGTCGGGTTTAAATTGAAACTCTGCACCCAGAATGAGTGGGATTTATGGGAAATGAGATTTAGAAATACTACCAACAGCAACACTGGTATGGTCTTATTTGATGTAATCACTTTTAATGATTAAAATCACCATTTAAGACACATTCAGAGGTAGCACAATAAAAGACAGAGAGGAGAGCTGAAAGAGAGAAACAGAGAACGGAGGCGACCCGTCTGCCATTGTGTAGCTGACATTAAAATCGTGCTGGGTCAGCAATCTAAGAGTTGACAACCTCCGCATTTTATATTTATTAGGACTTTTCTTTTTGGTCCCACAAGAAGGGTAGGACAAATGGAAAATGCTGAATCGGTCAGAACAAAGAAGACTGATTATACCAGACTGGGTGTGAATCTGCCAGGTAGCTCACTGGGATCAGTGAGCCGATGAAGGCCACAAACATTTTCAAATAGATTTTATATAGTTCCATGTTAAATTCTTGTGGTGGTGTGTCTCTCTCTCTCTCTCTCTCTCTCTCTCTCTCTGGCAAGATAAAACAAATCTAACATTGTCTCTTTGCCCTCGCTCTGTCCTTCAAGCAGCTAATTGAAAACAGGTTTATACAGTGTGTGCCTCTGTGTGTGTTTACCGTGTTTCTGTCTGTTGTGTCTAAGTGTGTGTGTGTGTGTGTGTTTTGTTTAGGGAAACAGGATGTGAGACAACACACACACGCACACACACACACACACACACACACACACACACACACACACACACACACACACACACACACAGGTTTACAGTATTTTCCTGGCATATTTTGTACAAAATAAAAGCTAAACCTCCACTGCCAAACACTGTCAGACTTAGCTGAATATCCTTTAGGATTAATTTGGGCAGCAGTGGTGGCCTAAAGGTTAGAGAAGCTTGTGACTGGAAGGTCGCCAGTTCGATCCCTGGAAGGGCAGGATGAATCTGGTTGGGGAAAGTCAAAGAGCAGCGTTTTTTCCCCACGACTGTCCATCATGAGTCCTACAGTGTTAAAGGAGTGCAATGCCCCAACTGCTCCAGTGTAGTTGCACACCAGGCCCATGCACTCCCATCTCATCAGCTAAATTAAAAGTTCACTAGCAAGCCAAACTCGCAAATACAATGACTGTATTCCATTAATTACTCCGGCCAAGGTCCCCTTGAGTTCCTCTATGAGAGAGCAGTGCACATGCTCCCAATAAGAAGACAGCATTGAGCTCTGAGGTGTAGTTTTGTCACGTCCTCATACCTCAACTACAGAAGGTCATGTGTCCTCTGCTTTCTTTTCCTTTCCTCTCTGTCTCAGATACACTGCCTGTGTTTCTGTAATTCTATCTCTAATGTTGACTAAATAATCACCCCTTTCCATTTGCTCACTAACTCCATGTCCGTGTGTCTCTCCCCCACTTTCATCCTGAAAGGGCAGGCTCTCTCTCTCCCTCCTCCACTCTGCTGCAGTAAGCATTTAGATTGTTTTACAGATTGTGTCTATCCCCCTGATAGAAGCAGGCAGGACCACACACACTCAAACACACCATCTCTTGTTTCATTCTCCCCATACAAGCCTGAAATCTAAAGGGTAACTTAGGTATTTTTCAACCTGAACCCTATTTTCCCATGTTTTTGTGTCTAATTGACTAATGGGGACAACACTTTCTGAAATTGGTCCAGTATTGAAGGAAAACGCTGTAACCAGCAGCCACGAAATGAGCTGCAAGGGCAAGTGAGCAGCGTCAATGTAACGTTACTAGGGCTGTCAATTGTCAATTGAAAATATTTAATCGCAATTAATTGCATGATTATCCATAGTTGATGGCGATTTTATCTGTTCAAAATGTACCTTAAAGGGAGATTTGTCAAATATTTAATACTCTTATCAACATGGGAGTGGACAAATATGCTGCTTTATGCAAATGTATGTACTGTATATATTTATTATTGGAAATCAATTAATAACAAAACAATGACAAATATTGTCCAGAAACCCTCACAGGTACTACATTTAGCATAAAATAATATGCTCAAATCATAACATGGCAAACTAAAGCCCAACAGGCAACAACAGCTGTCAGTGCGTCAGTGTGCTGACTTGACTATGACTTGCCCCAAACTGCATGTGATTATCATAAAGTGGGCATGTCTGTAAAGGGGAGACTCGTAGGTACCCATAGAACCCATTTTCATTCACATATCTTGAGGTCAGAGGTCAAGGGACCCCTTCGAAAATGGCCATGACAGTTTTTCCATGCTAAAATTTTGTGTAACTTTGGATAATTTGAATATTTAACCTCCTTCTCGACAAGCTAGTATGACATGGTTGGTATCAATGGATTCCTTAAGATTTCATATGATACTAGTATCTTCACTCTAGCTTTAAAACTGAGTCTGCTACAACCTCAGAAATATCTACTGCGTTAATGCGTTAAAGAAATTAGTGGAGTTAAAACAAATTTGCGTTAACGCGTTATTATCTTGTTAACTTTGACAGCCCTAAATGTTATGTCCACTAAAAGTTCTTGTTGTTGCCACTGATGGGTGCAGATTGTTATTATAAGTGTCTGACAACATTATGGAAAAGAGCCTACAGAGAAAAAAAACTTATACTCTGGCTCAGATAAATACAGGCTGCCGTCGAATTCAAAGACCTCATCCACATTGTCGAAATCATCTAAATATTCAGTTCCATAACATTGAAAATCTTTTAGATAACACTAAGCTACGTTTTCTTTTGTCCAACACAACAAACGCTGCCCGACTGGCACTCGCGTTTCCACCATGGATGTATTCACTATCCCACCGTTGTCTTCTGGCAACACCTCACCTCCCCAGATTTCAGAAGAAGACTTCTCCTTGAGCGAGACTCTTTCCATAATGTCCGACACTTATAATAACAATCAGAGCCTGTCATGGCAAAAACAAGCACTTTTTGCGACGGTGCCAGCTTGCCCCAATAGCACCATATTGCAGCCTGTGAGCAGCTGCCGTCTACAGAGCTCTCCCACAATACTAGAACAATTTGAGAACCTGTTGTCCCTATTAGTTAGTTATACACAAAAACATGGGAAAATAGGATCAAGGTTAAAAAATACCAAAGTTACCTTACAGCACAATTCTATGTTGGTTGCCTGTAGCATGTGGTTGGAAAAGGATGGAAAATAAAATAGATGTAAGAGTGACAGATGAGGAAGGTGAATGCTGGGGAAATGGCGTTTGTGTTGTAATGAAGATGAATGGGGCAGCTTTTACCTTTTTTCTAAAAGCAGAGAGAGAGGGGGTGGATAAGTGCTGTAGAGAAAGAGGAGGGGTGAGAGTGACAGAATAAGTGTTTAAGTGTTTTTTTTTATCCCGTCTTTTGGGGGAAATCTGATATCACATTCATCAAAGTCCCCCATTGACAGGTACAATCTCAACACCAGGTGTGCTACGAAAACATGGTCGGATGTTGCGTTTTCATTGATTTGCTGCATGGTTTTCAACACATTTGGCTGTTATATTTTCCTCAGCACTCTCTCTGTCCTGGTATTATCTTCATCCTGGTCTCTCCTGCTGCGATGACCTAATATCCCCATAGGGATCATTAAAGTTTCATACAGTGTAATTTAATCTAATTTATGGTTAAATGTAGAGAGAGGAACTCAGCCTGTATGTCCTGTGGGAAAATCTGAATGGAACGACCTCATAAGAACAAACAGGAACAACAAAAACATAATTCATTTCAATGGCTACATTACCCAAAATGCCATCCATTTCAATTGCATTAGCCAGGTGACCATGCAGGTATTATCATGCTTTCCATCTCTTTTCCATGTGCAGTAGTTCAGATGCAGAACTAATTTGACAGCTCTCTTACAATAGCTGGTTTAATGAGATGCATGAAGCATAATTACCCATCAGCACACCGCTGTTTCACACACAGGGAAGCAGAGAAAACCTCATGATAGTATGAAATGAATCAGGATATGGTTATTGCACTTTTTTTGGTGACAACGGGAGGTGCAGCTGAGTAAAACAATCCAGTCCCTGCTGTCTGAACTGCTGACCGCCACATATCATTCAACCACCTTTACTCCAGTTTTCAGCTCACATTATAATAACCCTCTGTGGGGACATTTCTCCCACAGCATGCTGGTAGTTTTCCTCTTCCCATTTATCAGGATAAATGAGCAACCAGTACAAACGCACAGGTATCCCATGTAGCCCACTGAACCCTTATTCCATACATTCACGACTGCTTTAATAATGCAGGGGGAAGCAAGCTAAGCCTGAGCATTTGAAATGCATATAGGTGCACAGGGAGAATGGTATATAAACTATAGAGGCGTCTCATTTACAATAGGTAATCTATCAAGGCAGTGGGCTGCATGCTCGGACCCCAGAAGCCCTCAGCAGTAAATATACGCACAGTGGAGCTGATTTACACACGCATGCACACAGAAGTGCAGACACATACACACACAAGGACACAAG
The DNA here is from genome assembly GCF_015220745.1 of Sebastes umbrosus. NCBI lineage: Eukaryota > Metazoa > Chordata > Actinopteri > Perciformes > Sebastidae > Sebastes > Sebastes umbrosus. The sequence goes on from NC_051270.1 coordinate 16,630,198, forward strand.
GCACAGACATGCTCACAATAGACATACATGCTTGCAGATTTACACCCACTCAAGCTATAGTTCCTTTATTGGAGCGTGGGGGTCATGATTTAGGTGCTCTGCTGTCCGGCTGCTGGCAGCACATAAAGAACTATAATCAATAATCCATATCCTTCACGAATGGGTCGCCTACACACACGCACATGCCTTGACATACTGTACACATCAACACACACACACACACACACACACACACACGCACACGCACGCACACACACACACACACACACACACACACACACACATCTGTGCACACAGTGACAAACTAATGCAACACACACTCTCATACAAAGCAACTGAATGTGTCATATAAACGCCTCTGTGTGTGTGTCTTAAGTATCCTAAGAATCTGCATGGACTCAAGACCCACACTCACACATAGGCAACAAAACTTTAAAGGGGACATATCATGAAAAACTCACTTTTTCAGTGCTCACTCTGGAGTGCCTATACCAACCCACAAACTGTGAAATAAGACAATCCAGTCAGTTTTTTGTGGGCTGTCTAGATCAGAAAACGAGATTCACCAAGCCATTCATATTTGGCTCCCCTTCCTATGTCACACGTAGGCTCATTAGAATATATCACCCACAGCTTGAGAGCTATCTTTGCAAAGGTGCACCATATTTTTCATACAAGCCAATCAGAGCAGACTGGGCTTTTTTGGGAGGAGGTCTTAACGAGACATACGCTAAAACATAGAATTTCAGACAGTCTGTAGTCGTCATTCAAAAAGGGGAAACTGGAAGACCGAGGACGTCGGATATACAAGCAGTTGTTATGACACATACATGAAACAAAGCAGCGTTTGCCGACCATTTTCACACCACTCTCACTCACCACTTAGCTTCATTCCAGATGGCCATGATGCATGCAAAGATAAAGTTGTTGTGATGAAACAGTGACTCACACAGGCACAGCAAATTTCATTTCTTTACAGTGTTATAAGTGCAAAGTTCTCTCTCTATGTCCTCACTGTCCTTATCTAATAAAGGACAAATGACCAGAAGGATGATCCAATAATAAAGGACAAATGTGAATAGCTTAAGATGGCAGAGCAAAGGGACAGAGAGGATGAAACTGAATAGGTTAGAAGATAAAAACAAGTGGAGTGAGGAAGAGAAGTATAAGGGTGAAGGAGGGGGCGTTGGGTTAAATGAGAGAAGCGGAGGCAGGAGGAGGGTGTGTTTGCGTGTTTGTTTGTTTGTTTCTGTCTATTTGGGACTCAGACAGCATTCTGCTGCTGGTTCACTAGAGAGCTTATCTGCTGTCTGTCTGCCAAGCAAAACACACAAACAACACAAGACATAACACACACACTTGAAATGAACATTAATAAAAAAATCTCTTATGTGAACTATGCCATGTTGAAAATAAGAGACAGTTGTTTCCTCTCCAAAAGTTGTACTTTTTCCAAATGATAAATATAAATATAAAATAATAGAAGGAGGATCTGACAGTGTTGCAAGTCTCATGAAATATATTTTGGAAGTTGTTGAAATTTCATTATTTCTGAAGCCAAAAATCCTTCAGCATACACAAATGAATGGACATGAATTATTCTTCAACAGGATACAAAAGGGGCGTGGGAATCAAGACTCTATCTGGAAAAGACTAGAGCCGAGATATACTGTAGCGTGTGTCTTTCTTTCTTTCTACTTCGTAGTGGAACAACAAAACACGGATGTCACAGAAAACCTGTCACAGAAAATCTGTCACTGACTGCGCCTTCAGGAGTAAACATTTTGAATCTCTCTGTCTCTCATCAGATCTCCCAGATGATCTCTGAGGACTCCAGAGAAAGTCTGACCGAGGCCGCCCTGAACCGTTACAACACACACTCTCCTTCCCACACAAACTCAACGTCAAACACAAACTCTCCCTCTCACACGGCAGCTGTGACCACGACAGCGCCGCCGACCACCACCTCTGCTGCCGCCTCCTTCTTTGCCAGGTAAGATACATTCAGATCAGAGCACCACACGTGTATCCAACATATCATTGACTGTGCGTTCAAATACCTCTACTACTATTTAGTATGGCAGAAAAAGATTTAGTATGTCCCAATTGTATGCATACTGCATGCAACAGTATGTACTTTGTAAAGGCAGCTGCAGTACGTACTAAAACTAAAAAGAAAAAGTATGCCATTTGTAAGGTACAGTAGCTGTAATGAGTAATGCGACACCATGCTGGTCTTATATTTGAGAAACTTTCTAATATTATTGGTCAGGAGGTATGCTGATCTCTATTGTATTTGAGTTAGACTAAAATGACACCTGAGAACTATAGACGATGTGACTGAATGGGACGAAATAAGACTGAAAGGTTTCTAGCGAGCCACAGGGAGCCGTTGAATCATACAATACTGATATGAACACTGGTAATGTATTTATTTAATCCCACAAGGATGATTTTTAGGATTTAGCTGCATTATAGGGACGAGAAGAGTCTATATTACAGAGGATGTTAGACATGGGAATTCCAATAAAAACCATGGACTGTATATAACACGTGGATGTAGTCACCATGACGTCACCCATTTTGGTGCCTTAAAACGGGGTTGTTTTTACCGTGTTCACAAGAAGAGTCCATATGAACGCCCCCGTCTTGTGGTATTCACAACCTTATAAGTGGAAAGTTTCTGAAAGCTCAGAGTTTACGAGTTGTGACGTGTTTGTTGACATTGTCAGAAATGGCGGAGGCCATAGAAGTTAATTTTTTGGTACATAATAAGTGAATATGTTATAATTTTAGTTGTATATTGCTATTCTTCGTAATTTTATAATAGATCTGAGGAAAATGTTGATATTCCCAACGACCTCATCTTTTTCTGTCATTATGCCTTTGCATTTCCTGAATTATGTTATCCACTTGCTAGCTTGCTAAATTGTAAGCCTCTGTGGCTTCTAGATGTCGACAGTAACGTTAATATTGCCGTTGCTTAGCAGCGGTGTTCTCACAACTTAACCACTTAAACGCCAAGCATATTGTGTACAAGACTTCCCATGTTGTTAACATTAGATCACGAGTTTCATTTGAAGGCACCATACAAAGCCTCAAGTTTGGCATTTTGGCCGTCGCCATCTTGGTTTCTGGCCGTCGCCAACTTGTTTTTTTTGCAACCAGAAGTGACACGAGAGGGTGGAGCTAAGTACAACCGAATGCTGAATAAGACATTTTTAGGCGACCAAAATGTTACAATTAACTTTCATGAACTAAAAACACACTGAGAAAGGGTTAAAGCTGTAAGCCGAAAACGAGAACAACTCCCAGACCAGACAACGCCGTGGTAGCCACGCCCTAAAGCATACCCTTCCCATCATGCTGTATTGAAGAAGACTTGAAATAGCGATTGAGACCATAAACTCATGTTTACAATGATTACTGAGGTAATCAATGAAGTGAGAAGTAGGCTCATTTTCTCATAGACTTCTATACACTTTCACTTCTTTTTGCACCCAGAGGAGTCGCCCCCTGCTGGCTATTAGAAAGAATGCAGGTTTAAGGCACTTCTGCATTGGCTTCACTTTTCAGGCCCGGAGGTTGATCACTGGTAAAAACAAGAGTGTGAAATGCATCTTACCGGCTCATTTGTGTCAGAGTAATCCTTGGGTTTGGTTCATCCTGGTCATCTTCACAGTCTGACTGCTCATGCTGATGCCTCTCAAGTCATCTAATAGAGCAGAAAGAATGAATGAATGGGCATACAAACAATTACTACATTGTAAAATGTTGTTAAATAGGTGGTGGAAAATGAAATACTATTATATATTGTGCATAAGCATATTTACTTAATCTTCTGGTGTGTTTATTTATAAATCACCTATCCAGTCAGCAGTCGTCGATGAGCCGTGTAATCAAATCTAGAGAAATGCAGAGCGACACAACATAAATAAGACACGGGTAATCTGGGTAAATTATTGATGAATAAACATGGCAAGTTGAAAATGAATGAGTAAATTATTCATGGATAACACACGACTATGAGGGTGTCACAGTGTCTGAAGTATTGCTGAGACGTCGTATCTAATGAGCTGCTTTAAATCACATTATACCCATGCACTTCTCACACCTACTCTCTCCTCTGCTCTCATCATCTCCTCTCCTCTGCTCTGCTCTGCTCTCCTCTCCTCTCCTCTCCTCTCCTCTCCTCTCGTTTCCTCTCCCTCTCCTCTTCTCTCCTCTCCTCTCCTCTCCTCTTCCACTTCTCTTCCATCCCTCTCCTTACCTCCCCCTCTCCTATCCCTTTCCTTTTCCTCTCCTCTCTTCTCCTCTCCTCTTCCTCACCCTCTCTTTTCCTGTCCTTTCCTCTCCCTCTCCTCTTTCTCTCCTTTCCTCTCCTCTCCCTCTCCTCTTGTCTCCCTCTCCTCTTCCACTCCTCTTCTATCCTCTCCTTTCCTCCCCATCTCCTCTTCCTCACCCTCTGTTTTCCTCTCCTCTCCTCTCCCTCTCCTTTCCTCTCCTTTCCTCGCCTCTCCTCTTCTTTCCTCCTCCTCTCCTTTCCTCCCCCTCCTCTTCCTCTCCTCTCCTCTCCTCTCCTCTTCTCTCCTCTCCTCTCCTCTCCTCTCCTCTCCTCTCCTCTCCTCTCCTCTCCTCTCATGCACATTCCTGTCTTTTGTGCTTGTGTGTGTGTGCGTGCTGAAAATCCACAGATAATTCAGTGTGTGTTTGTCTGTGTCTGATATATGAGTGATGTGCTTCAGTGTAGCAGACGAAGCGCTGTCTGTCTTTCAAAGCACCAGTGACCGGATGCAACTCGTAAATTATGGGAACGCACTCTTTCTTTAGCTTTCTTTCTATGACCTCCTGAACTGTCAGGTAACAAGGCCATTTTACACAACCCCCCCCCCACACACACACACACACACACACACCTGGTTGACATTCCAAACATACAGCCAGCTGTCTTTGGGCCGATTTATGAGCATTAATCTTCTCAGTGAAACAACAGGGTTTGTTTAATGGTGCAGGTGTCACTGTCTGTGGATACGTGTGTGTGTGTGTGTGTGTGTGTGTGTGTGTGTGTCTGGCTGTCAGTCTTTCTCTCCTGTTTCAGGCTGTATGATTACTGTAGATCCCCGATGCTGTGATATGTAATTTGATTTTAAAATTAATGTCAGTGTGTTTGTTTTGTTTGCTTTTCAAAACTTTACATACTCACGTGCACAGTTTGTCTGCAATTTTCCTCTCATTTGTGTGTGCGTGTATGTAGTAGGATTCTAGTTTAATTGGCAAATGGCAACACATTGTCCCCTTGTGTGTGTGTGTGTGTGTGTGTGTGTGTGTGTGTGTTTATGGTCGATGGATGCAGCCATGCAGTGCTGGTAAATCCCATGGCTGTCTTGGTCTTTACTCTCAGACGTGGACTGCATACAGACACTCTTATTATGCACATGCACCGGCGCGCACACACGATCTCCCTCTTGCTCACTGTCTGCACACAGTAAAATCCCTGTGTCCACCACATCTCCTCTCACCTGATCCCCTTCTCCCTCCACATCCTCCTCTTTCTATCCCTTCTCTCGCCTTCATGTAATTGCTTTCTCTTTTGCTCTCTACTTTCTTCCACTCCTCCTCTCATCCTTCGCTTTCATTCTTCTCCTCTCCTCTCTTTTTTCAAACAATTTCTCCGTCTCTCCACACTGACCTTTCCTTTACCTCTGCTAATGTGCATGAGAGTAATATCTTTCATTAGTACCGATCTGTCTGTGGATATGTCACACTCGCACGGTAGCGCTACGTCTTCTCTGTGCTGCAGTGGCCCTCTGGGGATGCTGGGTTAGAGGATAGAGACATGTTGTACATGCCTAGGCGTGTGTGTGTGTGTGTGTGTGTGTGTGTGTGTGTGTGTGTGTGTGTGTGTGTAGGCTCTGCCTCACTGGGGGAAGGGAGTTTCTATCAGTGAAGGAATTTTTTCTGCATGCTCCGAGGATTGGATCTTTGGGGATTTGGCGGTGTGTGTGTGTGTGTGTGTGTGTGTGTGTGTGTTGCTGGAGGCAGCAGAGTAAATGAATAGGTCCCAAGTGAATCGGTGAATTGGGAAGGCGTTGTTATTTTGGATGGAGGAAGGCTGTGAGAGGGGGGTAATGCTGTGTCTTTCTCTGCCTCCGTATACCTCTCGCTGCCTCTCTTTTCTCAGGTATTCCATCAAATGATAATTGGCCACCAATGAGGCACCACTCATAATGGTTGATTGATGGTTTAAATATCAACCGCCTGATCACATCAGAACCACATTTGTTGTTGGCTTTTTGTATCCTTTAACAGTAATTGAAAGTGTTTGTCTTTTATTTTGACGGTGAAGAAGAAGCTCTTTAAGTGGTCTTGCTGTTTTTAATATTAGAGGTACTGTGAGGGCAGCAAGAGAGATTGTGGAGCTTTTCAACTCCAAAAGGACAGATAAAAACAGGTTCTTGTAAATTTATAATGGCCATTTGGGTTGTGATTTAAAAAACTATCCGTCAACAAGGAAATAAAAGCCCCTCATCTACAGACTGGTCTTTTGAGAGAGCTCCAGCCAGCTCATAAAGGTTTGTGAGCGTGACTGCCCGGCTGGCAAGGTATCGACCCCGGCAGGTGCTAGCTAGCTGTCACAGCAGTTTGTGGAGCTTCTAAACTTTGAAAACCTTGGAGCAAATGTTCGATTCGCCAATATTGTAAACCTCTCAATATTCGAAATCTACACAGTTGATTTCTCGCCTCCAAAATTCTCAGAAGTGAATTTAGTGATGAAATAGCTATAAAAAATGTAAAAGACAAGCCGTTTTTGGATGCTGTTGTAACCGTAGCTTGTACCGTTCTAGCGCTGTGCATTGTGGGATACAGTTGGCGAGGTAGACTGGTCCGATGCATACTGGAGATTTTTTCCAAATCAGTACGACATCCAGGTACTTTTGGCATACTGTAGGCTTTGCTTTTGTTCGCATACTACATTCTACATTTTGGCTAAATCCGTATGTACTACTAGTATAGTATGCGGTTTCAAACACAGCCTCTATGTACATGTCGATAGGTAGATAGTGTCAGTTAAGCCAGTCTTCTGTCCACGCCAGTATTGCTGACCCCTGCACGACAAACACACACACACCCACCCACACACACCATCGATCTCTGTCTCTCCCTGTATCTCCCTCCACTGACGGCCTGTTAAATAGAAGGTAATTAGCTACTGAGCCAACAACACAGCCCACAGACACCAGTCATAAATCAGCTGTGAGTGTGTGTGTGTGTTTTAAGTCAGTCTTTGTATGGACGTGTTGAGTATAAGTGTTAGTTGTCGTGAGGAAGGAAGAGGCAAACAAAGCAACAGCATGTTAGTAGCTGGGCTATCAGTGACCTGAGCTGCGTTCTAACAAGAGAGAGACACATGAAGGGACTGAGGGGACGAGAGGCAACGGATGGATGACAGGATCAATACATGTAAGGAAGGCTGAATGGATGGAGGGATGGATGGATGGTTGGGTGGAGAGAAGAAGGAGAAGGATGAATGGATACAAATAATGAGAGGGTGAGAGGAATAAAATAGAGGGAACGATAAGGGGATGATTGTAGAGTGAGAGGGATTTAAAACTGAAATAATGGGGAAGTGGAGGATGGAGGAGAGTGGAGGAATGAATGGAGGTAATGGAGGAAGGGGAGGGGGTGGGGGTGACAGAGAGAAGAGCTGATGGATAGAGAGATGGAGTAGATGGATTGAAAACAAGCGCCCTTCACTTTAGGGTTAGATTGGAATAGATCCACTCGGCCAAATCCCAGGCCACTTGTCATTAAACGCCACCAATTAGGTGGCGTGTGTGTGTGTATGTGTGTGTGTGTGTATGTGTGTGTGTGTGTGTGTGTCTACCATGCTTGAATTGTGCCATAGATTAAACCAGTTAGGGTGAGAGAACATAGTAAGAGGGTAATAGCACATATGAATAGATGCACATTACAGAATTGATGTGGCTGATGGATTTGAAGGACGTATAATAAAAACAATCACAAAAGAAGCTGTGCTTTGGGAGCTAGTGGGAATCTCCAGCAGCAGAGGAACCGTGCATGAATCCATCATAGTCATGTCTCATCCTACAAGCATCAAAACTGCAGCAGCCGCAGCAGCCTGTTGTTTCCATTGTTACATAGAAATCAATATAGATTTTAATTCAAGCACATTTCTCTTAAACAAGATCCTCTTGAGGTGAAAATTAAGCAACAATTTTGACGAATAACATTATCATTTTTAAAATCTAACTATAAAGCAAAGAATCTGTCTGTCTGTCCTTCTGTGTGTTATTTGCATATCTTAAGAACTGCTCATTCAATCGACTTCACACATGGTGGGTGTATTGCTCAGGACCCAAGAGAGCGCAGTGTCGAATGTGGTGCAATTTGACCAGATGGTGGCGCTATAACAAAGAACTTTATGTTTTGGTCTGTAACTTTTGAACCGTAAGTCTCAAAACCAGAATGTTTTCCTGGATTCTGTGGGTCCAGATGAATCTATCTATATAAACCATGCCTATTTTGCGTCTAGTCTGATTTTCTGCCATTTTCAATTTTTTCCAAATCAGATTTTTTGCTACTCCTCCTACAAATTTTGAGCAACCGTCACCAAATTTGGTACAGAACATCTCTGGACTAAGCCAGAAACATTTTGTTTTGGGATTTTTGATGTTTTATATAGTTTAGGACATATCTCCTGAACGTTTTGAGCTATTGTGGCCACATTTGGTGTACATGTGTAGATATAATGTCTGCGTGACCGTGGCAAAGTTGGTACCATATAGCCAATAGGTGGCGCTGTAGCAGCATCATCTAACTATAAAGGAAGTATTCTCTATCTGTCCGTGTATGTATGTATGACCGTTCTTTGCATATCTCGAGAACCGTTCATCCAATCAACTTCACACTTGGCGGTTACAAGCAGCCACAGTGTGGTTCTCGACAAGCAACCGGCCCGTTCCAGACGAGCACTGCACTAGTAGCCTACGGTGAATTCCTGCACCTGAAACAGTTTTTTTTAATAATCTACTGCACATGTATCTTCATGCTACATGGGAGGGTTTGAGCATAAGAAAACCTGTAATTGATTTTGATCACATTTGCTGCAGTATGTATGGAAGCGTAGCTTGCACACAATGAAAAACCAATTAGTGGTTTTCTTGTGGAGCTTTGTTTCATACAGTATTATGCATTCACACACACACACCCACAGTCGCAAACACACACCTACGTACACGTACAGATTCACACACACACAAATCTCCTGGGAGCGCTAGTCAAATGGTGAAACGCTTCGTCGTTCTCTGGGTCACTGAATCCACAGCTTCTCTCTCCTCCCCCTCCCTCTTCTCCCACTGTCCCTCCCTCCCTCTCTCCTCCTCTCGATGACTCCCCCCCTCGCTCTCATTTCTGTAACCTGCTGCAGTTAATTGAAAGCCAATGGTGTGAGAATATGGCTCTTTGACAGAGAGTGTGTCAGGGCGCAAGGTCTTCTTTCTCTCTCGCTCTCTTTATAATCATAGAAATATATGTGGGGATAGATTAAAACAGAACAGAGCAGAAAATCCCTGCCAGAGCGGTTTTAGTGGTCTTTTATTTCATCATATCGTTAATACTCTGCTGCTGCGTGTAACTCAGTTTGTCAGCAGATCTGTTTGCTTGAATTGTGGCTTCATAAATTGAAGAAAAGTAATTACATCGACACATACGAATATTTTTTACTAAAGACAATAAATCATGTTAGGTGAATTACTGCCTGCAGATTTACTGTCCCTGCTCTACCAAGATCACTCCCACTTAACCTTTCTTCATCTCTCTGCACAGCCATGCTCAGTGTGTCTTGTATTGATGCTTTTATCAGTGGAAAATAATGTATTATTAACTATACATCTACACACCTTATTATCTAAATATAATTAACTACTCAGTCTATACTAGGCCTGTTTTCTTTTCAGAGAATAATGGTCACAAATGGTGATCAATTCTAACATTTTAGCACATAATAAGCAAACATACATGGCGTGACAAAGTGAGAAAATTGTAGTGCTTGGCAGTGGTGGAAGTACTCAGATCTTTAAAATACCAATACACAATGTAAAATGTAAAAGACATGCAGTTAAAACCCTAATACACACTTGAACGTGCTTTGTGAGCTGTAAACTAAATTATATTACTGTACTGTGATGAAACACACCAATGCAGGTGTTAATATTCACATTTCTTAATAATTTATAAAAATCAGCATTTCATGGGTTGAAAATGGCTCAACACACCACCTACTGTTTTAAATCAGCCCTGAAGCTCGCAAAGCCAATGCTGACAAAAGTTGCCTCCACTCACTCCTCTCTTTCCAAGACTGCAGTAACGTGAGCCACCGAGTGCAAACCATGGTAACGCCGTTCGCCTCACTCAGAGGCCAACCTTACATAATAACACTACCTTAGGAGCAACGGAAGTCAGACAGCAGCTGGCGGTACCACGGTTTTGCACTCTGCGGCTCATGTTACCGCAGTTTCACAAGCGTGCTGGAGAATTATGGTGGCCTTTTGGTTCTCTCTAGAGACAGTGTTTGGTTTGTCCTTTCTGGGCTAGAAACATGGCGGACTCCGTGAAGAGGACCCGCTCCCTATGTAGATATGAAGGGCTCATTCTAAACTTACAAAAACACAACAATTCTTAGTTTCAGGTGATTATACACTGAAGAAAACATAGTTATACATATTATATTCCATTTCTGCCAATAGATCCCCCTAAATGTTACACACTGTTCCTTTAACTCAAAACAAACTAAATGTAGTAGAGTAAAACATGATATTTCCCTCTGAACTGTATTGTAAAAGAAGTATAAAGTAGCATTAAATGGAAATACTCAAGAAAAGTACAAGTACCTCAAGTGTCCTTATGTACAGTGCTTGAGTGAAGGTACTTAGTTTCTTTCCACCACTAGTGCATAACTGTCTCCTCTTTACTATAAATTCCTTTCATGTAGCTTAAAGCAGAAATTCAGTCTATTATACGGATATGTGGTGTTTCTGCTGGGGAAGAAAGAAAGAGAGGAGAAAAAGTTAGACACTACAGAAGATGTGAAGTACCAGCAGACAGGAAGAACCTGCCGGGTTGAAGTAAGAAATGAGAAAGCAAGGAGAACGGGAGAAGAAAGAAGAGAGATTTAGAAGTTGAAATTAAAAGGAGAGAGCGAATACGAAGAATCTGAGTGGAGAATAGATGGAGTATAAATATCATTTCTGGTGGCTTCGTTTGAGCTGAATGCTGCAGGGAATTGAGCAGCAAGAAAGCAAATGAACCACTCCCCATCCAGATGTTGCTACATATGTAAACAGCAGTGTGTGTGTGAGTGTAATCGAGCTCTATTCTGCAATTAGCATATTTGCCAGGGTTGTACTATGGCAAACTATGAGGATGTAATCATAGACCCATGTGTGCAAACACATGCGCCACCGTCCTTCTTGTCCTTCCTCATCTCCTTATATATTTTATTTAGTGTTAACAATATTGTTTTACAGTGATAAAGTGCATAGTTAAAGGGTATAGTTTTAACATATTGATTTGATTGATGGACTTGCTTCTCTCCTTTCCTCTCTCTCTCTCTCTGCTTTCCTCTCAGAGCTGCACAAAAGTTGAACTTAGCGTCCAAGAAGAAGAAGCAGAAGACCGCCGCAGTCACGGCCCCAGTGACATCATCATCACCGTCATGCGACCCTCCTCTGTTCCCCACCAATTTCAGCTCCGCCCTGTTGATGGCCCCTCCCCCGGCCCCACCCTGTCTTCTCCGTGCAGCCAACAAAGTCAAAGACACCCCTGGGCTCGGAAAGGTAAAGGAAAACTACTACCTTAAAGTCTACCTTGAAACATATAGTTTAGTATTATCTATTCTATTTAGTATTTATTTTTAATTCATGCAGATAAACATCAAAGACAGTCCAAATACATGCATGTAATACAATATGTGTCACTTTTTCAGAAAGTGGAGTATGTATGTGCTTGTTTGTTCTTAATGGAGAATTCATTCACTTTTATCTCTTTATGTTAGGGCTGTCAAAGTTAACACGTTAACACAAAAATCGTTTTAACACAAGTCATAGGCAAGTCAGCACACTGACACACTGACAGCTGTTGCTGCCTGTTGGGCTTGAGTTTGCCAAGTTATGATTTAAGCATATTTTTATACTAAATGCAGTACCTGTGAGGGTTTCTGGACGATATTTGTCATGGTTTTATGTTGTTAATTGATTTCCAATAATAAATATATACATATATTTGCATAAAGCAGCATAGTTGTCCACTCCCATGTTGATAAGAGTATGAAATACCTGACAAATCTCCCTTTAAGGTACACTTTGAACAGATAACAAATGTGTGATTAATCGTGATTAAATATTCTAATTGATTGACAGCCCTACTTTATGTAGTTGGCATAATTTAGTGTATTTCATATTGCAAGTTTACTGACAGTTGTGTGTTTAATGCTTGAGACTAGCTGTTGCCATTGATGTTGGATGCTACGGTGTCTGACACGTTGCTTCGATGTGTCGCAATGAAGTGAATGAACTGTTTTTGTTTTTAGACTGGCTAGAAGTTACTCGGACAGATCACTTGCGATTGATAAAAACTGTTCAGCAAACGTCTCGCCTCAGTTAAGACTGTCTCAGACACATTCGGTATGTTATAAAGTTTATGATTGATGTCAACTCTGACTCTACATTAAAAAACATTGCAAAATCCAAATCAGTCGATGCAAAAGTCACTGGTTTTATTAGTGTAAGTTTATGTCAGTTGTCATTTGTGTACTGAGGTTTTTAATTTGACGTTGCCTAATTTATGATATAAATCCATTTTGTGGCGAATGGAAGCACTGCTGGTTTGACAAAAAGTGTTGATTTTGATTATTAATATTATTGAAAATATTTATAAGCAGTGACAGCATTTGGTGATCTGGTTTTATATACTGGAAAGTTCTAAAATATTGAGATGTAGTATTTTATCATGACCTTGGTCAGTTTGTCTAAATGTATGTACTGGTATGTGTGTGTGTGTGTGTGTGTGTGTGTGTGTGTGTGTGTGTGTGTGTGTGTGTGTGTGTGTGTGTGTGTCACCCCTGCGGTACCATACTGGAATGCAGCCTAATGGTTACCAGGGTAACACATCTCAGGCTGACAAAAGTCATCTGTCACCATTGCCAATGGTTGATGAAACGTGTGTGTGTGTGTGTGTGTGTGTGTGTGTGTGTGCGTGTGTGTGCGTGTGTGTGCGTGTGTGCGTGTGTTGTGGAAGTGAGGGCGTTTCATGCTTCTCAAGTGTGTGCAATATTGATCGTCCATGTAATGAGTTTTTAGTGCCCCCTCCTCCATCGTTTGAGTGAGAGGCTCACTGATTCTCTGTGTGTGTGTGTGTGTGTGTGTCCTCACCGCTAGAAAAAGAATGACTATGGAGGACAAAATCAAACAGACATCAAACAGCCATATCCATTACAGTACACAGAGGACCCCACAGGTCCTGCTGTGTTTTTGTGTTCACATAGGTGTGAGTATGAAACAGAGAGTGCATCACAACTAGTTGTGAGCTAGTTGTCTGTCTGTCTGTCTGTCTGTCTGTCTGTCTGTCTGTACTTGCATGTGTGACGATGTTGGACAGTTGACAGTGAAGATGCAGACAGAAACAAGGGGGAGACAGAGAGGCATGACATGCAACAAAGGCTTGAAAAAAAAACATAGAACTTGCAGTTATGTAGCTTGCGCTATAACCATTCAGACACCGGGTTGAAAAGTAACTAAGTATGTTTACTCAAGTAATGTACTTAAACCTGCAATGGCCAAAATCATTTTGGCATCATTGGGCAAAAATTTCATAATAACCTTTCAACATATTGTAATTTAAGTGTTCTGAGATAAAACTAGACTTATGCACCTCCTCATTCTGAGTAAGAATACAAAATATAAAAAACAAGTAAATTATAATTTATTAAATCAATGAGACTTTATTGATCCCCAGAGGAAAACTCACAAGCTACCCAGCAGTACTGTATTATAGAGTAATATATACTACATGATCTAAATTCGACTCAGTCACAATGTGTTTTAGGTCTGACTCATGATCTTTGCTACTGGTTTCCCATATTGTCTGTCACTCGCACCTGCCTGCTGTCAAATAAAACACATTTCAGATAATTTCTAACAATTGATTTACAGTAAAATCAACTGTTAAAGCAGTAATGATGTACAGAAATGTGACTATGTAGGTAGAAATGCTTTCACATGAGAAGCATTTTTTATTTCTAGTCTAGAAATCTCTCAATCATATTTAAGTTGAGGTCTTTCATATTTTATTTGTCTTTTTGTGCAACTGATTATTTTATGTGTTGTGTTCGTCCCCCCGGTGAGTCTCTATCTCCGTTTCCCTCCATATGGAGGTGACAGATGTCCCCTCAGTTGTCAGGGAGACAGATTCACACTCACACACATAACAGCCAAATTATACTGACATTATACACCCCTACACTAAAACCCCATATACTGTATACATTATGAAGCACGTACACACAGACCGGCTTCACCGTCTGTCTGTCTCTCACTCTGGCTTCTGTTTGATCCCACTATGATCTTCTGTGATCTTGTGATAGCAGTGATTAGCTTGTCTGGCCGGCCGTGCTGTGTACTAGCCTGCTGCTACTACTGTTTAATTACTACCGCCAGACTCCCTCCTTCTCACAGTCATGTGGACGTCTCACAGCAATCATTCTGGTCTGATCTGTGTTATGGTGGGACTTTGATTAAGGTGTCCAGTCGTTTTAGCTACGTACCAACTTTGTCTTCCTGTTGCCCTGCTGGCAGCCTGCCCGTCCTCAATCAACTGCAACAAATGGATCTGAAAAGCAAGTCAATTGAAAGAAATGGTCTTTATTTCATTGTTAAAGGAGGAGCTTTACCTTTTGGAAAATGTGCTTTATTGACATGACTTCGGATGAGAAGATGGATACCACTCTCATATCTGTCCGTTAAATATAAAGCTACAACCAAGAGACTCTTAGCTTAGTTTCGCATAAAGAAAAAAATAGTCTGGAACGTTTACACTTCAGTTTTTGTATTGATTAAGCAAACAAGATACAACATGAATTTGGGGATTTTGTTGCCTCTGTACGGAGCCAGACTAGTTGTTTCCCCCATGGATGTATAAAGAGAACTGGATACAGCGTTGGAGGCGGAGCCCCGTTCATTCCTATGAAAGTTGCTCAGTGGTGCATGAAGCAAGAAAAGCATGGCTTCCAAGTATAAAATTACTCGGATCTTCCAGTGATCCTCCGCATCCATTGGGCCCGTAGAGTAAGGGCCTCCCAGCCCTCACTCCAGCCCTCGGACTGGGGCTCATTCACGTGAACGGAGGAAGGAAAATAACTCTAGATTCAGCTATTAGTGCATTTTACAACTTTTAGGACCTAATGATTTTAATAAACGCTATTCAAGTGTTCTTATTGAGAAGTTGATTTACCTCAACAACAAAAAAAAACACTGAGTTAGAGACGTCTCTTTCCCAATGTAAGTCTATGGGAAAAAGTATTTTTGTGCCCAATGGCATCACGTGATGGACATGGAAGTTGTAGGACCACCGTTAGGCCACTACATAAAATCTGCTTCAAAGCCCGGTGCACTTCCTCGGGGCTTGGTTTTCCCCTGATTCCAATCTTTATGCTAAGCTAAGCTAACTGTCTCCTTGGTTTAACTTGAATGCCAATTTGTAAATTCCCTGTTTAACCAGTGTTTCTGACATGTTGGCTGATAAGCCGTCATTGCTGTGGTTTGGAAAGAAATGGGGAATAAAAGGACAGGCTACGGTACCAAGGCAGGAAAATATTCTGGCATTTGGAAAATAACAAGCTTCTCCTGTGAAATCAATTGAAGCTTGCCAAAACCCAATCAAACACACTCACACACACACACACACACACACACACGCAAACATATGGGAAGAAAATGGCTGTGGTGACATTTCTCCAGTAAAAATGTCACCTGCAGTGGGGGTCGGCTCCCTGCTGAAATGGCATTTGCACACATTCACGCTCAGACAGACACACACACACACACACACACACACACACACACATGCACACACAGGCTTGCATGCTCACACATTTATAGGATTACAGTGTACAATGAAAGATGTCAAGGAAGCGGCAAAGCCCCTGGTGTAAGTGTGTACGATACATCCTGCGGAATACATGGGCTTGTCTGCCAGTGTGATGGGGGGTTAGTGTTCTCCCCGATGTTAATATGGCAGAAAACAGATTGAGACATCACATTTAAAGCCAGGGGAAATCAACCTGCACAGGTCAGATGTGCTGCTGTGTGTGTGTGTGTGTGTTACAGAGAGAGAGAGAGAGAGAGAGAGAGAGAGCCTTGTTCCAGATGTATCCCTCAGTGGACATCTCTGACTGGCGTCTGTATCTCAAACTCCCCTCTGTTATTTCTATACGCGCTGCTTCTCTACATGTGTTGTTGGTAAGCTCCGTTTCACTTTAATCAAATCAGCCAGCTGGGAGCCTTCCATTCAGACCCCTGGCTGCTGGGGGAGATTTGTATCAGTCGAGGAAATTAAGCTGTGTATATTTTATCACTTAGGAAACCAACTGCAGACTGCACGTGACACATTTTTGAAGCTGTCAGATGAAAAAATATATATGAAAAATACTGAGGATCGCCAACAGCAATTGCATAAAACCGATCTTCATCGGTAATTAAGAAAGACATCTTATTTTCTAGTTGCTTTCTAGGCATCTTTATCAGCTATGGGCTTCATCGAGGTCCGCAAACCGAGTCAGTGAGTGTCATTTAGCAGCAGCTGAGATATAATGTATGTATGACTGCTAAATTATGGAGTTATAATTCCTTCTCCCTGCATGCACTGACTGTCATTAAACACTTTGACTTTACAGAAAATGTGGCTCTAGGGATGGCAATGTCAGTCTGCCCGTCGGTCGGTCCAACATTTTGGTCCAGACTGAATCTCAAATCTAATATCTCAACAACTTTTGGATGGATTATCATGACATTTGGTACAGACATTCATGTTCCCCTCTGGATTAATTGTAGTAACTTTGGTGAGCCCTTAAATAATCTAGCACCATTGTCAGGTCAAATTTTTTATTTGTCCAATACTTTGGTTTATGACCAAATGACTGAAAAAGGTGAATATGTGTATTGCATTTAGCCCAGTGGGCTACCTCCGGGACTGAAAAGTGAAGCCGATGTGGAAGTAAACGTTAAACTTGCATTCTTTCTAACAGCCAGCAGGGGGCGACTTCTCTGGTTGCAAAAAAAGTCAGATTGTATAGAAGTCTATGAGAAAATGACCCTACTTCTCACTTGATGTATTACCTCAGTAAACATTGTAAACATGAGTTTATGGTCTCAATCGCTAGTTTCAAGTCTTCTTCAATACAGCATGATGTTCATTTAGTAAATTATGGTTCCATTTAGAGTCAAATAGACCATAAAGCAGGGTATGCTTTAGGGCGTGGCTACCTTGTGATTGACAGGTCGCTACCAGCATTGTCCAGTCTGGGAGTTGTCCGTGTTTTCGTCTTATAACTTTAACCCTTTCACTGTGTGTTTTCAGTTCATGAAAGTTAATTATAACCTTTTTGGTCGCTTAAAAATGTTTTATTCATCATTCGGTTGTACTTAGGTCCACCCTCTCATGTTACTTCTTGTTGCAAAAAAACAAGATGACAACGGCAAAAATGCTGAACTTGAGGTTTCAAAACCACAGTCCACAAACCAATGGGTGACGTCATAGTGACTACGTCCACTTTTTATATACAGTACAGTCTGTGATTCATCCACAATAGTGGCATGGCTTTATGTATGGCAAAGTTGGTCTGTCAGTAAGTGTGACTGAGATATCTCAATAACTATTGGATGGATTTGCCATTTGATAGAGATATTTATGTTGCCCACATTGTAATACCTTTTATGAATGCTTAACTTTTCCTCTAACGCCATCATCAGGTCAAATGTGTCCAGTAGGCTACTTTGGTTTATGGCCAAATGCCTCCAAAACTAATGACACTCCCTGGCAGTCTCTGCTGTACTTTGTGTTTACTGCTAATTAGCAAATATTAACATGTTAAACTAAGATGGTAAACATGGTAAATATTTCTTGCTAAATATCAGCATGTGAAGCATTGTGATTGTGGGCATGTTATCATGCTGACGTCAGCATTTAGCTCAAAGCTCAGCTGTGCCTGAGTACAGCCTCACAGAGCCGCTAGCATGACTGCAGACTCTGAGTCTGGTTCCAGGCTGGATCACAAATACATGAGCCATGTCACAGTTGCCCCGAGGCTTACATACATAGTCTTCTTTAAGCTGTCTGCTGCACTTCATCCACGGTTCTGTATCATACCTGATCTAAATATGGTTTAATATATCTGAAGAGGGATGAGAAATATTATTAAAAATGTTATGAAAGCTAATATGGGGAGCTCTCGCCTCTCTTGTCTTCTCTCCTTCGCTTCCTCTGTAACCTATCTTCACCTCATCTCTCTTATCTAGTGTAAGGATAAGTCTTATCGTTTGCCCTACCATCCCTTCAGCCCCACCCTCTCTGCTCTTCTCTATATATGAATGACAATGAAGGACTGTGGGAGTTTTTTTTTTCTCCCACCGCTTTCATCCCTGAAGCTAGCATTTTGCACACACACACACACACACACACACACACACACGCACACACACATGCACACTCACAGATTGCGACTTGACCTTGGGGGAAAATGATACCATGACAGCTAATCAATTTTTAATAGCAGCTGCGATCCCTCTCAGGCCACAAGCTGTGTGCGTCTGTGTCATGAGCGAGCATGAGCAAGTGCATTTTCCACGGCCATTTGTGTGTCTTCATGCCTATCTGGGTGTCTGTGTGTCTTGTATCTAAATGAGGGAGTGAGTCTGTTATGGGAATCCAGGAGCCACTTTGTTCCACCTTGTAGCTGAAATATGAATGCTGTCAGTATTGGCAGGTCACTGACACACACACACACACACACACACACACGCGCACACGCACACGCACACACACACACACACACACACCTCACTCTTTCCTACTGTATTTTCCGTGTTTGCGTGGGTGTTTTGCAGTCTGTAAAAGCCTCCTGAGATTAATTTGTGATTCACTGCTATATAAAATGACATAGATATGACATAGATAGATATGATATACATGCGAGCCATGTAATCCCTTTCTTCAGTCAATTTAGAAGATCATTTTACTCTGACTTATCATGTTATAGCAAGAAATGCTTCTGCCGCACCATATTAAATGACTGCAAGGGTGTACAGTAGGTTTGGTTTCAGAAGTGGGGGGGACACTGTAAAACAAATATATTAATAAATAAAAAAAACATAAAAATAGCATATACAGTATAGGATGTAGTTTGTGGTGCTGTTGAACAGTATTGCATTATACAGATATGTCCTCCTGTTAATTAGCCTACTCTCATTGATATAAATAAAATATAAGAACAATGCTCAGAGAGACTTTATAGTCCAATAATGACACTCCGCTTCCTATTAATGTACCACCAGCATTGTGTACAATACTTTCAACTATTGTTCACAGTGGTGTGAAAAGCAGTGTCTGGTGTGGGATTAATCTTAATCTTATTGTCAACAAATCCCATGAAAAGACCAAAATCAACAATGTGTTTGTTGACCGAAATAACCCAGTACCAAGTATTATTGAAACTTCTCCAGTCAAACTTTACTTGCAATCGATCCTTGTAGTGCCCAGATCTAGAAAAAGAGTTTTGTAAGGTTTCACTCTCAACCAATCACCACAAGCCTTCTTCGATTTAATGTGACGTGTGATTGACTCACTACCGCAGCAGGTACAGTACAACCCATACAGCGGGGATTGCCTGCCTGCATACGGCTCTGAACACGGAGATGTCTGCAGCTTCCATTCAAATGATGGGTATTGAATGAAGTACTCTACTGGTATCGGTATCACTTTAAGGGTACTGGTAATGGCATTGTAATTTTTTAAACGATACCCAGCCATAAATTAAACACATTGTTTTTTCTGGAGCTGACGATGGAAGTAGGAGTGTCAAGGCCAAGTAATTTCCTAAAACAGCAAACGTTACTCAAACAGGAGTAAATAGTGCCTTTTTAGGGGACTATTTTCAGCTACACATTTGATGCGAATATTTATGTATTTATCAAGAAGGATGTATTATTTACTGTGTTTTTAATCATGTTTGGAGGTAAATGAAGAGAGGAATAAGCTTTATTAGGCTTTGGTCTTTTTATGGAATTGACAATAGGAATATCAGCAGCCTCATCCTCTCATGTTAAACACTGAATGATTTTAGTTGCTTTTAACTTATGTCAGGAAATAATTTGTCTATAATCTTATTTGTCCTATTTTTACGCTTTTAATTGCTTCCTTCTTGTGTAAATTGTCTTAACATTGTATTGTGATTGTTTTACCCTTCGTTAGATTAGATTAGATTACACTTTATTGTCATTGCACATAGTACAAGTACAACGATATGCAGTTTTGCATCTAACCAGAGTGCAAACTAGTAAAGTGCTGACAATATATACAAATGAGGATAAATTGGTGTACAGTATGTACATAGGCATATACATATATACAGATTGTAATTAAAGTGCAAATGATCGACATGTGTTATATTCTGATGAATAAGAGCTTAACTATAAGTTGCATACTGATAAATATTGTATTAAAAATTTGTATAAGAGTATTATAAACAACAAATGATATATGCAGGTGGAGTTATCTATACATATATATTGTGTGAAACACCTTGAGATTTTGCTGTATTTTAAAGTGTGCTATATAAATTAAATTCATTATTTATTATTATTGAGTGAGGGCTTAGATCATGTAAGTCACTTGAGACCAAATATGCAAGTCACATTTTGTGACATTTAATTCTGTTAGTGTGTACATAGTTAACTTGGACTGTCCAGTAATATGTTATCAAAAATTACATTGCTTTGTTATTTCACCATTTCTGGTATAAACAAGGTGTTTTATCTAATATATAGTGGCTCATCCTTGTCCTACTACACACACATTCAAACCTCAGAGTTGAAAGATCTCTGCAGAACCTCCACTGACGATACTGTGAGCTGAGCTGGATTGAATAAATTAGTTAAAATTAGAATTGATCTGAAGCCTAAACTTGCTATTCCCATATGGTATTTGTATCTATCTCTCTGTACATGTGTTTGCACGAATGTGTGTTTCTGCAGTCTTTGGGAACCAATTAGAGCTCAGTCTCGGTCTCTTATTGATTTTCCGGCCAATAGTAATGAAACACTGCTGTGAGGGGCTATCGAACAATCTTCCTCTCAGCTCCGACCTGTTTGTTGCTGTTTAGCTGAATTCCTTCACTTAAATTGGCTCAAAGACTTCATTGTGTCTGAGTGTGGTGTATGAAGAGGAGGGACAGGAAGCTCTGTAGCCAAGAGGGGGAATTAGAGGTCAGGTCAGTGTCTCAGGAAAAAAAGAAAAGCATGACTCCTTGTCTCAACATCTGTCATAGCATGTACCCTTTAGCATGGAAATGAACCGCCAAGCTGTTCCAGGCGTGATCAGCAGACCTATATGTCAGACACAGTGGTAGTTTAACTCCTATGTTTAACATACATGCTCAGACACACATTACTGCAGAGCCCAGATATCAATTCTTCTCTAAATCAACTAGAATTTAAATATTCACAGAGAAAAAAAGAGTCAAAGAAACACTCACTTCTCTAGCATCTCTTCCTCGTGTTTTTTTCCTAGCCTTCGTTTCTGCAGCTCACCACCTTTC